>NC_133754.1:41617976-41928214 GCF_036562045.2 Rhinolophus sinicus | reverse complement strand
TTAGTGCCACCAGGCCCTCTTCAGCTCGAGGCTGCCATTCTCTTCTGCCCTCTCCTATCCAGATGGTCTCTGTCTCCCCAGGAGTGTCCAATAGTTTTTAAATTAAATTCCAAGGTTTATCCTTTGGGTTCTTTGTAGTCTTTGGAGATAGGTTTCAAGGAGTGAACCAGCATTTCAAGTTAATGTGTTCCAGACAAGAAGACATTTCTCTTATTTTTAAGATCTGGTTCAAATTCTGCCCCCTAAAGTATTCTGGACACACTAATTACACTGGCTATATGTACTAAACCTCAGTAGAATGTAGTCATGCATGTAATTTAAAATTTATTAACAGTCATATTAGTCTTTAATTTTTGTGCTATTCTTAGTCTTCTCTTAAATTTTAAGTAGGGCCTGTATCTTATTCTTGTATTATAACCCCACAACCTTGGAGTGAATTGATCTGATATGCTGGCATTTTCCAAATAGATTTTAATGGCAAAATTATTTTCACCTGGACTTGTATTGATTTCTTGTACTACACTGGAAGAGCCATATGAAGTTAATAATAAAATAGAGATCTTGATTTTCCATTTTTCTCTAACACCATTCATAACCAAACTTAAGATATGATTATGTGACGTTAAGTTCATATTATAGTGATAAAAATGTGTCAATGTGTTGTATACGAAATATTAATGTCCTTTTCTTTTGAATTCTTCTTATAGAGTCAGATTATTCTTATTACAACTTAATCTTGAAGAAAGCTGGACAATTCTTAGACAATTTACATATCAATCTCTTAAAGTTTGCTCTTTCTATAAGGGCATACTCTCCAACTATTCAGATGTTTCAACAGGTATGTAAAAATATCCAAATGATATATGACAAAGCAGGATGCTAGCCATGTACGTAAATCTATCTTAAATGACTATCTTTAGTTCAAAAGGATTTATAAACTTATAATACCTGGTTCCATAGCTTATCACTGATTATGTTATCATTGTTATTGATTATAATAATTGAATATATTACGTAATTTCGTAGTTATTTGGGATAAGGAAATTATCAGGACAGAGCATTAAAATGAATTTTCATATACTAAAAATTTTAATTTAATTAAACTTTTTCAACAACTTTGAAGCATGTATTTTTTACTATAAAGTTGATTTTGTTAAAATATTTGATTCTGCTTGCGTATAGGTATTTTTTACTTTAATTAGAGCAATAACTTAATAGTAGTTGATGAGTTATTTTAATCAAAGTAATGTGTGAGTTTTTTAAATCATATTGTAATTATCAACTCCTGTATCTAAATATAATCTTTGAAATCTTAGATTGCAGCTGATGAGCCACCACCAGATGGTTGTGATGCATTTGTGGTTATCCATAAGAAACACACATGTAAAGTTAATGAAATTAAAAAGCTGCTGAAGAAGGCCACTTCAAGGTAAATGAAGGCTAGCCTATAGTGAAAGAAGTGGTTTATAAAGAGTTGACGGTCAAAATAACAGACATTTTTTATAATACAAAATTTTAGTATTTCAAGATATTGTATATTAAAGAATGTGCTGTATTGAAAAGCTGAATATATATGAGCTGGTAGTCTGAGTCGTTTTCTAAAATATGTAAGTACTTTTCAGTATTTTGTCTTGATTAGCTGTTTATTTTAGAATATAAATTATACCAAAATACCATAAAATAGATATGTTTTATATAAACAATAAATATATAGAACTATGGATTTATTTAGACTGTTGCTTTAAATATAAATTGAAATGTGTACCTTGGAAATAAAAAAAAATCATACAACAACAATATAGAGTTGCATTTTTAGAATGTGTTGTTCAACTTCTTTTTTTTTTTTTTTTTTTTTTTTTTTTTACTTCTTCCAAGTATTTCCTACAAATGAATACGGGAAGTAGCATGTGTAGCATTCTGTGGGTCCATTTCACCCCCGTTGAATATAAGGATCATGGGAAACTGATGCAAACATGCTAATGCTCATGCTGCTTGTGTGCCATTACTACTAAAGTTTTTTGTTTCTGACCTAGAAGTCTCATATCTTCTACCAGCATCCATGAAAAAGTAAAAGGCAAACTTGTTAGCTTGTAAGGTAGGGTAAAATCAATTCTCTTGCCTGACAGAAGCTATCAATAGCATTAGATTACTGTTTTTTCTCTTTGTGAACCTTAGACACCTAATTCTTGTTTTATGACATTCTATCAGTATTGATCCATGGTGGCTGTTTTTTCTTATTTGAGCATATAGTTTATGTATCTACATATGTTCATGGAAATATAAATATTTTAATCTTTTTTTCTCTCTGTAGCTATTTCTCATTGCTAAATTTTCTCCATTTTCTTTCAGTGTTTCCAGATTAGATTTTTGTGTTTTTTTAAAGAAATGACTGATAAAATTTATTCAGTTTTTTTTTTTTTTGGCCGTTGTTCTAATCTATTACCTTTTGCATTCATATTATTTGAGTCTGTTGCCTTTGGTTGAACTAAACACGTGGTTTATTTTCCTTTTTTCCCCTCAATCATAACACATTTAAGGCATCAAAGTTGCCCTTTTTTACTATGTGATGTTCTCATGTCCTATTTTTCTAAAAAGCTCCTTAATAAGTTTTGTTTCCTTGTTGGAAGCAGGGGGAGAAAGTTACACTCATTTAGGATGGTGATGATTGCTGTCACTTTCTCCCAGATATGTAAATCACATTTTAGTATAATACTACTTGGATCTGTGCAAACCCAAACCAGGGATCTTTGAACCTGAAGAGAAGAGACGAAGAATCATTCTAGCTTTCCTTTTGACTAATATATTGTGTTTCAGGTCCTAAGGTATTGTGCTTTATGTGGTAAGGCTGACCATCAGTTATGATTCTAAGTTAAACTGTGTATAGTATTTTATATTTAGTGGGTTTTGCTCCCCGATTATGGTTTAAGGGTTATATTAGTTTCAACTTCATTTAAGAGTTTTTGTCTTTTTCTGTGTCTTTGAAAATGTTATTTGGAGATGCTGGGAAATGTAGTGATAAGGACTGCTCTCCAAATCCACTTCAAATCAGCATGCCCCTCATCTTTTGTAATTTTAAACTTTTTGTCCACAATGGTAGGCTGTATTTTTAAAGTAAAAAAAAAAAAAAAAAAATTACACGTGATCATTATAAAAGTATTCAGATACTTCAGAAAAATGCAAAGTAGATAGGGAAAGTGACCCATTAATTCTGTTAACAGTTTGGTATATTCTTTTTTTTAATGCATACATATGTTAAAATGTAGATATATATGTCTATTTTAACCAACATGGAATTGTACTTCAAAGTATATCTTAAAACCTTCCCTCACTAAATTATACATCCTTATATGCCATACACATAAATAAATATAAAGATAGGTATGCTTTGTCATTGTGTAGCAGGACCAATATATATTGTTTGTTTTATTTCCACCTGACACATAGTAAATGCTCAAAAATATTTAGCAAATGAATTGTATATTAATCAACAAGTACTTTTAATTATATGACCCTTTCTGGTATATTTTATATTTTCTTCTATTATAAATACTACGTAATTGAATGTCCTTATACCTGTATCTTTATATAGTTACCTTGATATTGTCTTAGATGTTTCTAAAATTAGAATCACTAGATAAACAAGTGTATGATTTAAAATTGGTACATATTTCAAAATTGTTCTTCAGACAGCTGGTTATGTTTTACACTCCATTTCTAACATTTTCACCAGTGCTAATTTGTATTATTTTCCTTTATAATACTCAATTCAAATGAAAATTTCTGTTTTCAAATGTAACCTATTCAATTTTTAAAGACCATTTCCCACTTACCCAGTAATTCTCTGTAGCTGTGGGGTAATTTTTTTTTAACCTATGATATGTCAGTTCCTGAAGTAATCATAGTAACAAATTTTGAAAGGTATGTGTATATGGGTGTAGGAAGATGCTCTCTATTACAGACTCATGAATAACTCGTAGATGAGCCCTTACTTTTGCCCCTGGAAAATCTATTCCATTTCTTCTAATTTTTTTCTTTTATTCAACCTCAGGATTGATCTAGCATTGTTTCATTAGCAGCTTTTCCAATTACCAACAATAGTAAATTATTTGAAAACATTATCTTTCATACTAATATTAAAATATAAGATACCCTGTATAAGATACTACTGTACTAAATGTACTTCTACAGCACTGATTTGATAAAAATCAATTTTTGATGGTAATCCATTTGACTTTGTGCCATTTGAGTTCCACGGTATCAGTGAAAATGAGAATGATTTTAATAATTTCACCTAGTTTAAGATTCTTTCACTTCTCTTTTTAAATGTGAAGTATGATTTTACTATTATATTCATTTTGCATTTGTTTTAATAGGTTTTTATGAAGAATGGCAGCTAATTCAATTTCTCTTGTTTTGCACATTTATATCTCTTCATCTGTTGTAGAAGAGATTAATGATGAAGTCAAATCTTATTTGAGGCTGATAAAATTCTATTTCATGTTTCAAATATCTAAACATTGACAGTAATATTTTAGAAATCATATCTGTGTAGAATGTTAGTAATTTAAACAGATGAAAGTGGATGAATGTGTATAAGGGGAAGCAGATTTTGCTGTCCCAAAATATACCTCTTTGGATATTATTTTAAGTTGGTTATTTTTAAGAATCAAAAGGCTCAGAAAGAACCTTTGCCTCCCTGGGACTGCCTAAAAGAACTTAGAGGACCTACTCCAGGAAGGGAACTATCATCATGGATAACTATAGTTTAATGTGAACTAAGGGTGATAGACAGGGAGGAAGGAAACAAGGCCCGTTTGATCAAAGTCCTGTCTGTGTCCCATTATTAAAGATGACTCTGCAAACATTTATTTACCAAATGTTTGCTTTTCTATCTTCATATGAATGGCCTTCCTGCTCTTTGAAATATCAACCTCCACCCCTCGTTTGCTCAAGATGGCATGTATACCTTAACTGCCCAGTCTGTTTTCAGGTGCCATATTCATATGGACTTCTGTATGTACATATGTAATAAATTTGGACATTTTCTTCTGTTAATCTGTCGCATATTAATTTAATTATTAGTCCAGTCTGAAGAATTTAGAAAGGTAGGAAGAAAATTATTTTTCTCTCCCCCACATGTAAAACTTTTATACTTCAAAAAGAAGTTTATTAAAATAAAAAAAGTGGTTGAATGTGCATACATACTATCAGAGCCAAACTGTAAACCACTGCAAAGACACTTGATATAATTTTACAAACCTGAAATAAACATAGTGATGTTTATATCCATATTGATATCAAGTAATATCACAAACTTTAAGCCAAATAATTAATGAGAAGTTTTCATTATTCTGTTAGTCAAGATTTAGTGAGTACTTGAGTGATTTTGATTTATAATAACTTAAGTTGATTATTAGTAAACAATAGTCATGTATCCATTTTTAAAATGTGAAAGTTATTTCGACTGGCAATCTTTATTCTATAATAATTGAACAAAATAGAAATTTGAGTTTCTCTCTAATAGAAAATATAATCTGTACATGTACAACTTCACAGCCCTGTCAGAAAACTGAATAATTAGTTATTTTACTTACCATAGTTCATTGTAGAAAGTATGTCTCTGAGTTTGTCATGAATATTATAGGAATGTTTCTCTATAGAATATCAGACAGTGGTTATCATCAAAATATTTTCTCAATTTCTGTTTAGCTCAAATAAGTAATGTAATTTTTTTTTATTTTTTCGTATTTAAAATTATACTTCTTTTTTTTTCCTTTTGTTTTTGCATTTCTTTTTTTTTTAAATTTATTGGGGTGACAATTGTTTGTAAAATTACATAGATTTCAGGTGTACAATTCTGTATTGCATCATCTATAAATCCCATTGTGTGTTCACCACCCAGAGTCAGTTCTCCTTCCATCAGCATATATTTGATCCCCCTTACCCTCACCTCCCATCCCCCACCCCCCTTACCCTCTGGTAATCACTAAACTATTGTCTGATATGTGGTATATAAAACAAAAACAACAAAAGAACAAGACAAACAAATGAGAAACAAAAACTCATAGACACAGACAATAAAATTATACTTCTTGATAAAAAAATTCAGTTTCATTTTAAATTTTGATTTTGGGAATTTTCATTCTTACTGTGTACAGTAACATTGTAACTACTGTGGGAGGGTTAAAAATGTAAAGAAAATATTACCTACTTCTGACTACAAAATAATTTTCTTTACATACAGAATAATATAAGCATATAAGATATGATGTGATATAAACATGCTTTAGAATTTTAGTTATATGTCAATAAATGAAAAAGAATCCTATATATATCTAGTTCATGAAACCCGAGTGAGTCAATAGAAAGCAACTTAAAAGTTGCTATGTTCCTCTCTCTCTCTCTCTCTCTCTCTCTCTCTCTTTTTTTTTTGCTAGCTCCCGGAGGCCATATACATATTTCTTTTGTCTAACTCTTTTTACAATTATTGTATGTATGAGAGAATTAACCTTATTTAATATTTTATTTTCTAGTTGAACTATATGATTTTGTGTTTTATTATATCATCCAATAATAGTGATGGTATAAATTGTATTGTACAAAACTTGTCTCAGATACCATAGTATAATGGGTAAGAGCATAAGTTTTGTTTTTATTCCCATATCCCCACCCTCCCACCTCTTTGGCAACCATCAGCTTGTTCTTCATGTGAGTCTATTTCTATTTTATTTATTCATTTGTTCTGTTTTTTTAGATTCTACATGTAAGTGAAATCATATGGTATTTGTCTTTCCCTATATGACTTATTTCATTTACCCAAGTACCTTCTAGGTCCATCCATGTTTTCGCAAATGGCAAGATTTCATTCTTTTTTATTGCTGAATAATATTCCATTGTGTATGTATACATACCGCATTTTCTTTATCCATTCATCTGTCGATGGACATCTAATTTGCTTCACTGTCTTAGCTATTACTAGTACTAGGCTGCAATGAACATAGTGGGGAACATGAGTGTACGTTTTTGAGTAAGTTTTTTGTTTTCTTCAGATAAATACCCAGAAGTGGAATTGCTGGATCGTATGGCAGCTCAATTTTCAATTTTTTGAGGAATTTCCATACTGTTTTCCATAGTGGCTGCACAAATTTACAACCCCAGAAAGTGTACAGGCATTCCATTTTCTCTCATTCTCTCCAGCACTTGTTTGTTGGTTTATTGATGATAGTAATTCTGACAGGTGTGAGGTGATATCTCATTGTGGTTTTAATTTGTATTTCCCTGATGATGATTAGTGATGTTGGGCATCTTTTTATGTGTCTGTTGGCCATCTGTACGTCCTCTTTGGAGAAATGTCTATTCAGGTCCTCTGAACATTTTTAGTTGGACTGTTTTGTTGGTATTACTAAGTTATATCAGTTTATATATTTTTGTATTTTGCATATTAACCCCTTGTCGGATGTATTATATATCATTAGTGCAGAATTTGTTCCTTTAATTTTTTGATGCATTTTGTTAATTTACACTAAAAGAATATATTCCCAATGTATTAAGTTTAACCGTTAAAAATTAGAATAATGCAATACATACATGTAGCAGTTATAAAATTCTCTTTTAGTCTAGACTTCTAGATCTTATCCCAAAAGACAATCAGTGCTATCAAGTTCTTTTATGTTCTTCTACAAATAGTCAAGATATTGTTAAAGAACAAAAATAAACCATGTAAATTTAAAGATCTAATAGGCTTTATTCAATGATTCGTGAATCTGGCAGCATCCTTCTAGTAAACAGAAAGGTGCTCCAAGAAGTTGTGCAAAATGGAAGATTTTTATAGACAGAAAGAGGGTGGGACAAGGAAGTTAAAAGATTAGTTTATTTCCTGCAAGGTTACCTTCCCTTTAGGGAAGGCCTGGGGTCTTATTAGACCAATTGCCTCCCTGACTACTTAGTGTTGACCAGGAAATTCCAAATTGATTGATTTACAGTTCCATTCCTGGGAGGGACTGAAACTCCAAATAGGTTAGGTGGTAAGTCTTGGTGAGGCTTAGCAAAAGTGACTCCATTTTGGGTCCGTTGTTTCTTTGTAACACTATATATAAATCATAATTACATAGATATATACCCCCTACTTTTATTATTAATGGTGGTATACCATCCAACACTTGGTTCCTTCCGTTTTTCCCTTGATACTATACTTGGTTTATATTTTAGATAAGTGGGTGTTGGCAAGAGTGAGAGAAAAATGATCATTTCTTGAGCACCAAGCATGTTCTTTATGCTCTGCTAATGATTTGCAAGGCATTTTGGTAAATCCATAGGATATTCCTAGGAAGTAGCTAGAATTCCTCCTCTTGAACATGTACAGAAATAGGCCCAAGAGAGACCAAATCACTTGTGCAAGGTTAGAAAGCTAGTAAATAGTTAAGCTAGCTTGATTTATAGTTAAATAGAGGTTAGAGGTTAAATAGTTAACCTCTGCTTGATTTCAAAATCCAGTGTTTTTCACTAGCATGCCCTCTTCCTCTCTCCTTTACTTTGCATTGTTATTTAAAGGTAGTAAATGATTGAAAGATTGGAGAGATCTGAATTCATTAAATAAAAGGTTATTTCCTAACACCTTTGTTATATTAAATTCATTTCCTTTTGTTTTTCCTTCTATCAATATAAATTGTTAAAAGATGTGGGCTTAGGAATTCCATAGACATATGAGTTGAAATTCTGGCTTTCTATTTGAACTTGTCCTGGATGTTTAATTTGTCTGAGCCTCAGAAAATTAGAAGTTTAACTATATGCTAGTAACTGTCTAAAGGAATTGTTATGAAGAGAGACTTTATTAACATGTATAAGGAATCTAGCATAGTGTCTGGCAAATAAGAAGGTATCAAAGTCTATTTATGATAGGGGCAGACTATAGGACTTCTCTGTTTCTTTGATTATTCTTGAGGATTTAATGAGTTGTTATCATATTAAGTACTGATAATCATTCTATGATATGGTACCTTTGTTTTTTAAATAGTTGAAACTCATTTTTAAATGTGCTATACTAGTGAAAAATTATATTCTTCTGATTTCTGGTTAAGATGGCAGAGTAAGTATATGCTTTGCTCACCTCCTCCCATGACCACATGAAAATTACAACTAAATTATAGAAAATAACTTTTGACAACAGCCTGAAAACTAGCTGAACAGAATTCCTAACTAAGGGTATAAAGAAGAAGCCACATCGAGACTGAATAGTGACTATCAACTGTAATTGCAAAAAAATTAGAAAACAAATGGCTTTGTTTACACCTTTCATTACACTTGTATTGTCATACAACTGATCACAAATGTCACTCAACAGCAGTCTCAAGTAACCCAGAACTTACTTCACTTTGTTAAATAAAGCCATTGCTAGGTAGTTTTTAGTTGACAAGAAAGTTAAAAAGCACTCATAGGGTTTTCTATTGTAACTATATTACATAATAATCAACAATTGGTCAAGGTTATCATATCTGAAATAAAATCTCTAATAATGAACCATTAAAAAATTCTATTCTTCTAACTGAAGAAAATATAAATTTTATTTCATTGAAAAATGTTGCCATTATATGTTGTTTAAAGATAACGAATCTTGTATTTTTAATATTCAATTTTGGGTTAACAAAATTTCTTTTTCTGTCGTTTAGTAGACGTTATGTGCACAGTCACCACAGGATATCAAATTCTTTCTGTGATAATACGTGTTTGGGAGTGTGTGTGTGTGTGTGTATGCCAAAAAAAGTATATAAGTGGACGCTTTGGTCGACATTGCTCAAGCAGTAGTTCTTGTAATCAGAAGTGTCTGCACGCTGATGGTAACCACTTTGAGCACCTCTTATAATTGCAGAAGTCAAACATGACTTGTATTCATCTTTTGTTATCGGTATATATCGAGTATTAAAATTTTAATAGTTTTTTTCTTTCTCATAATGTGTATGCATTTTTTTGGCTATAAATATATACATATATATTCCTGTAACTTCTTTGATAAGTATAAATTATAGAGTGCTGTGATATATTTCTCATATGCTCTTTACTTTGAATTCTTTTTGTGTTTTCATTTTAGGCCCAGACCTTATCTTTTTAAAGGAGATCATAAATTTCCTACAAACAAAGAGAACTTACCAGTGGTTATTCTCTATGCAGAAATGGGTACGAGAGTATTTGGTAAATTTCACACAGTATTGTCTGAAAAAGCTCACAATGGAGAAATTCTGTATGTTCTTCGTCATTATATTCAGGTACATGTTCCTTTTATTCAAGATTATTTTGGCTATGAAAAATACATTTTATGATAATTTCCTTACTAGATTTCACACAATTTCATCAGGACTGTTATTTATAAAGATTTTTAAAAAATTAACACAACTAGCAAATGTGAATTTTATATGGAAAAATATATTGAGATTCTGTGTCTTTTCTGGGGGTATCATGTTTACAAATTTTCCCCTTATAGCTGGAACAGATTTAAAACTTGGATAAAAAAAACAAAATCATAATTCAATAACATGTGTACAGTATTTGCTAGGATTCATAAATAACTTTTTTTAATGAAAATGCATTATGATGAAATCTGATTTACTTGATACAATAATATAAGTGTGGTATAGGAATGGTGTTAACCCTGTTTCTTTGGACAGCTGACTACTTATTCAAGTTTCTGGTCAAATGTATTATAGCCCACTCTCAACCTCTCATTGCTGTTGCACTCTATCACATTATTCTGTTTGAATGACTTTATGGCACTTTTCACTGTATCTCAAATTTTGTTTAATACCTCCAATTTTCCCCTCTGCCCTCCTGCACACACACACGAGTTTAAACTCTCATAGGCACATGCTAGAATATAATGGCCATTAGAGGAAGGACTTTACTATGTTTTTTTACTGCTCAATTCCCAACATAGAAAAAGTGTTGTAATTTGCATTTCCCAGAGTATTACTAATTTACATATGACTCTGGGTGGTGAACACACAATGTGATATATAGATGATGTATTACACAGTTGTACACTTGAAACCTATGTAATTTTACTAACCATTGTCACCCCAGTAAATTTAAATAAATAAATAAATAAAGGCATTACAAATATACTTGTTAATTTCCTATCTGTATCCTTTGCCTGCTTTTATGTTGGATTCTTTAGGGATTTATTTTCCCCTAATTTACAGATTTTTAAAAATATATTCTGAATACTAATCTTTTCTTCCATACTTTCCAAACATCTTCGAGTGTATTTCTGGTTTTCTTGTATAAAAAAAATTATTTATGACATCTTTTGTTCAGCACAAGTATTAATTTGATGTAGTCAAATTTATCCAACTTTTCTTTAATGGTTTTTCTTCACGATGTCATAAAGACATTTTCCTATATTTTCTTGTGAGAATTAAAACACTATTCTTTATGTTTTGGTCCTTAATCCATCTGAATGTATTTGAATATGCTGTGAAGTAGAGAGAGAATTCTGGTTATTTCATATGAAAATCATTGGTCCCCACGTAACTAATTGAACAGTTAAGTCTTTATTCTAAGCCATCTCATAGCAAGTTTTTATATAGGTATGCGTGTTTTTAAACTTTCTGTTCAGTTCCAATAATGTGTGTATCTATTACAGCATCATTTTAATTGCAGCAGCTTTAAAATCGAAAGCAATCTTAAGAAAGACAAAAAAAAAAAGAGAAAGAAAGAAAGAAAAGCTGGAGGCATCACACTTTCTGACTTCAAACTATATTATAAAGATGTAGTAATCAAAACAGTATGATATTTGCGTAAATACAGACACATACCGTGTTTCCCCGAAAATAAGACCTAGCTGGACAATCAGCTCTAATGCGTCTTTTAGAGTAAAAATTAATATAAGACCCAGTCTTATTTTACTATAAGACTTATAGTAAAATAAGACTGGGTCTTATATCATATCATATCATATCATATCATATCATATAATATAATATAATATAATATAATATAATATAATATAATACAATGTCTTACATTACTTAAAATAGCCAAGTTATTTGTCCATCAATGGATGAAAGGATAAAGTGTGTGTATGTGTGTGTGCGCGTGTGTGTGTAAAATGGGATATTATTCAGCCTTAAATAAGAAGGAAATCTTGCCATTTGCAACAACATAGATGGACCTTGAGAGTGTTACGCTAAGTGAAATAAGTCAGACAGAAAAAGACAAATACTGTATGATCTTGCTTATATATGGAATCTAAAAAACTGAACTCACAGAAGATAATAGATTGGTGGTTGCGGGGGACCTGGGGCGGTGATGGGTGTCGCGTCCTGCATGACGAGAGTTGTGGGGAGCGAGGAGGGCGGCGCAGGGTTAAGAAAAGACAGCAGCCATGAATAGAGTTTAAATGCGGAGGCTAAGGGACCGGCATCCTCAAGGTCTGGGTTGTGGCACCTGGTCAGGCCTGCGCAATAACTTTTATTAGTTAGGTGGGGAAGCAAAGAAGATAAAGCTTGTCAATCTCAACATCTGTGAATTCTATACATCATAATAGAAAACCGGTTCGAGTCAGTCACCCTTGCCTGCAGACAGCTGGACTGTAAGTTTCAACTTCCCCAAAGGACAAAACCTATATGTAGATGAATAGATGGAGAGCACCTCATTGAATCACTTCCCTTGCAGGTTCTGAGAAGGAATGCAGCCACAGAGGCTGAGGCTTTCCTTAGCCTGAAGGAGGTGGGGGCTGTGCCCACCTGTGAACCCCGTGGGTTCTCCTGTTGGTCCCCACGACTGCGTCTGACTTGAGTTGTTCCTTCCATGAGGAATCTTACTCATCATTGACTGTCCAGTCATCTTTCTGGGACCAAACAGGGAGGCATAAGGTGCAAACACAAAGGTTTAGCAAAGTCCCTGAAAGGATCCATCTTACAGACTCTCCTTTCTTTGGGGGCAGGTAGAAGGAAACAAAAGGGTTAAGCTGTTGCGTGGCGAGGTTAAACTGCTGCGTGGCGACAGATGGGTGAAGGTGGTCAAAAGGAACAAACTTCCAATTATAAGATAAGCAAGTACGGGGGAAGTAATGTACAGCATGGCAACTATAGTTAACAATACTGTATTGTATATTTGAAAATTGCTAAGAGAGTAGATCTTAAAAGTTCTCAATCACAAGAAAAAGAACTAAGGTATGGATATTAACTAAAGTTATTGTAGTAATCATTTCATAATGTATATATACATCAAATCATTATGTTTATATCTTACTACAACTATGTTATATGTCAGTTATATCAGAATAGGAATGGAAGTTGGAAATCCTAGTGTATGTTTATCTTTATCAAAAATGTCTCCCAAGTGATTCTAACATATCCCTCAGCGGGTATGCTCATCTATTGAGAATCCTGTCCCTAATTATTCTTTGGAGAATGTGACTATTAAATATACTTCTGTGAAATGATACTAGCCCACTCTCTGGGCACTTGGTAGCGTCAAATTACAGCCTTCTATTTAATGAGTGACATATTGTACAATCAAAATAGTCATATTGTAAATCTAGCCAACATGTATTTGTAATAAAAATAGACTTATTTATGCTACTTTTTGAACAGATGCCTTTTTATGGGGAAAGAAGAAATAGGAAAATGAATAAAGATTTTTCTCACCAGTTGATTTAGACTATGAGCACTTTTGGTTTGCAAATCTAAACTTATTAAGCTACCATTCAAATTTTATATTAATACATTTCCAAATGGAAAAATTAAATATGAATTTAATCAGTATTTATCTTTATTACTGAGGAGCTAATAATATTCCAGAACTGGTAATGGAAATTGGTTATGTGACATTGCATTTCTTTTATAATTTTAACTATACGTGGGCTTGGAACTGTGGTTGACTTAGCCACTAACTGATTGCCTTTTGAGTGGATAGTCAAAATCTATTTTTAAATTGAGCTGTATGAAATTGAAAACTGTTTAAAAGATTTTCAACTTTGTCATAGTACTATAATTATTTAAAAAAAAAACACCTAGTTTTCTCACGCTATCTTTCATTATAGCATATGCCTGAAAAATTAGCAAATTAAATTTTAGTGTGGGCAGCAATGTTGAATTCCTGTCTGCATATCTGAAACTAATTCTTATATCATCTTATTTGGAAATGGAACAATCCAGGAATAGTCACTCTGGTCATAGACTTACTTTTAAGGCTGGGGGAGAAGTTTAGGGAGGAAAGAAGAGAATAAAAGGAGTAATACACTATTAAGATTCTCCCCTCCGATTTCTACCTCTTCCTCTCTCATGTTTAGGATTGCAAAACTGCCCCTGTGCAAACCTGAATTAAGCAAAGCCATATAACTTCCTCAAGGGAATTTTCTGAGCAGTAGGTTAAACTGGTTTCCTAACCTGTGAAAGAATATGCCAAATTATTATGATTGTAGCAAAACTGATTAAGAATTTCAGTCTGGAAGCTGGAAAGAACCTTAGACATCTTCAGAAGTATTATGTATAGTCATTCAGCTTGCTTACCTTTTGAAAAAGTATGGTGACTTCTCTTCCTTGATAGGGTAATCTCTAGAAGTACATTTCATATGTGCCCTTTATAGAAAGGGTAAATGAGGTGCCAAAATTCTTATAATAAATACTTCAACAGCCAGTTTTAGGTAATTGTTGCCCCTCATTGCAAGAAGAGATATTAATTTATGGCATTTGGTATGTTTTAATCATTGAGAAACATGGAAAAAATTTAATTAGTTTCTTCAAGACAGAGTTTTTTTTTGTTTTTTGTTTTTTTTACCTTTACTTTCCAATATTTGCTTTTGGCAATACTCTAGTTGTCCTACGTCTAGACAGCTAGCAAATGAGTAGCATTTGCAGATTTAGCAAATCTTGTGTAATTCCCGAAAGCAGTACAGTTCTGTTGAAACTTGATTGTCTTGTATTCTTGGTTAATTAACTCATGGGAGAGATGTGAAAATTACCATGGTATAACAAAAAATGATCAGATATTTTTTCATTATGAAAGAGTAATTAAAACAGTAGCGTCATGGCAAAGTTTATAGAAAGTAGAGAAGGGGTCATCAACCAAATTCTCGTTCTTTGTAGACTATCTAGCGAAAGTATAAATATCCCCTAACTAATTTTCACAGTGATTTTAAAAATTCATTATTAGTAATTTACTCTAATATCCTAATACCCAGTTATACTGAATTGAAAAGAGGATGTTTAACTAAATAGTTTCCCTTTTTTTTTTTTTAATCAATGTGTTTGAACAGAAACCAGCCTCACAGAAAATGTACTTATCTGGCTATGGTGTGGAGCTAGCAATTAAGAGTACAGAATACAAAGCATTGGATGATACCCAAGTTAAAAGTAAGTTTTCTCTCTGTAACTGAGTAGAACTAAAAATTGGAGGTTTACGTACTTTTGTTTGTCAAAACATTTCATGACTGTAATTCTACTCATGTTAACTTGAGGCAGGAGACGGGGTGGACATATTTCTCCTCAGTCTGGAAATTAATTTTAAACTGGAAATAATATATTTAATATTGTGTTCTCCAAAACTTCTTTAAAAATTGGAAGTAGTGTATTATTTGACTTATACCCAATGGCTTACCAACCATTTTTAGCAACATATTTAAAAATGATAATATAAGGTCCACGGAGGCAATAGATGAAGCTCCTTGTAGATCTTGGTAACTGGCCCAGGAGCTCAGCCACCCCGACCCTCGAGGTGGGGGCGAGGAAGGGACGTCTAAGGGATCAGGGGGGTTAGGATCTCAGTAAACCGGAAACTCATTGGTAGCACTACCTTAGGAATCTTTGTTTGAATTATGTATTTATAGTGAAGCTAGGGTGATAGGGTTTCTTTCTTTTTTGAAGTAGGATAGGAGAGGCCTATGAATTGTTTAGATGAAGTCGATTGGTTAGTTTTGATCAACAAACAGGTCTGCCTGTGGTTCTGTTTACTAAATGTGTGCTCTAGATAAAGGACTCTAGAGACCAAAAAACTAAAGTTTCAGATGCTTATGGAAATTGTTTACTACCTGGTTCATCAGAAATGTATTTATACCTGATTCTTGATTAAGAGTTTTAACTTCATTCTTTTATATGCTCTGAGATGTGGCTTCTGCTTCCACTTTGTTTTTCTGTTCAGGAAATAGTCCTTGTCCTGGAGGCCCTGCCTTGACCACAGACTTAGCTCTGGCCACTCATACTGAATGTGCTTCAAGTAAAAATCCATATTACTGTGATTTAAATCCTGTCCGTTAAAGAGTTACTGGAAAAGTATAGTGGAAATAATAATGTCCAGATGTCATGAATTTCTACATATCTTATATAGGTTTACTATGCTTTATAACTTAGTATCTTATTTGTCATAATAGTAACATAAGGCATTTTCTAGCTGTCCTTGGGCTTGTAGAATTTTCTTTACAAAGTCAGGTAATCATATGTGCCATCTATGTTATGAATCACACACTAAATTCTGTCGTCACCCTTTACATGTTGGGAGTATATCTTCTCTCCCTTCTCGTTGCCACTCCTTTAGTGCTGTTCTCTTTTTTCTCTGTGTACACGGACCAGCCTTCTGACTGGCCTTCTTTCTCATCTTTGGTCTTCAGTGCTCTTGATCTAACCCCCAAAAATACATTAACCAGTCTATTCTCCACCATGCTTTCAGATTGAATTTCTTCTGAAGAAAATCTGGCTTTGTGATTCCACTGGTTAAAATCACTTCGTAGCTCACTGTAACCTCCCTCCTAAATGTAAGCACCATAGCCTAGCAAAGAAAGCTGTTCACACTCTGGCTTCTTTCTGCCTTACCGCTCCCCCTCAGTCCTTTCTCGTTTGTACCTTCTGGTCCTGTAACACTAAACTGTTGTACAGAATTACGTTCTGTTCCCGGGATACCTCCATGTTTGGCTCCAAGGCAAGCCTTTATGACCTCTGTAGAGTACTTTTGTCCCTTAGCATATGCTACTCTTTCTGCCCGAAACCTTGCTCCTTTCTCCCATCTCTTCCATTTTCATCTAAGGCCTACTCATCTTTTAAGATACATACATCAGTAAGTATCACTCAGATGGCTGCCCATCTTCCTACTTTGTCAAGAGGATGGTTTTCCCTTTTCTATATCCAATATAGAAAATATCTGTGCTTTCTTTCAGAAAAGTTTTACATACTTTATTAAAATTGTCTATTTGTCTCCTTTTCCAGCAAGTGGAGTTGGTGTCTTTTGTGTCTCTTCCTGCTGTTTATCCCGGCTGGCATCAGGCATCATAGTAGGCTGTCAATAAATGTTTACCTGATGAATGAATGAGGAAAAAAGAAAGGCTAGATCAAAGCATCCAGGGTTTTTAGTGGTAGTCCGAGAGATCTTCAGACCTTCAGAAGAGTAAGAAGGGAGAAATGTACTTGATGCGCTCTGAACACTGTGCTAGAGAGCAACCCCCGTGCTATAAGAGGTCACAAATTTGTATAATCCCAAGTTCTCTTCACACATACCACTTACTACACTGTGTATTGTTAATTATTTGGTAAGTAAAGGAGAACGGAAGGGGAAGAGAAAATGAATATAAAATATTACGTCTTTATTCTTTGAGACCATGAGTTTTGGTGTCTTTCTAAAGATTTCTTGATTATCTTTAAAGGCATCAGAAGTATACAAGAATTCCTGTATTTGTTAGCGTTTGAGTCTCTTGCCTGACTTAGGATCTATACACAAGATTTCTTGCAGGCCCTTTGAAATAATCTGTAGAACAGTTCTTATGGTTAGATATTTAATAATCAAGCCCACTAAAAAACTCAAGAATACAACCATGTGTACATGCATGTATCATTAAGCTAATTTATGAAGGTAAAATAAGTGGAATTTCATTTCATTTTCATTTCATCTAATATTTGATTACATATTTCTTTCCCAGGCTGAAAATGTTTTTGTTTTATTTTGTTTTTGTTTCCAAAATATAGCCATGACTAATAGTACTGTAGAAGATGAGACTGAAACAAATGAAGTTCAAGGATTTCTCTTTGGGAAACTAAAGTAAGTCTGAAAAGAAATGTATTGCTATACTCTTAAACTTGTTTTTAAAAGAATTACCATATTTTGCCATGTATAATGTGCTCTTGCGTGTAATGCACACCCACGTTTTTGGCCCAAACTTGCAGGGAAACGGAATTAGTACTACCTGCATGCAGTAACTCACAAATGCACATCCTTATGTTTCCCTCACAAATTTGGGCAAAAAGTGCGTATTATGCACTGCAAAATATGGTAATACAATATACTGTGTTGGCATATGTTTCACATTTAGAAAATATGCATGTAATTGTTTTTATTTATGACAAAAGTAACACACAGTTAATGCAAAACACAAAATTGAAAAATAATCACTAATTTGACATTATGAGTATGTATAGAAAAAATAGGAATTGAAAATGATCAAAGTTATCTCTGGCAAAAAAAAACACGAAACTTTATAGAATCTTTTATAGATGTAATGGGTTACAAAAATCATGGTTAATATTGGACTTTTTGTTTTAAAGTTTATTGGGGTGACAGTGGTTAGTAAAGTTACATAGGTTTCAAGTGTACAATTCTGTAATACATCATCTATAAATCACATTGTGTGTTCATCACCCAGAGTCAGTTCTCCTTCCATCACCATATGTTTGATCCTGTTTACCCTCATCTGTTACCCCCTCCCTCCTCCTTAGCATAAAAAAATCAAAATTTTTATTCCTCAAAAGAAGAGAAAATACTTATTTATCTAAATTTCTGTGCTACAGATTACCATCTTAAAAACCTTTTAATGTCTGGTTTTGGTTTCATAGCCACGTGTAAGTAATTTTCCAAAAATTAAAGTTGTGCCCCCCCTTTTTTTTCTTGCATCACCGATTGAAGACAAGGAATAGGATGGTGAGTGCTCTCTGAATATTCATGAATGGGGACTGTTGTAGTTTTATGTGTGCTTTCTCTTATTCACACGAAGGGAAAGTTTGTGATTCCAATATAAAGGTAAAATTAATTAAAAGAAAAAGACTGTTTTATAATATCTTTAGTACTCGTTTAGTATTACAAGTATTTATAAAGGAAACTTAGGACACTGCTGGTGAACAGATAACTATAGAGTAAGAGGAACATTTTTGGAGACTGCTGATTTATAGAGACGACTGAGTTATATTTCTAAAGTATATTGGCCAAGAGTTTACCAGTGGCCTTAAAAGTTAATACATCTTGGCCGGCCCGGTGGCTCAGGCGGTTAGGTTCGATTCCCACATGGGCCAGTGGGCTCAAGGTTGCCAGTTCAAAGGGATGGTGGGCTCTGCCCCTGCAACTAAGATTGAACATGGCACCTTGACCTGAGCTGCCTCCGGATGGCTCAGTTGTTGGTTGGAGCGCTGGCTCTCAACCACAAGGTTGCCAGTTCAATTCCTTGAGTCCCGAGGGATGGTGGGCAGCGCCTGCAACTAAAATTGAACACGGCACCTTGAGCTGAGCTGCCGCTGAGCTCCCGGATGGCTCAGTTGGTTGGAGCCTGTCCTCTCAACCACAAGGTTGCCCTAGCAACGCCAACTGGACCTGGAGCTGAGCTGCGCCCTCCACAACTAAGACTGAAAGAACAACAACTTGAAGCTGAACAGAACCCCCCACAACTAAGACTGAAAGGACAACAATTTGACCATTGTTCCCCAATAAAGTCCTGTTCCCCTTCCCCCAATAAAATCTTTAAAAAAAAAAAAAAAAAAAAAAAAAAAAAAAAAGTTAATACATCTTGCAAAACAGATTTATTCTAAGTGAACTATTTATTTAGTAGATAACAATACATTTTTGTTCTCCATTTTCAGCTGTGTCTCAACATCTTGGAATCCATAGTTCTTTTTTAAACATAATGTTTTATGGGAATAAATTGTGCATCCTCCAAAAAGCCTTTGGAACCCTGGGATATTAGTTTTTTAAACGAAGAAATACTCAAAGTTAGTTCTTACACAGCTACTCAATTGAGTTGGGCAAAAGAAAACAAACAAAAAAACCTTTGCTTTAAGTTATTATATCATTAAGATTGTGATTAAGTATGAAAAACAATATATTAGCTCTTATAAATGTAATATTACTCTGTATCTTAAAATTTTGAGAAATGAAGGGTTAACATAATTTGTAGTGAACTTCTCAGAAGTTTTATTGCTTTTTTCACTATAAGAACAGTCATAGTCTTGATTCATTTTCGAAATATGGTCCCACATTATAATCAAATTGTGAGATATTGACACTGTAGTGTATTTATTATCTATAAGATTAATGCATTTCTGTATATGTCCTGTATATTTATTTTTCATTTCATGTTTTAAAATTTTCATTTCTTTTTACTGCTGAAAAATGTTTTATAAGTTGTGATGATAGCTAAAGTTATTTTAAAAAGAATATTTAAATCTGAAATGTCACCATGTCTTGATTTCATGAAAGACAGAAGAAAGATTACACTTTAGATTATATGTATAGTAAAATGTCATACTACATTTTTATTTGGCACTCTCTAAAGGATACCTAGATGTGTTTAATGTTTGGCAAAATTATCTTAAATTTCTATGTTTCAAACATGGAACTTTTCAGAAATAGAGTAAACTCTAAGACTGCATAGGAAGCATTAATGTCTTTCCTTATAAAATTGTTTTCATTTTAAATTATAAAGGCAGTACTTGTAATTTATATAATAATAAAACAGAAAGTATATAAGATAAAAACTAATAATTCTGCCCCCACCCTTGTGTCCCTTATAGGTAAGGTTAACAATTGAGAATACATCCTTCCAGGTTTTGTTTTGCTTTATTTTATATATTGAAAAAAGTAGACATACAAGGTCTGACAATTAAGTTTGCGAACTCATCCTAGAAAAAAATGCTACATACCTCATTGCTGAATATCTCTATGGTCACCTTCAAAGTACTCTCCTTGGGAAGCTATGCACCAATGCCAGCGCCTAGTCTACCCTTCAAAGCAATTTTGGAACTCTTTTTTCTGGAATGGCCATCAGAGCTGTAGTAGTATTATCCCTTGATGTCCTGAATGTCATCAAAATGTCTTCCTTTCAATATTTCCTTTATCTTCAGGTAAAGAAAGAAGTCATTAAGGGGCAGATCAGTTGAGTAGGGAGGGTGTTTCAATACAGTTACTTGTTTACTGGCTAAAAACTCCCTCACAGGCAGTGTCATGTGAGCTGGTACAGTGTCGTGATGCAAGAGCCATGAATTGTTGGCGAACAGTTCAGGTCGTTTTTGTTTAAAATTTTCACACAGCCTTTTCAGCACTTCCCAATAGTAAACTTGGTTAACTGTCCAGTTGGTACAAATTCGTAACGAATAATCCCTCTGATATCAAAAAAGGTTAGCACCATCGCTTTGACTCTTGATTTGGACTGACAGAACTTTTTTGGTCGTGGAGAATTGACTGACTTCCATTATGCACTTTGATGCTTTGTTACAGAGTCATATTGGTATACCCATGTTTCATCACCAGCGATAACATGGCCCAAAACACCATCTTGCCTTTCCAAAAGGTCTTGGCAAACTTCGACTCTCCTTTGCTTTTGTTCTTCAGTGAGGTGCTTTGGGAGACCATTTTTGCATACACCTTTCTCATGCCAAGATTTTCAGTTAAGATTTTCCTGTTTCTCTATCGATGTTTACTTGGTCTGCTATGCTTCTCAGAGTCAGCCAATGATTTTGACACACAATTAAACGAATTTTTGCAATGTTTTCATCAGTTCTGCTCATTACTGGCCACCCTGACCTCTCTTCATCAGTAACGCGTTTTTTTTTTATTGTTTAGTGACGCGTTCTTTACCCTCAGAAAAACATTTAACCCATTTGTACACTGCCGTTTTCTTCATGGCACTATGCCCATAAACTTGGACCAACATGTCCCTGATTTCACTTCCACTCTTGCCAAGTTTAACAAGAAATTTAATGTTTGTTTGTTGCTTTAATTCAAGCTCAAACATTCTCGCAACGGCACACAAAACACACGCCACAATAATAAATGCCACTCAGCAAGACACCGCCACACGTCGATATGAACACAGCTGTGAGACACTGATATACCAAGGTTATGAAACGTTACCGAGATGTTTGTACAGTGCTGACAATGTAAGCGTATGGTGGCAAGTTCACGAACTTAATTGTCAGACCTCGTATATACCTCCATTATTTATTTTTAAGTTATGCACATATAGTTGCATCATGATTTATTATCTTAATGATGAACAATTAATTTGTGTCTAATTATTTGGAGGAGTTAATTTCAAAAATATTACTACTTGTATAATGATTTGTAGTAGGTGATGATAATTAACATTACTTAATATTCTAATGCAGAGAAAGATATTCAGATCTTAGAGATAATCTGACAGCATTCCAAAAATACCTGATTGAGAGTAACAAAGAAATGATGCCTTTAAAAGTCTGGGAACTACAAGGTATAGTATTTTGGTCTACATTAACGCAGCATTTTGATAACTGAACTCTGTTTTGTTAAAGTTTACATAACATGATGTAAATTATTTTTATAAACAAAAATAATTACTATGATGTGAATAATATAAATTATTTTATTACTTCTTGTGGAAATAAATATTTAATTAAAAGATTATCCACCAAGCAAAACATTTTTATGTTTATAAACCTTAAAATTATATGAAGTGTAGTTATTTAATACTAATCACTTTTAAAGTATACACTGATTTAATAGATTCATCTGAAGTATTAAATCACATTTTAGGGAAACTGTAACATTGATTAAAAATCCTAGTTAGTAGGTTAGGAGAACTCAGAGCTAAATCTTAGTTTTCCTCTATGTAAAAATTTGATTTTAATAGACCATTGTGTGGTTTAGCATTAGCTTAGAATAGTTTCTGTGGTGACAAATATCTGGTGTAGGCAGATATTTTGTGACCATAATTTAATTTAGATTGAATTGTAAGTTCTTTTCAGTTTGTAATTTTCTTTTTTATTACCTGTAATTTTTAGTAGGTCATTGGTAGGACATGTTTTCCTGTGTAATCCATAATAACTTATCACATCTCTGATCAACTTTTTAAAATATAACAGCTTATTGAGATATAAATGACATACTATACAATTTACCCATTTAAAGTGTACCATTCAGTAGGTTTTAGTATGTTTTCAGAGTTCTTTAACTGTCACCACAGTCAATTTTAGAGTATTTTCATCACCCCAGAAAGAAAGTAACGTATCCATTAGCAGTCACTCCCCATTTTCCCCCAACTCCTCCAGCTGTAGACAAGCACCAATCTACCACCTTCTCCTTCAAAATGTTCTCCAAGGGACCTGTACTTTAGAAAATTGTAAGTGATAGGGTGCTTTTGAAGGCTTGTAAGCAGAGAACATGCGGAGGCAGCTCAGTTTTAATGAACCCTTCTAGTGTCTGTGTAAGATAGATTGGAGTGGACTAGAAACAGAAACTGTAATTAAGACATCATTGGAATAGTGTAATGAGAGGTTGAGCTGTGACTATGGTAGAGACATAGGAAAGGAAGGCTGGATTGGGCAAATAGGAGTCAAAGACGATGGCTTTCAGATTTTCAGCTTTGAGCCTGAATAGAGAGAATATAAAACACGTAAGTATGTATTGGGGTTGACTATGGGGCCGAGAAATAATGAGACTGGTGTTAAAAAGATGACTTGAAGTGACTGTGACATATTGAGATGACAAGGGCCGGTAATGGGGTCAGTATAAAGTCCTTAAGCTAAGAAGAGAGGACTTAAAGTTGAAAATCATAGCATAAAGATTTGAAAAAGGAGGGAATGCTAACTGAAAGTGAAGAATGGCCAAATCGGTGCATGATGGGGGTACTGTGGTGCTCATCCTCGTGGGACAGTGCAGGCCTTGAAGAAGACCTGGTGGAATGACGAAAAATGGAAGAGTGCATTATAGATGCTAAAGGAAAAAGGTTTACAAGAAAGAGGAAGTGGTCAATACCTTTTCTTTTCATTCTTTTCGATTGATCTAACAAATACTTATTGAATGTCTACTGGGTGTCAGTCATGTCCCTACATCCATGGTTTTATAATTTTTGGCTGAAACCTACAGTAGGAAATATATTTTATAACAAGGCCCATACACAAATGTGTAATGTATGAATACATAGATATGCTCAAAACTAAAAAGAGCTTCAGCGTACAGTGTGTATGTTTACAACATTTTAGTAACTGACAGAACTTTCTTTAATTCTACCCTATTTCATTAGGAAAAAAAAAACTACTCATTATTCTGCTTTCACTAATGGGTTGCAACTAATACTTTGAAAAACATTTGATTCTGAAAATAAAATGACAAGTTAAAATGCACGATATTTCTTCAAAGGATCTTAGAGAAATATAAATAAAGAACCAATGTAAAAACTACCATTTTAAGTGCTGCAAAGTAAAGTTACATAGATTAGAGAAAGGTATATGCCAGGAAGATCTGAACTGGTGGGGTGGGGTGAGGTGGGAGAAGGGGGAACAGAAAAGGGAGGCTTCCTTTAGAAGTGGTGATTGAATTGAGATTTGAGGAAGGTTTGGAATAAATTTGAGGGTAGATTATTTAGAGAGAATATCAAAGATCTTTGTGAGAGGCTGGATAATAGAGTGTAAGAGATTCATGGTTTTCCCAACTGGATGGACAATAGTGGATGGCATTTGCTGAAAAGAGAAAACAAAAGAAGACCAGACTGGGGCAAAGATGGGGCAAGAATATCACAAATTTCTTATTAAACATGCTGCTTTTGAAGTATCCAAGTGGTAGAACCAAGAAGGTAGTTAAATAGGGGGATCTAGATTTCAGAGGCAAAGGGTAGGACTTAAATAGCAATTTGTGAGTCATCTAGGTATGGAACAGTTTAGAAATAAAGCAAAAAATGTTAGTAGAGCCTGATAATATTCCTTTACATGTTATTTGCACTGATTTCATAAGGGAATTTTCAGAGGCTTTCAAATAAATTACATGTAGAAAATTGGTCATGTAAAGTAGAGTTATATTCATGTTATAAAAAAGTTCTAAAAGACTAGTTGTGGTATCAAACCTGGGTAAAAGGATAGTTGTCCATGATTCCGATAATGACGGTGATTGACGATGATAAAAATATTAGCTAGTACTGTGTGTTTGGCACAGTAATACCGTGTTTCCACGAAAATAAGATCTAGCTGGACCATCAACTCTAATGCATCTTTTGGAGCAAAAATTAATATAAGACCCCATCTTGTATTACATTATTATATAATACCCAGTCTTATATAAGATCTGGTATTATATTACATTACATTACATTATATTATACCCGGTCTTATAGCAAAATAAGACCAGATCTTATATTAATTTTTGCTCCAAAAGATACATTAGAGCTGATTGTCTGGCCAGGTCTTATTTTCGAGGAAACAGGGTATGCTCTTTATATGCATTATTCAGTTAATTAAAAAAAAAAAAAAAACATATTAAGGTAGATATCCCACTCTTCCAGATGAGAAAACTAAGGAATGGACACATACAATAATTAGTCCAAGGTCACAAAACTGAGAAAGCACAACTCAGGGATACCTAAAATGAGCAGGTTTGTCTCATTTTAGAGCCTAAATTCTTTGTTTACTGCTATGTTGTACTGTTTTTGAGTATAACATTGTACAGCCAAATGCTGTCAGACAACATGTTTGATCACATACTTTCCTCAAAAGAAATACTGTTTTGTAAGTTGATATACATATATATATATATATATATATATCATAGAGATAATGACGTTCTAAATATATAACACCAGTTAAAAGTTACATTGCTTATAAATGCCTTTAATAGTAATAGAATAATAAACATAAAAGGATCTTATTTGTTATTTTACTGTTCGTTTACTCATTCTTTCATCACTGGTTTGTTGAGCACCTACTTATGTATCAGGTACTATTTTTGGTGAGAACATTTAAGTTTTACTCGGCTTCTAAAATATTGGAGACTAAGTCATTAAGTAAGCACACATTTTTTTTTTTTCTGTAGAACTGTCATTTCGGGTAAAATAATGCTAAGTTTAAGATTCTATTTTTATTGTAGTATAAAGGTAGAATAATACTGAAAGAGAAATTGAATATTTCATATTTACTGAGTTAAACATTTTGCATTTTGGGTCTTTCTTAAAATTCTTTTCAGAATTGGCCCTTCAAATGTTTTTTTCCCTTCCTCTCGTTCTTCTTTTTATCAAAGCTTTTTCTTGCCTGTTTCATTTCATATAAATATAGGAAAAATAGCTTTGCATCAGCATTTCTTTTCATATCTCTTTCTGAAATTGTTCTGTAATTTGTGGAAGTACTTACGTTTTAAATGGTAATTATAAAAGTGTAACGCTTACCTTAATTGGAATTAAGTAATAGCTTTCCATTTAAAACTTTGTGAAAATACTAAATATAAGAATTTTAACATGTCTATACATGAATATACTGGTATGTCATAAAGGTTTGAGTAAATTATTTAAATTACTTGGAAATGTCTATAAAGGTCTGGCATGCTAGATTCCTTAATGATGTTTTTTTCCCTTCTAGATCTTAGTTTTCAAGCAGCTTCTCAAATAATGTCCACTCCAATTTATGATGCCATAAAGTTAATGAAAGACATTTCACAGAACTTCCCCATAAAAGCCAGGTATAGTAAAGTTTATTTGTTTTATTATAGCCAGAACTCTTTCCATTAAATAAATTTTATGAAAATAGCTTTCATTTAACATAATGATGTCAGTTAATTCTAGTGTATCTAGTGTTTATGAAATAAGCGCCTTTCTTCATTATTTATATTGGTTTTTTTACTAGAGCCGAATATTGGCTTGTGCACATATGTGTGTACATACTACAAAACAGAACTCTTGGATTAGAGGCAAATGGAAAGGAAAAAATAGTTCATTTAAAATATATATATTTGAATATAAACAGTGGGACATAATAATCCAAGAAAAAAACTTGTTTATGCAATAAATTAAAAGGGAGTATTTTTTTGTCCCCTATGGATGATGAAAAGTATAATTCTAAATAGATCTGTGCCCAAAGGATGGCCAAATCACCTTCTTGCCCTTTCAGATTCCAAATAATTAGTAATGTCTTAATTGTATGGAATATTTTATGCAAGACTTTTTTGCCAATAGGATATCTAATTGAACTGCTTCCAGAAATACTCATGTTACATTGAATACATCTCCCAGTTCAACAGATAATTACGTTTGCGTATCTAAAAGTTACCAATACATACAGTACAGGTCACCATGTTTTGTAAGGATTGACAAAATAAGACTTGGATGCATTTGTATTTGGGTCAGGAATGACAGAATAGAAAATTACAAGCAACCAGTAAAATGTAAAATAAGTTGGTTTATATTAAAGGCATTAACAGTAGTTTTTTATTGAGAGGAATTGGAGAGCGTCCTTGTGCTCCCAGCATTCCTTCTGAAGCGGTGGATTATTGCTAGGCCTCTATTTGTCTCACACCCTATCTTGTACATTTTTCCTACTTACTGAATCTTAAATCTAGATATTATTTACCTTTGTAAGATAAATAAATAGTACATAGTTGACACAGGATACCAAGACTCTTTTCATGGTGCCCTGAAAGTAGAGAGGTTTGTCACCTTGTTTACAGATTAAGAATGAATATATAGATAAGACTCTTTTAGCTAATTTTAAATAGTCAAGAATTTGAGAAGTCAGTATTTATATTCTAGAATATAAATATGAAATATGCGCATATGTATATAAATATGATGTTTAGCCACACTGCTGTTTATTAACAGTAGCTTTTGAAATTACTTATCAAATAAAGTAAAATAATTTTAAGTTTTAAGAAGACAGTGGGTTTGCTCTTTGACAGTAAGTCAGTACTATTCAGGGGTTCTGTTGTTAAACTCTAATTTTAACAACATTAGATTTAAAATGTGGTTGATCATTAAAGAAAATTTGCAAACCATGCTAACACTGCTTGATGGCTAAATTGTAGACCAGAGCATATCTCTAAAGCCACTGATAGACAATCAGTAAATGTTTTTTGAAATAAAGTATTTGCTAACTGAATGAAAAATTTGCATTATCAAATTTTCAGTTGTAATTTCTCTCGAACACTGCCAAATTTTAGGAAATAATACACACTAATTATGGGTTGTTTTAAGATACACCTTTTTCTTTGAGTTTTAGCTAAAGTAGAATTTTGCATTAGCAATCTTAATTTTTAAATCATTTTCTTCTATGCATAATTGACAGAGATGTAATTAAGCATTGTTAGGAACTATCAAGTCAAATAATAGACTTATTTTTAAAATTTCTGCTGCCTTTAAATTATAAGGGAATTATAAGCTCTTCAAGAGTGAATATGTGAAGTCAGTATCATCAGTATTGCAGAACTTACGTACTCTGGTAAAGATCCCAGGTTAACCAAAATTCTTCATGTACGAATACTCTGAAAATTGTCTGTTTGCACTGACACATATGACGACATTGGTAATTTCATACAAAATTTCCCCGTATTATATTACATTGAATTATAGATTAGCCCTAAACATTTAAGGAACAATGAGTTACATCAGTATTTATTTTCCCAGATCTCTGACCAGAATCGCTGTAAATCAACATCTGAGGAAGGAAATACAGGAAAATCAGAAGGTTTGTTTGAATTCCTTTTTTAAAAAATGTACTACACTAGTATCACTGTTTCTGACTTTGGATCTTCAGCTTTCATACAAAAAATTATTAATTTGTATTTTTTTGATTACTAAAGTAGTTCAGGTTTTTCCAGTTTTGTATTGCTTACTTTATATAGCATGCAGTCTGTGATTCTAGCCAATCTTTCCTGACATATATTCGAATTATTTCCTCATTCACCCTATATGCCAAACCTGTTGTCCACACAGTATGATTTTCTTCACAGGATAAAGAACAAAGACTATGAGTTAATTATTCTGTTTCTCATAATTAGTTTTGCTTAAAAGTTTATGAAGACCAAATGAAGTTTAGACCACTGGAACATTGCTAGAATCCTATAACGTGTAGAACACAATTGTTTGATAATTTGCTAAGATTCTGCCAAATAGTTTCTTTAATTACCTTAAGATCCCAAATGATGCTAATTGTCTTAGTACTTGTAAAGTGCTTAGAACATGGCCTGGCTTTATTACATAGGACTAATTTGCCTTTAAGTAATGCAGTACCAGATGCACAGGGCCCCAAGCAGTAGGAGTTAATTTTTTTCACATAAAACCCACATACATGGTTTTTCTCCTTTGATGGTTGCAAAATGGCTGCCACAGCTCCATTATCTGAATGCAAAGCAGAAGGAGGCAGGAAGATGGTATCAACCACATTTATCCTCACTAAAACCTTCCTGGAAAACTTCAGCCAACTTTGACTTCCATCTCTGTGGCCAAAATTTTGTACTCTGGGTTTTCCTAGCTGCAAGGGAGGGGAGAAAAGTTACTTTTCTAGTAATTGAGGCAAGCAGAGGAGAAATGGGTTAGAGATGGTGCTAGCAGTGCCTATCACACTGAGACAGTAAGCTATCTATTTTTTAGGATCTTCTTTTTCACCTCCTGAATAAAAAACCTTATATTAAGATTTATACCTGGTTTGACTTCAAATTTTAAATTCAGAATGCATATAGTTTGAGCTTAGGGATCTCCAGACATGTTTATAAACCAATTTACCATTGTAAAGCTCAACCAGTCTTCTGAGATCCAGTGAATTGGAAATGTTTAGCTTCAGGTAATGGGCCATCTCCATTGGTTGTTAAAGGGATACGTTGCAATACATTGTTTTTGAATGAAGTCATATCTCTCCATTGGGGATTTGTATTTGTTTCTGCTCCAAGGCTAAGAGTACTCCCACCTTATTTCACATTAAATAAAAAGTTTGTGTATGTTTCTTGGACCTTAAAAATAGTGTGAAATCTAGCCTCAAACCCATATGAATAAAACAGAGGCAAGGAATTCTTTTTTTTTTCGTTAAATTTATTGGGGTGACAATTGTTAGTAAAATTACATAGATTTCAGGTGTACAATTCTGTATTATATCATCTATAAATCCCATTGTGTGTTCATCACCCAGAGTCAGTTCTCCTTCCATCACCATATATTTGATCCCCCTTACCTTCATCTCCCACCCCCCACCTCCCACCCCCCTTAACCCTAGGCAAGGAATTCTTATGGAAGACTTATTCTTCCTCCACCAAAAACCAAGGTGGAATCAATGAGTTTCTATGCTGTTTCTGCAGGGCACTTTTTTTTCCCCTAGGTCACCTTTTCACTGTGAGTGTAGCACTTCTTTGTGTGCACAAGGCTCTCTCTAATCCTGCTCCCTGCCCTGGGTGAGCCCAAGGCTTTGCTTCCAGTACTTTTGAGACTGATGCTTAAAAACCCAGGCTTTAGGCCACCGAAAATTGTTCACATCCTTGGACTCCTATTCCTACTACTTCTCTGCCCTTAGGTGAAGTCTTTACTTTGAAAAGCTAAACCATTCATTTCGAGGGCATTATTAATATTTTAATCCAGCATTTTTGATGTTTGCTTTTAGTGGGAAGATTTGGGGCTGTCTGGTTCATCATGTTGCTGGAAACTGAATTCTTACCCCTTGATTTGAGAAAGGCTGCCTGAAATCGTACAGTCAGGGCAATTTGCCAGGATTTGAGGCTACCTCTCTGACGGAAAGGAGAAAAAATTTGCCGTACCCATCTCCAATAGAATGACAGTATTTCAGCAGTCAGCTTCACTGAGTTCAATGTATTACCCTTTTTGAGCGTCTTCTTTGTTCAAGGCATTGTGCCTAGCATAAATATTCTTGAGGGAATTAGCAATTTAGTATAGATATGTGTGCTTGATATGTGTTCTACTTAGCATTGAGATGCCTAAAACAAATGTGCTGGGAGCTTGAGCCAACAACCTGTGTGATGGTGCAGTGTAAGTTTTGGGAAAACACAATGAATTCCCTATAGACTTTGAAGTTAGAATATAGATTTCTTAGAATAAGTAACTACTTGATAAAAAGGTGCATAAGTGGTTAAAGACAAATCAATATTTTACCTATGAATCTTAAGGCAGGGTTTACTTTCTTGCTAGTATTTTGCATAAATCCAGTGGAAATATTTTCTCTCCTGTTACAAACTTACTTCCTCCTTCTCCTTTCGCTGTATGTAATTTGCCTGTCATGGTGAGTGATAACCATACAGAAAAATTTACCTCCGTGAAGCCTCCTCTGAATCTCGTCAAGTTAGTTGCTTCGTCTGCCTTTCCAGATTAGGTCACTTATCATGTGATGACATTGAAATGCACTGTTTTAAAATTGTTTTTACTCCTAAACAAATTTGCCTATCCTGATAATAGTAGTTATAAAAGCTTCATTTATGAGTACTGTATATGTGACTAGACACAGGTATATGTTACATTTAAACTTTATAACAAATCAGTGAGATATAAGTACTCTATTTTACAAATGAGAAAACTGAGACTTATGGAAGCTAAGTAAATTTGCCCAAATCTTATCATTAGTAAGTAGCAAGTCTATGATTTACAGTAGATCTGACTCCCTCACCATGATCTTAACGACATATGTCATACTGGCAAGGACATTGCCTTTTTTTACTTTTGTTACTGCTCTAGTGGCTGGAGTTATCACTAGCATACAGTAGGCATTTGAGAAATAGTTAATGAATGAAAAGAAAAGACATAAAACATTGAAACACTACTTTAATGGAAATCTTCATGAATTTAGAGTGATCTCCAAATATTTACACATACACCAAAGTTTTGAGTCCTGGGATATCAAAGAATTGGAATGTGCCAGCTATCAAATTCTAAGTGTGCACATGCACATAAACATAGTCATACACAATATAAAATATAGATTAGTAATCGTTGTAGCATTAGAACTTTAATATCACATATTGCAAAACAAAAACATACAAGTGTTTGTGTCTCGGACCTATCATCAGATTCCCATCACTAGATTGGGGTGGGCAAACTACTGTACTGCCCACCTGTAGGCCAAATCTGACCTGCTGCCTGTTTTAATAAATAAAAGTTTTATAGGAACGTAGTCATGCCCATTTGTTTGTTATCTATGGCTGCTTCCATGCTCCAAGGGTGGAGTTGAGTGATTGCAACAGAGATGACATTGCTAGCAAAGCCCAAAATGTTTACTATCTGACTCTGTAGAAAGTTTGCAGACTCCTGACATAGATGGCTCCTGATATATGACTGAGTTAACTATTACTCTGCTGTTTCAAGGATCTTCGCAATAGGTTTGAAATTCAGCCAGGTGACGCTTATCTCTATATAAACGGCCTTCGTGTTGATATGGACAGTTATGATCCTTTTAGGTAAGTATTGAATTACTGATACAAACTATGGCTTATATAAAGGTAAATACTGTCTTGAATTTAGTATTTGTCAAAAATGCAAATAATCACTTTAAAGGTAAAGCAAATACATGTTTTTGATTGTATAAAACTTATATTAACGTTATAGTAGAATACACTCTTAAGTGTCTTAGAATGTCGGAACTGGGAGAGACCTTGGAGACATTTGTTCAGATGAGAAACCTATACCTATCCCATTATTTGAAACTCTTTCATTGAAGAGTAGGTTTATCTTTTATCAGGGAGATTCCTTGGCACTAACTAGGCTGAGCAGCCAAGGAGCTCTGCTCTCTACATGAGATGTTTCTTCAGAAGAAAGAAATTAACAGGAAGAATTCAAGTACTTGTGTCTGTCAGAAAGGAAAGTTGAAGTTATAGAATGCAGGGTGCTATCTATTTCTTTAGGTCAAACATATTCTTTAAAAAAATGCTCTAGGACAGAATTAGATAGCCTTTTTATTTATCATGGCCTCTGGCCCATAAATTAAAGTCATGGGCCAAAATCAGAGAAATCAGTTTATTTTAAAGAGAAGCATAAAGTACTTTAAAAGTTAAGAGTTAGAGGATAAAATGAATTTAGTAACCATAATACTTTAGTTCAGATACTCCGTTTTAAATCAATGGAATACATTGTATTGTTAAATGTTTATTTTCCTACCAGTTTGGAAATATATAGGAAACTACAGGAAAGACTCAGAGTAGACTAGATAGTTCAAATGGGGCTCTTCGCTTTATTTAGTTGAATCCTTGGACCTAATATTGGGAAAATGATAATCTAAGATTCGTAGGGTAAGTACTACACATAGAGTAGAGCAGTTGTTAGCTTTTGACCTGCAAACTTCAGAGGGACAAAAGTTACATCTGTGCTCAGGATCAGTGAAAACAGATTTAAAAGAAGCAGTGAAATGATAGGTAGATTGTGGGAAGTTTTCAGTGGCAAGTATGGGGAAATTTTCACAGCAGGAACGTTTTGATGTGTGATTTAGAAAGGCTGTAAGTTATTCAAGAAATACAGCCCCCTTGGCTCCTCCACCTGGTATGTGTGATCTGCAGGATGTGGGATAGTTTTCGTTCCTCATGGAGGTGATCACTAGTGTAGCTACTATAATTCCCGTAAAGGAGGAAAAGGAAATAGGTGAGGATATTTATATCTTCTGACATTTTTAATACAAAATAAACAGTTAAAGAGGTTCTCAGAAAAAGATCAGAACATGTTGGTAAACTCAATGTGATGAGGTTATGAATGGAAGAATCTGATACAGGAAAGAGGAGAGGAAGGAAACTGTCACATTACTGAAGTTATATCCTGGATGTAGAGAGAGATCCTAGGCAACTAGTACTTCAGAATTGTCCGTTTGGGGTAAAAAGGGGGGGAGTGAGTAATTATTTTTCGCTTCCTTCCTACCTCCTGTCTCTCATTGCATTTTTGGGTTGAGAAATGGTACCACTTCCCATGGCCTAACCCGTCTTCCTCTGATCCTGGAGATGGTGGGAGGAGCCAAAGCCTCCATTGGTTAGGTTAGCATCCCTTCAATCAAGGCTGTGCCCAAGCCTAGCCTCACTCCCAGGGAGGTAAGACAGTAGGAGGCTGTGGCAGTGACCAGGGAGAAAGGCAGCTAGGACTCAGTCAAGTTGAGGAGTTCCATAAATGGTGTCTTGTGTATCTACCTCAGAGCCACTCACACATCTTCGTCTCTAAGCAGTCACCTCAGCCACATACTTGGCCAAACAGAAACTGGTACAAAGTGGATATTACTCATTTTGATAGCCAACCTGTTCATGCTTGAGCAGTGTCAGACAAACAACTATGAGAAAGAAAGCAGTAACAACGCTGTCTTGATAATCCCCACTTGTGTAGATTTTTCTGTATCCTAATTAAAGTTACCTGAATCAGAATTTTTGGGGGCTCTTGATAAATAAGTGTTTCTAATGCAAGCAACAGTAAAATTCAATATTATAAAATCAGTATTGAAATTCAATTCAGTAAGTGTCTGAGTGCCTACTATGCTATAAAAAATGCTCAATATTTGGCATATAGTGGTGAACAGTATAGAGATAAATCTTGCCTAAGTGAAATTTACAGTCTAGTGCAATAACTGATATTAAATAATTACAATGTGATATGTTTTATAAAAGATAAAGTGTAGTGCTTTGGGAGTTTATTACTCCAGAGATTTAAATCCATTCTTAATGGAACGTGGGGAATATGGGTATCAGATTTCACCAAGGAAGTGATATTTAAGTTAAGACTTAAAGGATGAATCAGGCAAATGGAGGAGTGGCGGTTCTGCAAGGATGTCATATTTGAGAAAATGAAAAGTCTAAGATGGCCATAGTGTGGAGTGAGGAGGAGCTGGAGGAGACTGCGGTTGCCAGGTGGGCAAGGATCAGATTGTAGAACCAAGTTTTGGATTTTAGCCTTTTATCTCAAGGGCAGGAGAAGCCAGTAAAGGGTTCTAAGCAAAGCTAAAGACAGTATTTAAAAGAGAAGCATGAAACATTATTTTAATTATTTACAATTCAAGAGATTTAAGGAGTTTCACTGATAAATAAAACTACCGTATCTAAAGAACCAGTTTGTTCTTTTTTTTTTAATTGATATACAAAATTCATGATTTGGAAAGAGCCAGGAGGAAACTAATTCTTGTTGAGGGCAAACTGTGTGCCCAGTAGTACATTAATTTAATACTAATATCCTGTAAAGTGTTTATGACTGTTCTCTTTTTATAAATAGGGAAATGAAGACTCAGACCTCACACAAAGATAGCAAGTAGTAGCAGGATTCGAAATCTCATGCCCTTTCCAATGTATCATGTTAATCTATTTTTTATGTTAATGGTTTCCTTAGAACCTAGGTTATAAAACATAACAAAATGATAACATTTTGATAGAGATAACAAAATGATAGTTACAGAAACTCTGAGGAATATTTAAATTCTACTACATGATAAGTATTTGATCAGTAAGAATTATAAAATTTTTAAAACGGAGAGAACATTGACACTGCAGTCCAAAATTTTTATTTTATAAGTGAGAAAATTTAGACTTAAAGGGATTAAGAACTTCAAGAATCCACACATGAAACAGTGTTACAGCCCACTGTTTTTATTTTTTATTATTTATAATAATTTATTATATATAAATTTATTATTTATAATAATAAATCTTATTAGAGTGATGATTTGTGATATACAATAGCTAGTACTCTCTTTATCACAACTCAATTCCTAATAGATTTTACTTTTTGGTAACACATTTTGTAAAGCAGTGGGCAGAGCTATCTAGGATACAGACATGTAGAGCTGAAGTTATACAGGTCAGCTTCAACCCTTATAAAACAGCTTTCTTAAGGGTTTAGATGTTAGATCTCTACTTTTTAAATGTGAATTTCTCTAGCTTTTCTCTGAAAACTGTATTTTAATATTCTGATTCTATTCATTTCTAAAAGGGGAAGTCATTTCCATGACTGGATTTTTTAATGTAAGACTTAAGTTAATATTACAGGTCTGAATTTTAACACTTCGTTTTAAAAGTAATGAAGTTCTTTTTTTTCTCACCTGGTAAATTTTTATCTTTTTAAACAGGAACACACTTTACCACAGTCTGTAAAGCCTTATCTTTACAGATGCAGGGAAACACTGCATTTCTGTAGTGTTCATACCCCAGCTCTACCACTCCACTAGCTCAGACCTGGGAGGGGACCACCTGTCTGAGTCTCAGTGGCGTCATTTGAAACTGCCTGAGGCAGTTGTGAGATGCAGAGGAGCTCCGTTTGAAAAGTACTTGGCACCTCCCGGGCACACAGTACAAGCTTGATAAATAATGAGTAAAGAATCAAATTGCCCAAACTTTTTGTCGGTAGGGTTTTTTATTGATGTTTTTTGTAGCAATAATACTTTCTATCATGTTTAAGAGCCATCCAATTATATATGTAATTAGAAATTTTATATGTATTCTAAACAAATGTGAACTTTCATGCTTTAATGGGGCTTTTTGTACTAAATTTTTATATTTTAGGTCATGTTTGATCTTGTTTTGTAGCAGATTTATCAAAAGAGTGACCTATATTTTTCGCTTCATTTTTAGCTTGCTCAAGGGTGAGCCAATTCTCGCTTCTTTGATAGGAATATAATAATTAATATATCTTGTTGCTTGTCATCTTATTTTTTAAATAGATTTTGTTAGCCACTAAAAACAAAGAACCCTCAACATAACTTTAACCTAGAAAGCTAATTAGAAGAATTCTGTCTTATTTGTTAATGAGTTCAATTTAATTATATTTTTTTCTGCTATTAGTGAAAATACCCGTGGAACTTGTTTCTAATGCTTTGAGAAAGCTATAAACCTTAAAGTCTTTTTTAAAATGTTGGCAAATCAAAACTAAACATTTTCTTTTCTTTAAATGTAAAGTGTTTTGGATATGCTGAAACTAGAAGGAAAAATGATGAATGGCCTTCGCAATCTTGGGATCAACAAAGAAGATATGAGCAAATTTTTAAAGTTAAATTCACGTGCTTGGGACGATGCTTACGTTTTAGATATTAGGCATTCTTCAATAATGGTAAGTGCTCATGTAATTCCTTGTTTTAAAACCTTTGGTAGATTTAAGACTTAACATAAAACCAAATATTGTCAGTCTTTAGAATAAATGTAAGCATTTTGAAAGAAGCTGTCGCAGAGCTCAGTGAGAAGAAAAAGTACAGATTCCTCCCCTCTCACTTTTATACCTTCTTTTCCCTTTCTCGTAACCTTGGCATTTTCTCACAAGATCGCCTACTCATTCTTTCATCATCCTTTCCAGCTTTAAAGATAAAAGCAAAACAAGAAGAATAAAATAACCACATGAACAACAGCAAAACGCCACATAGTTCAAACTGAGAGATATAAGATCGCCACCTTCATCTAACGAAAGCCTTGCACAGACCGTTTTCAGTGCCTTCTGCACATTCTGGCCTGTGTATTATGTAGCCTGAGTGAAGCTGTTCATATCTGATCACATCGCTCTCCCTGGCTTAAAGCATGAAAACAGTGATTAGACTATGAAATAGTCTTTTCACCACTATCCCTTATCTCATGCTTGGAAAGCAAATTTTCTCTCTCTGTCCAGTGAATTCTTTTTTTTTTTTTTCAGACTTCAGCTTCAAACAATACTTCCTGAGAGAAGCTTTCCTTGTTAGACGATTTTTTCCACATACACATTGTGTCAAGGAGCCCCGAAGAGCACCATGAAGTTTGGTGATTTACTAAAAGCATTCCAAAGGCCTAGAAATTGTTATAGTCGTGGTTATGATTTATTAGAGCCAAAGAATACAAAGTAATGTCAGCAGAGGGAGAAAGGGCATGAGGTGGAGTCCAGAGAAAGCAGGTGCGAGAACCGCTGCTAGTGAAGTTGTACAGGCCATGGTTAATTCAGTGTGTAACAACACATGCAAAGTGCTGCCTACTTGCTTGGGCCTGGGAGTTCAGGGCTTTGAAAAGGGGGATATTATATAGGCATATAATGGCTATGAGACTGATCTGTCTCTCAAGCTCCAGACCCTCAAAGGAAAAGCAGGTGTTCATCATAAGTCATATTGTTTGTGTAAACTGTATACTATCTGCTGCAGCAGTCAGCAAGGCCCTAAGAATGCAGAAACTGTCAGTCATAATATTCCAAGAGCTCAGTTACCAGGAGTCAACCTAGAGAACCTTTATCACAAAAACAGGCTCTTCTTGGGAACGTGCCAGATGTGAACAACCCAGGCCTGCTGAATTAACTCTCTCTCTGAGCCTTTCTCTGTCCTTCTCTGTCTTTTGAATTCTCTCTCTCTCTTACCCATCCCTCCCTCTCATATATATATATACATATTATATGTTATAGAACTGCAGTCTGTCAATCTCTTTGTATACTTAGCACAATTACAATTTTTCATTTATCCTATGATTCTTTGATGTCTTTGTTTATTCTAGACTATGTAAACTTCTTGAAGGTGGGAATTTTATCCGTTTTTTTCTCTCACCAATGTATCCCTGGTTTTAGTACATACTCAATAAATATAAATATTCCTTGAATGAATAAGTAAATATTTATCTCCAACATAACACATAACTTTTAACAGTGCGTCTGGAAGCATTCTAATTACAACATAATATAAAAATGTTCACATCACCCTTGTGATTTAACATTATAAAAAATATAACTATTAGAAATGAGACAATTATTGTATGACATAAAAGTATGTAACTAAAACTCCCCAAGGAAAGCGATTACAATTACTGAGACTTTAGTAAAATGCGTTTGAAGTGATGGTAAGCAGATCAAAAGCTTTTTTCCAAAAACAATTTGGATGACAAAATGATTTATTCATAATAACATAAAAAATTTTAATCCTTGATAATATCTTAATAATGACTATATAAAAGAATAATCTTAATAACTAATAATAAAAGCTGCAAGTTAACTGAGGAGACATAAAGAAGGATAAAAGGACACATGAAAAGGGACTGTTAATTGGCATAGCCTTTTAAAAAAATCATGGCTGTGGTGTCCTTATAACGTTCATATACTTTGATCTAATAATTTCATTGGAAACTATCGTAAAGAAATAGTAGGAAATGGGGAAAAATCTTTATACCCAAAGGTATGAATCATCACTGCGTATTTCTAAAACAAAGTAGAAATACGTTACATATATATATGAAAAGAAAGTAGAAATGTGTTACGTATATAACAGAGAAATGTAGATTGTGTGTCTACATTGTTGAGTATTATCTAGACATTAGAATTGTGTTAATAAATATGTTTTAATAAGCAAGTACCATGGCAGTGTTCTCATGTTAAAAAGTAGTCATGATATCATCATGTGAAAAGGTGGACACAGGATCAGATGCAAATTAATGAGTTATTAATGAGTGATGTGGTAAAATGAGTAGTTTTGTTTTTCACACTTTTCTGTAAATTCCAAGCTTTTAACAGAGGGTATGTATTACATGATCAGGGAAAAAAATAAAAGATTTTAAGAGAAAAAAACATAACCTCTCAACATCTTGCTAATTGATATAAAAGTCTAAGGAATTCACTCTGAAATAGCTGTTATTACAGTTACTTTTGTCCTAACTGGACAGCCTTTCCCCTTACAAATTAAGTCCACCATCTAAGAATCATGGATCCGTAGCAGCACCCTGAACATCAAAGCCCTCAAACTCATTGGTTACCATTAGTGTTTTCTAGAACACTGTGTGACTTGTTATAAATGTTTACTGTAACTGTTTTTACTGCTTTTTGGACAATATTCTCTCAATTGAGTAGATGTTACTTTTACTTGGATATCTGTAAGCTCAATAATAGATGTCTTTCCTAAAAATGTTTTATCAGGAAAAGGAATGACCATGTCAGTAAAATTCAGGCTTTGTGCCTTTTATTTTAAGCATTTATGTTTTTTGGTGTTTGTAAAAAAGAAAGCAGGGTGTATGAGTCTCACTGAGAAAATGAGGGAAGTAATTTTCAAGGCTCTTCTGGACATAAGAAATAGATCAATAAAGAAACTTTGCAGCTCCATTTATAAAATAACATCCTGGTCCCTTCAGGTTGCCAATAAAGGACAGTTCTTGTGGGGAGGCCCTGGTGCCGTCTCATTGCCCCTCCCTCTGCAGAGTCACATTGCCCTGGCTAAAGTTTTCTATACTGCTAGAAAGTCTCCTACTCCCTTGCCCAATTCTTGAACACCTCTGGAGACATTCTTTTCCAGGGAAGTTCTCTGTTCTCTCTGAAAGTGTCACAAAGTAATTTTATTTTGAGGTAAAATATACAAAACATAAGATAGGCTCTTTTAACCATTTTAAGTGTGAAATTTAATGGCATGGGGGACGTTCACAGTTTTGTACAACCATCACCATTATCCATCTCCAGAACTTTTTCATCATTCCAAACAGAAACTGCTCATTAAATAGTAACTCCCCATTCCCTTCTCGCATAGGAACCTCTGTTCTACTTTCTGTCTCTGAATTTGCCTATTCTAAGTACTTCAGATAAGTGGAATCATACAGTATTTATCCATTTATGCCTGGTTTATTTCACTGTACGTAATGTTTTCAAGGATAATAGACTAATTTTTAAAATATCTTTTTGTGCATACTATTAAGGGAAGTTTCATGTCTCAACTAAATGCTTTTATTTTTCCACTTGGAAAGTGCCTGCTTTGAGGAGAAAATTATTTCTGAGACTTTACCTTTAAAAAATTAACTGGCAGAAAATGCAGAGATCTGAGGTCTCAGCACTCTTTTCCGCTTGGTCTGTTAGAGCAGCAAAATTAACTCACACGTAAGCTTCATTTTTGCTTCATAACATTTGCTACCATCCAATATGATACGTATTTATTGTTTGTTTATCATCTTCTTTCAGTGGAATGTAAGCCCCACAAAAACCAGGACTTTGTTAAAAATCCTGAATAAACATCAGGTCCTGTCACATAGGAAGAAGCACTTAGAAAACTTGTTGAATATTTCATGCCATGAATGAAAGCAGTACTTTACTTTTCATTCTTGTTCCCTCCTAGATCTATCTCCCCACTACTTTTTGTCTTCACAGAGAAAGTTGAGTCACTGAGTTACATCACTTTGTGCCTCTTTGTACTTCCCCCAGAACAAACATTGCCAGTTTATTTCTTAAAAGTTGCTGATGGATAGTTGAGTAAGAACTCTAGAAGATCATTGGGTATTCTTCCATTCCTGGTTTACCATTCCAGGTTTCTCTGTCCAAAACATCAGGAGTCACAATTTAAATTTTATCTATGAGTAGTTTAGTTGTTTGTTTCCACTCTTGCTACAATTCTTCAGGTATCACTAGCATTTTGTTAAGAGTCAACAAAAACAACCAGAGGATTGAATGTTGGGCTCTGTTGAATTATAATTCCTTTTCAGTTCACTGTGCCAGATTACCCACAGGGAAGGGGGCTTTGGGAATATTCCAACAAAACTACCCCTGCCCCAGGCTGCAACTGTTTTCTGTTGTTATGTTAGTGATGTAGCCATATTCCTGGGGTGCTTATGATCATTTTCTTTGATTTCTTCTTTAATATTCCCAAGTCATCCTAGTCATTTGTCATTATATCAGAACAATTCTAATTTTTGACTTTGTCGCCAAGATGACAGTGATATAAATAAAAGGAAAAAGAAAAGCACCAGTAGACACAGGCAGAGGATATGAGTTCTTTGTCCAAGTTCAGGATGTAACTTACAGTGAGCCCCAGAGTCATAAAGGCACGTTTCCCTGTCTGAGTCCCATAATGATATTGTAAATACATTAACCGCAGACACGCGGGTTTCTGGACTGTCAGTTTGATTCTGTTAAGCTATGTCTTATCTTTATGCCAGCACCCGCTGTTTGATTACTGCAGCTTTGTAGTAAGTTTCAAAATTGGGAATGTGAGTCCTCCAACTTTGTTCTTTTTTTGCAAGATTGTCTTGGCAATCCTGGGATCCTTGCCTTTCATTATGGATTATAAGATCAGCTTGTCCATTTCTGCGAACAAGGCAATTGGAGTTTTTAGTGTGGTTTTGTTGAGTCTGTAGATCAATTTAAGGAGTATTGCTATTTAAAAATATTAAGTCTTCTGACTCATGAACATGGGATACCCTTTCCTTTATTTATGTCTCTTTCATTTTTTTCAACTATGTTTTGTAGCTTTCAGTGTACGAGTCTTATACTTGATAAATTTATTTTCAGGTATTTTGCGCTTCTTGATGCTATTGTAAATGGAATTCTTTTCTTATGTTTATTTTAGGATTGTTTTTCTCTTTGCCTCTTAATTTTTTATTGAAAACTGGACATGTTGAAAATTATAATGTGTCACTTCTGGAAGTCAGATTCTCACCCCTCTCCAGGGTTTGTTGTTGCTGCTTGCGGTTGTTTTTGTTATACTTGGTGACTTCCCTGAACTCATTTTGAAAACTTCTGTGCTCTTTTTCATGTATGGCCACAGAAGTCTCTGTTATGTTCTCCTACTCATCTATAAAATATGGCACAATGATTCACTTAAATGCCTGGAACCAAAATGTTTCCCAGTCTTTCGCGAGGGGCTCTGTGAGCACCTGGAGGGAGAGGAGTAGCACAGGTTGACCACTCAGCCAGGCGGTTTGCGTCTCTGCCTTAGCCAGAGATTCTTGCACAGAGATTCAAAGTCAACCAGAGGTGTGATCTTAGGACTTTCTCAGGTCTTCCCTGAGCATGTGCATATCCCTGGGCATGTCCATGGCTTTTTATATTTCCAGGAATATGTCAGAAATTCTGAAAGCCCTATTCCCCAAAATATCTCATTCCATAGCCTTTCCTCATTAGGTTTTTGGTTACTCTATTGTTTGTTGCAGCTGTTTTCTGTTACCTCAGGCAGGAGTAACTAAAATATTTACATGTAAATTCCACAAATTGGAGTAGCAGTTTTACAGTAGGCAAGTTATGAGTTATGCAGGATAATGACAAACCTTTTCAGCAGGTTATCAGACAATTCAAACAAAAAATTCTTTCAGAATGAGGTGTGTTCTACTCCCTCCAATATCAGTACTGGAATGTGAATTGTCATTTTCAAAGCTTAGGAGGAAGAGATAGACTAGGGTAAGTTAAAACATCACAAATCTCTCTTCTTACTGAGATTCAGCCATTTTTCTCAAGTAAGCACTCTCAGGGTTCCTGTAAGCTTTCATAGTTCTTAAAATGTTGATTCCCACAGATTTTCTAGTTTTTGCTTTTATGTAAGTGGAGTTTTGGAATTTCTTAGCCATTTTAGCTGTGGCACTCCCTAAAGAAACCCCAAAAGATGTGAATTTTAAATATTTTAAGTTATTAGCTTCGCTCGAAGAGTCATCCTATAACACCATAACCCATCTTGTGTTCATCGTTGACCTGTATAGTTCCTTGAACATTGAGAAGATTGTCTCATAGGTTCTAATCTATAAATGACAATATCTTTTATTCAATATCTCAGTAGCCCAATATATACAAAGGCAAGAATTATGACCAACAGAACCAATAGAGGGAGATCATTAGAATATCAGTGCCAGTTCTACATGCAGCTTGGTGAGACCACTCTTCCAGTTATTGTTGCTGCTTCTGTGTGTTTGCTTGAGACTAAAGAAATGGGCATTTCAATCTCTCTGGGCATGTTCAAAGTGATTTCCAGTGTTATTTCAGTAGTTCTCCAAAATGGATCAGGATATCATCTCAATTAGTTTACCCAACACCCCTACTATAAATTTGGCCATTGCTATAGTTTTCTAACTTTAGTTAACTATAAGGTCACCTAGGACACTTGTTTTAAGTGGAGATTTCCAGTGCGTATTCTAAGATTCTGATCCAGCAGTGTTGAAGGGCCAAGGAATGTATATTTTAAATAAACACCTCCAGCTGTTTTGATCTACATTAAAAGTGACTCTCCCTCCGGTCCTTATTCAGCTGCAGTGGGACTGATACATAAAGCATGAGGCCAGTTTCTCACTTAAAATAAAAAATACAACGTGACTACCACAGGGTCAGATATTCACAACTCCTGCATGGTGCTTCTCCTCCTCTGGAAGGGGATTCCCATAAAAGAACAGTTAACTAGTCTAGACACTGCTGAGTGTACAGAGATTTCCAATTCACAGGGGATTTCTAGCATATTGTGACATCTTTAGAACTGTTTCCATTACCTTTACATCTTGGGCAAGAATTACCTCAGAAACATAACAAGATACACAACGACTGACTTTCCCAGGGGACCAAAGGTCCCTTCTGTCTCAGTACTACCAGGACACATTATAGTGAAAATAAACTAATTCCAGATCCCCATCATATTTGTTAACCACATAGAAATTGTGGCACCTGTCCACTGCTATTCCTCCTCAGATGTCTTACAGACATCTTAAGTATGTCTAAAACTGAGTTAACTTCCCCTCCAATTTCCTGTCCCCTTCCCTCGAAAAGCCTACCTATCTTAGAGCCTAATATCTCAGTGTTGATACGGTTTCCTTCTGAAATCCATGAATTACCCTAGATTCCTCCCTCTTACTCATCCCTCTTTGTGTGTGTCTCTTAATTCTGTCTTCTCTCTAAAACCACTGCCTCTGACTTAGTTAAGCCCTCCAAAACCTCATGGCTAGATTACTGCAAAAGCCTCCCAGTTTCTTCAGGTATTGCTTTGTCCCATTCTTTCTCTCCTCTCAAACTTTCAGCTACATGTATGTTAGATCTTTTGCCTGTGTTGCTCATCTCTTATATTTTGTTTTGATTTTGCATTATTTTTTTCTCTGTACTTTAGTTAGTGTATGTTCTGTAACTTTTATAAGTGTTTTATTTTTCTTATGTCCAAGCCTTTAAATTTGAGAGGGTGGGTAAAGAACCTCATTGCTTCCTATACTGCTGATAATTAAGATATATACTTACCTCATTTAAATGGTTTAAAATTGTTATACAATTTTAGTTTTTAATATGGAAAACATACAAGTAAATGGAGTCAGTGTTTGGGGGGAAAGCGTAATGTAAAAGGCCATGGTAACGTAAAATTGTTGCATGTAATGCGTTCCTTCATTTAAAGACTATTCAACTGGCTTCCTATATTTAATCAGAAATATAGAAAATCCTGTGATATTTTCACTTGTTTGATAGAGTAAAATTTGTTTTTAAAAATTACTTAAGTATTATGTTAATATAGCTTTAACAGATTTCTGGATTCTTTTCTAGTGGATTAATGACTTAGAAAATGATGATTTGTATGTTACGTGGCCTACAACTTGCCAGGAACTTCTAAAGCCCGTATTACCTGGAAGTGTACCTTCCATAAGGCGTAATTTTCATAATTTGGTGAGTTTTATATTTTGACATTTTGTATACATCTTTTATAAAGATATCAGCATTCTTTTTGGATTACCCTACCCTTGGTAAATGGGCATCTGAATAATATGGAAGGAGATTCAACAAGCTTGAGTGGCATGGCTGACTAGGTATCGATAGCTAGCAATGTCACATCACCTGCCTCTTACTATGTAGCTTTCATGTACTTTAATAGTAATAATATTAAGTTGATGAGTTTCTTTTACATTTTCTGAAAGGAATTTATAATAGAAACTTTTCTTCTACTTTGTAAAGAGCTAATGATTAAAGTTTGATATTTCAGGGGAAAATACATAAATCCCATTTTATCATCTTAGCATATAAATTCATTATTACAATATAAACAACCCTATAAAACTTTAAAATGTGGAGAAAATACCAATGGCTTTATTTTTTTCAGGAAGTGAATATCTTATTTCCTACATCAACCTGGAGTGAGCAGTTATGTTAATGTTTATTTTTGTTGGTTAAAATTCAGTTACCATTTCCCTTTTGTAAAAAAAAAAAATTATCACAGAATATCCAATGAACATTTAGAATAAGATATTTCATGTTGTGTAAAAAATATTTACTTTATGCTGTGCTTCAAAAAGACGATGAGTAATCTGATATTAAATTCCATGTATTATATTTGGATGTACAGCTTTTAGAAATCTTTCATAAACTGAAATTATTATATCCATTTCTCAGAATTCTTTAGAATTACTAGAAATTTCTTTTTAAAAAATTGTACGTTGAATTTCATACTTGTAGTACAGAAATCAGACTAAACTTGAATTTCATGAAAATTCTTAAGTGTTAAAACTAAATAGTGATTATAGACTGTCTACTTTCTTTTAGGTTCTGTTTATTGATCCTGCTCAAGAATATACCGTGGATTTTATAGAACTTGCTGAACATTTATATTATAATAAAGTTCCTGTTAGGTAATTGTCAATTTATAACAAAGTGTCAACTGAAGGAAAGGCAATGATGTTCATGTTGTATTACACAGAGTATTAATGTGAAGTTCAGAACATGGTTTATCTCTAGTTCCTGATACAATGTAGCTGTGGGTTGTGAAGTATCATGTACCTTTATGATAGACTCTGTTAATCAAAGCTGCTTAGTAATCTTGTTTATCCTGTTACCTTCCTGAAAGAATGATCTGATCACTTTGGGTATTTAAGATGGATCCATTTCTCTGTGGTTGTGTTAAGAGTATGCTTCCCCCCCCAACACACACACACACACACCTTTTTTTTTCCTGTGAAAACGTGGTCATTTGAAAATGTCATCCCAATAGACTTTCCATTTTGGGAATCCATCAGGTATGAAAATTTAATTGAATAGACATTACAAATCAAACCTTTTCAAATAATAGTATTCCCTTTTTCCTCATCTACTAACAATGAGGTATGATCACAAAATACAGTGAATGTTTAAATAAAAAAATTATCACAGTAAAAGACACATTGCCATTAATCTCCGCTAAAATACTCCCCCTTGCTTCAAATACATCGATTCCATCATTATTGGCACTTTTTGAAGCAGTTCTGGAAGTCCTCTTTTATGAGTGTCTTTACTTCATCCTCCATCATGACAAGGCTCCATTTCACACATTGCTTCTGGTACAGAAATTTCTGTCAAATAAAAATATTATGGTGTCTTCTCATCGACCTTATTCACTGAATCTGGCACTGTGCAAGTTCTGGCTCATCCCCAAAGTCAAAATGATTCAGGAGACCGAGGCAGCCACAACAGCGCAACTTAAGATACTCACAAAAGAGGACTTCCAGAACTGCTTCAGAAAGTGGCAAGAATGATGGGATAAGTGTGTTTGAAACAAGGGGAGTATTTTGAGTAGTGTTAATGGCAATGTGTCTTTTACTGTAATAATCTTTTTTTAATTTAAACATATTTTTTATCACACCTAGTATTCTCTCCATCTACATGTTGTAGTCTAATAATGTTTAAAACTTGTGCTTATTGTGGTTCAACGGGTATTTGTGACATTACCTATTCATCTTTTTTCCCCAGAATTGGTTTTGTGTTCATTGTTAATACAGATGATGAAGTTGATGGAGCAAATGATGCTGGAGTTGCTCTTTGGCGAGCTTTCAACTATATTTCAAAAGAACATGATGTTTCACAAGCATTTATTTCCATGGCAAATGTGAGTTTATACTCTAGGTATAATTTTTTTAGAATGTATATTGGGTTGCTTTGCATTACTATAATTATTTATTATTTTAACATTTCAAAATTTATAAAAACTATTGTGGGGATTAATACAGATAATGAATTTAATTCTTATAACGCCCAACTGAAGTACATCATATTGTCCCTGATTTATAAATTATGCAACTGAGACTCTCCAAAATATATGAACTTCCTTAGGTGTACTAGCCAATAAAGGAATTTAAATTGTGTGTATAAGTTTAGAGGAAAACATATTAATAGAAAATTATTAATCAAGGAAGAATTGTTGAACTAGATCTTGTATAAAATCATGAATAGAAAAGATTATGCATAGTTAAATATTCTAAATGACAAGGTAAATAGACACGTCCTAGAGAATTTCAAAGGAGAAAGAGATCATTTCATGACAGTAAATTGTTGTGAAAATGGTAAGCTTGATACTGAGTCTGACATTGTAAAAAACCTGATTAAGGAAGAATTAGAGACAGGATGATTATTTTATTATTTTATAATCGAGGTTTTGACACTATTATAGCCCATTATGAAAAAATATAAATGTATTAAAGAATTATATTGTTACTAAGAAAATCAGGTTATAGCTTAAAAAAATAGCTTCTATTCATTTTTAAATTCATTGGTCTTTAGCTTTTCAATCATTATTATAAACTAGGAATGTTTTTTTTAAACTGAGAATGAAATTACTAAAGCACTGTAAATTTTCTACCCTATTTCTGTAGCTCCCTGCAAAACCACTAAATTCCTTATTAGTTCCCTATCCTGGGGTATAGAAACTACCCACACTTCAGTGACTTAGGATATATTCTATTCTGCAAAATAGTGCTATGGAATACATGTCCATATTATATGTCATCCTGTTAGTTTTACTGATTGGTATTAAGAGTTTACAAGGGGCGTAGTCAAATTGACGTACCTTTTACTATAGTCCAACTACCTTATTACAAAAGGATCAATATGATATTCAAAACCAAGAAACTTGAAGACCTTCCAAAATGATCTTTACCTAAGTTATCTTAATTATTTCTATTGAATCTCTATTCTGTGAACATTTTGTGTCAGACATTCATTTGCATGTGATGACATTTTTCAATCACTTGACTTTTGATTTATCTACTGTGATGTTCAGCATGATACTATAGTTTCTTAGAAAACTGAACTACACTTGAAACCATAGGATTTAATCAAAGCAGCATAAAAGTAAGTATTAAATATGTCCTGTAGCCTATAAAATGTGCTAAACAAATAGAGGAAGAAGGAAAGGGAAAAGCAAATAAGGAAGGAATATCTAGGGAAAGCATATTAGAATTCACTGGGGTCTGAAGTGTGACAATGTTTGTGGTTATTCAAACGATGTATGCAGGTGACCTCAAAGTTTGTGTATGCCATAGAAAAGTAAAATACTGTGCTAACATTCTGTTAGGAATGTATTGTGTCCTTTAGATGACTTAAATTTGCTAACTTAGAATATATTGAACAAAATCTAGTCTTCTAGGAAAACACAAGAAGTATAAAGTTTCTTTAAAACTGTTTCATTACTTTCAATGAGCAGTTATTTTATCTAAATTAAATAATTTGAAAAATGCAATATCAGAAGAGAGGGGAAATATAATAGAAGGCCAAAATCATAATAAAAATATATAAAAATTGTTGAAATGTGATAGAGAATTTTGGTAGAATAAGTACAGTATTTATAATAAAATGATCTAACTTTATAGCTCAGCTCACCTACACAGTGCTATACAAACTTACAAGTAATTTAATTTTCCTCCCTACCTTACAAGTTTAACATTTTTAAAAATGTGTGTTACATACTTCATGAATATTTGATTAATGCATGTTTGAGAATGTAAAAGCACTTTAAGACTTGGCCGTGATGGAGTAACTGACAACAGATTAGCCGTCTAAAAGTAAGTAATTACAAAACTGGACCAAAGTACATGAAATAAGTCTGTTTTAAGTCATTCAATGAGAGCAGCAAGAACTATGATCCTTGCAAAAAAGGTGAAATAAAGGTATTTACGGATAAAGACTGAGTAAATTCTTTGCTACTTCAGAAGAGTTACTAAAGGAAGTCATTTAGGATGAAAGGAAATGACACCAGATGGTAACTCAAATCCACAGGAAGAAATGAAATGGTAATAGTAAATAAAATGTAAATGTATAGGTAAATATAGAAGGCCTTATAAATATATTTTTCTCTTCTCTTTAAATTACAAAAGATTGAGTAAAGCATAAATTCTGACTTATGTAGATGTAATACATATCATAATAACTGTACAAAGGAATAGAGGACGAAATTGATCTATTTTGGAACTTTAACTCTATATGTGGGAGCCAAAAAAGTGTATACACATGACTTGTATTCATCTTTTGTTATCGGTATATATTGAGTATTACAATTTTAATACAGTTTTTCCTTTCTTAAAATGTGTATACAATGTTTTGGGACCCTCTATATTTACAACATTAAGTTAGGATTAATCAAAAGAAGAAATGAAATGATGCACTAGGAAATATCAGTTAAGCACAAAATGGAAGCAGCAAAGGAAGAAGCAGTGAACAAAAGACATGAGATATACAGAAAACAAATAACAAAATGGCAGAGTTAACCCAGCCATATCAATAATATTAAGAATGAATAAATTAAACTTAAGCATACTAGAAGAATGGATATAAAAAGATGGAAAATTATACACACACTAAATACTCAGCAATCTATAAGAAATGGATAAATGCTTAGAAACATACAACCTACCAAGACTGAATCAGAAAGAAAGAAATAGAAAATTTGAACAGCTCAATTACTAGTAAGGAGATTGAATCAGTTATCAAAACCCTCATAATAAAGAAAAGTTCAGAACCAGATGGCTTCACTGGTGAATTCTACCAAACATTTATATAAAAATTAATACGAGTCCTTCTGAAACTTTTTCTGAAAAATAGGAGAAAACACTTCTAAACTCATTTTATGAGGCCAGCATTACCCTGATGTCAAAGCCAGACAAGGACACTACAAGAAAGGAAAATTAGAGGCCAATATCCATGATTAACATAGATGGAAAAATCCTCAGAAAAAAATATTTGCAAACTGAATTCAGTGGTACATTAAAAGAATCATACACCATAATCAACTAGGATTTATTCCCAGGATGCAAGGAAGGTTTAACATATAGGAAGTGTGATAAAAAATAAGGTGAATGTTTGAAAAAATTTATTAACATAAAAGACATACTGCCATTAATCCCCTCAAAATACTGCTCCTCGCTTCAAACACTCTTATCCCATCATCATTCCAGCCACTGTCTGAAGCAGTTCTGGAAGTCCTCTTTCGTGAGTGTCTTTAGTTGTGCTGTCCTGGCTGCCTCCATGTCCTGAATCGACTCAAAATTGTTTACCTTTTATGGTCATTTTGACTTTGGGGAAGAGTCAGAAGTTGCACGGTGCCAGATGTGGTGAATAAGGTGGATGAGGACACACCGTAATGTTTTTGTTTGACAGAAATTGCCATATACCAGAAGTAATATGTGACACGGAGCGTTGTCATGATGGAGGATGATTTACGGCACACTCTAAAACACACCTTCTCTCAAACATAGCTCACACCCGACTGACTGCACTGAACAAGTTGAAACTTGTCACACACTGTTACTAAGGTTTGACGGCTGCTTCCCATATTGAAGATCCCTGCCTTTCCATTGGATGGCACTCGGCAGCAGCATTCACCATATTTTTTGATCATATGTGATAGCACCCAGATACTGAAAAGCTCGTAAAACTGTGTGACCTAATTACAGACCTGTGCTTCTTAAAGGACTAGATTACAAAGTTTACAGTGATAAAACGAAAGCGAAGAAGAATGTTAATTTCTTATTATGAGGAATAACATGGGGATTCTGTCAGACGTAATGTGAGGACTTTCTCTGGCAATAATGATTTAAGTGCATTGGAACTAAAAAGAGTATTCTTAATTGATATATTAAATTGCTGCCTAATGGTGTTTGTGCATACTAGTTGTTCCTTCTGGTTGGAAGGTTCTTTCTCTAGAATGTCTTAATGTTAGCTCACTGTTCATACTTATGTCTTGGCTAACTCATCTGCTCAAAGATGCCTTCTCTCTTGATGCAAAGCTGTCCTTTCCCCCATGTCTAGAACAGTGTCTGGGTCATAGCAGAGGATCTATAATGAAGGGAGAAATTAACCAAATATAAAAATAATAAAGGTGTAACAGGTTACATAATGTTTAGAACATTGGAGACTGGGGGAAGAACAGAGATACAGAGAAAATCTAGTCAAGGTATTTACTGAAGAGCAATCAAATGAAAAGAAGGCATTTCTGAAATAAGTTATTTGAAATATTTTATACAAAGCTTTTTAAATAACGTTAAGTATTATTAAGCATCAGTGATCAAAATAGAATATGACAAAAATTTATTATGGTCTTTTTGAAAGGTATAGAATTTCACAAAACCATTTTTATTAGATGATATATTATTGTATGTTTATAAATGTATGTGTGGAATGTGTGTATGTACTTGTATGTGTATGGTATGCTTAGAAATAATGTTCTAAAACATACTTAATTTGTAAATCTATCTGCTTGCTCAGGGAAATAAAATAATTGCCGTAAGATGAAAATTAATTGTAATATCTTTATTTCTACAGATGTACCAAAAAGTGAAGAATCAAAATATACTCACTGTGGACAATGTGAAGAGTGTTCTCCAAAATAAATTTCCTCATGTTAATATTTGGGATATTTTGGGAATTCATTCTAGATATGATAATGAAAGAAAGGTAAGTTGGAATGCAAATTTTCAAAAATAGGATACAAGAACCTTTTATTGTAATCTCATGAATAAATTATCTCAGTATAATTAACTCATGATTTAGATTTTAATCCCTCAAAAGGAAGGGAAATAGACCTTTGAATGACACAAGTTTATACAATATTTACGTTGCCACTATTCACTTTTTGAAAAGTACAAAAAAAGGTCCTCAGGATTTACAGGGTAGGAAACTTGAGTGTAGAATTTTAGAGGATGTAATTTGTGCTTTCTTAGGAAGAAACGGAAAGCTGGGCATTTTCAGGTAATTACTAGGACAAGAATCAAACTTAGGAAAATGTAGCCTCATTGGGGTTGAATTCTAATGCTCATATGGCTCTCAAGATTTCTAAGTGGGTTTTTGCATTTTATCAGAGTTTTTTAAAAAGCATATCTGAGCCTGATAATCTTATATGTAATATCCCTCAGTAATAATGGTAAAGATCAGAAACATTAGCGTTGTTAAGGTCCTGCCAAATTTGGCCACGATGTAATTCTTCAGTCTCATTCCCTACTACTCTTTTTCCTTACTCTTTCTGTTCCAGCCACACTGACATTATTATTTCAAGCTCTTGAATGGGTCACCTCCTCCTCATGAGAGGGACTTCACATACTTGTTTTTCTCCAAATTTGTTGACATTTCCTCCCTCCTCCTCTAGCTTGCATTAGCTCTTGGCTTTCATTAGCTCTTGGTTATCTACATTGAGGTAAAGATAACACTTGTGGGGTAAGCTTCTGAGAAACTTTTAAACCCTCGAAATGAGATTATGTTGCTCCATTACATGCTAAAATAATACCTTATACTCTTGAGTAATGCTAATTATAATCAATTGTTCAATACCTGACTTCTGACTAGACTGTGCACTTCATGAGAGCAGGAACCATATGTATCTTGTTGGATGTTGTAGGCCCAATGCCTACTGAGTGGAACATAATATGTAATCAATAAATATCTATCAAAAGAATTAATGAGGAGGCGAGGCCATCTGAGAGTGAGGGTGTGTGTAGTCAGAATGGAACTTCAAGAGAGCCATGATGTTTTAGAAATTGCTGTTCTAGAAACTAGGAAAGGTAGTAGAATAAAACAATATAAAAAAATTGCTATGATGCTGAAATTGCTTACCATAAATTTTCAGGGGCATCAGTCTCGGTTTTAAAGAAAATCTAAAATATCAAAGAGTATGAGTGAAGGAAGGTAACTGGATGAAATTGCTCTAAGGTTAAAATTTCATAAGTTGGGTATGACATTAGCATAAGAGTCCCAAAGAATAGTCCTCAAGTAAGATCTGTGGAGTGCATGCTGCATAGAAAAAAAAGCAAAGCCAGGAAGCCAAAGGACTGGTGGTCTCAATGTGAAACTAATATAAAATAATACTGAATGTCAACTATAATTGAAAAATAAAAATAAAAACCAATGTGATAGGAATTACATATTATTTTAAGTTTTATAAGAATGATTTTCCAAATAGTTACTTCTGAAATGAGAAAGTATTTCATTGATTTTTTTCCCCATTTATATTTTCATATAATTAAAAAACAAACTTAAAAGGCAACCAACGTGAGTTTTCTTTTAGGGCCAAGTTTCATAGAGGCTTCTCTTTTAATGAAGTTATTCATGGCACTAAAGAAAATGAAAAAAGAAAGTTATTTTTTAGTAAGTACTCTTGTGGATAGAGACAGTGAAATTTTATGAGGTGTAATAAAAAAGTACAGTGAATGTTTATAAATAATAAATTTATTATAGTAAAAGACACGTTGCCATTAATGCCCCTCAAAATACTCCCCCTTGCTTCAAACACACTTATCCCATCATTCTTGCCACTTTCTGAAACAGTTCTGGAAGTCCTCTTTCATGAATGTCTTTAGTTGCGATGTGGTAGTTGCTTCAATGTCCTGAATCATTTTAACTTTGGGGAAGAGCCAGAAGTTGCACGGTTGCCAGATCTGGTGAATAATGTGGATGAGGACACACCATAATGTTTTTATTTGACAGAGATTGCCATATACCAGAAGTGATGTGTGACACAGAGCGTTATCATGATGGAGGAGGATTTATGGCACACTTTGGAACACATCTTCTCTCAACCGCAGCTCACACCCAACTGACTGCACTGAACAAGTTGAAACTTGTCACACACTGTTACTAAGGTTCCAAGTGCCTCCTCCCTTATTGAAGATCCCTGCCTTTCTATTGGATGGCACTCAGCAGCAGCATTTGCTGTATTTTGTGATCACAGTGGAAAGGCTCTGTGTCACACATCATTTCTGGTACAGCAATTTCTGTCAAATAAAAACATTATGGTGTGTCCTCATCCACCTTATTCATTGTATCTGGCACCATGCAACTTCTGGCTCTTCCCCAAAGTCAAAATGACCATGAAAGGTGAACGTTTTGAATAGATTCCAGACATCCAGGCAGCCACGACAGCACAACTAAAGACACTCATGAAAGAGGACTTCCATAACTGCTTCAGAAAGTGGCAAGAACAATGGAATAAGTGTGTTCAAAGTGAAGGAGAGTATTTTGAGGGGGATTAATGGCAATGTGTCTTTTACTGTAACAGTTTTTTATTTTTTTTTTTAATTTAAACATTCACTGTCTTGTTTGATCATACTTCATATATATTACTGGTAGGGATCTGTTTGCACAGGTTGAAAGCAGAAGGTTGCTTTAGCAGCCTATTTGGTTAATTATAGGAGTCCTGTAAGTTTTCCGTACTTACACATTGTTGTTTTGTTTCTTTGTTTTTAATAGATGTGGTCTCTTTATGGCCTGCTAGTAAGTGATAGAATACAATTTGTATTCAGACTTATCTTTCCTAGGAAGTAACACTTGTGCAAATATCATATCCTAAGCATAACTGATAGATGCATAATGGTGATACTGAGAATCACTTCTCATTCAAGAGTAAAAAATTCTTTCTGGTTGATTTGCCCTTTTTTATTAATCTGAAACCACTCATTTGATTTTTCACTAAATTGTTGTATATGCTTTATTTCTTAAGAAACCTCTTCTGTTTCAAGTCAATTATAGCATTTAAAGCCTTTTGTAACACCTACATCCCTGAGGATATTAAGTGTATTGAAATAAAATACATTCCTAAGAAAAGCTAGACGGGAAATATTCAAAGTACTTATTTAATTTCTTTCAATATACTTAAAGTTTCAAAATGTTGTTTATAACTTAACTTGGATACAGAAAGAAATGGATTTGTTCATGTCTGTTCTAGGTAAATACAATGGCAATATATGGTGTGATACAAATGCATTTAAGCTGAGATAATATTAGATAGCCAAAATGTACTGCTTATCAGTTGCCGTAACAATATCTGAGTAGCACAATGTTATCCTTAAATATTGATATTCACAACCCGATATTACTGTTTCTATTAACTACCATTTTTATACACACTATATGTGGATATAAATTACCTTTCTAACTGGACTTTTAAGTACTTCAAGAAAAGGAATCTTGCCTTATTCTTTTGTATTTCTCAAGTTGTGTACCATATGTCTTAAGTTTTAGATATTATTTGCTGAGTTTCTGTTATAATAATTGAGGATTGAGATCATTTCTACCTCCCTGCCTTTACTTGGTCTCCTCCAGTCCTGTGTTATTACTTAAAATATTTAAAAACTGTTGTGGCTTCAAGAGCCATCAATCAGAAACAATCAACCAGAATAGAGTCTTGAAGGCCGTGTTGCTGGGGCAGCTACTAACCCTGTAGTGGCCGAATCGTGTTGACATGGAGGGTTTGGGAAAGAGGTCAGGGTGGTTCTCATGGGAGAATTTATCCCACGAGAACCACCCACCCAAGACAGCAGTTCTATACCAACTGGTACAGAAGCATTTCAGTACATGAAGAATTTGTAAGTCCTATACAGTGCATACCAGCTGATTATCATATCTTTTTTTAACACATTTGGGGTTAAGTGAATATTTAGAATGTATGTGACTTTTTAAGTATTCCTTGTTAGTAAGTCAAATACCACGATTGTCTTTCCATTTCTTAACTTTTCTTTTTTTGCTTTAAGAATTACTCCACTTCTTTGCCCATTCTCATAGTTTTCTACCTATTGCAAATGTATCCAAAGAGTGAGTAGTTTGGTCAGATAACCTGTCTAGAATTTTCCTTACAAACATAGCAGTTAACAGACCAGCACCTTCCCTCACACACGCCAGCCCCAAGAATGCCTTTCTGCAGCCGTGCCTGCCCTTTCTCTAAACTGAATTCGCTGTCCTCTATATCTGAAGCTCGGCTGTCATTTCTGGATCTGCTTTTGCTGCTCACCTTCACAGAATCTCTGCTTTATCTCTGGTTTCGTGAATACTATCTATGCCTTGCCTCTTTTTGATTTATTTCTTATTTTACTTCTCTCCCAACCAAATATGCACAAGAGAAAATTTATTTGAAGTCTTTTATATTTAAAAATCTTGTTTCCTATTTGTATTTTATTGATAGTTGGAATGGGTAATTATTTTTCTGTCATATTTTGAATGCTTTCTTTTACTGTCTCCTAGTCTAATGGACTACTGAGACCGGTGATACCATTCTGATCTTGATTTCTTTCTCTTTCTGCTTGATTTATTTATTTTTCCTGTTTGAAAGCTTTTAGGATCTTTTTATCCCTGGTGTTTGGAAATTTTACAATGGTATGTCTTTGTCTTGATCATCTTTCTCTGTTTCATGATCTGTAAAATGGATGTAATAGAAGTACTTAGCTTCATAGAGTCATTGTGAGAATGTTGGCTATACTAATTATAATATACCTAGTATGGAATAGCAAATCTATCGTTTAGTGATGCTTTATTTACTCATAAGACAAAATGCAGGTGTTGAACCTTCATGATCTGGCCTCTATCTCCTCTGACCCTGTATCTGACAGCTTTACCTGCATATAACTCTCCCCACTGTAAACACCACAAATGACTTGCCATTCCCTAAATGTGCCATATTCTCTTTCCCCTCCATTAATTGGTGTGCTGTCTCTGTTCACTTGGAATGTCTTTCTCCACCTTATCTCCCTAGCAAATTTTCGCTCATCCTTTAAGACTTTTGGTGTCACTCCCTAACAGAATGTTCTCTGTTCCCTTCCTCTGTGTTTTCTGGCTTGGTTAGATGCTTCTTTTCTGAGCTCCCAGAGAACCTTGTACATGCCTCTGTTTTGTTTGTATATATAGATGAACCCCTTGAAGACAGACTTTCAGCTCTGTATTCACAGGGTCTAGCCTAATGTGAGTGGCATGAATTCAGTAACTGCTTATTAAACAAATATGGGGATAAGTGAATCTCTGATACTGGTAACTGGTATTTTTTAAAAAGTAAATGTCATGGTCTGTATCAAGTGTCAGCAAACTACAGGCCCTAGGCCAAATCCAGCCCTCGCACTGCCTATTTTCATAAATACAGTTTTGTGGGGGGGTACATGGCCAAGTAGATAAATTACTTTCCTGAAAAGGATTGATAAAATTAGCAAAATTAACATTTTTTTCTATGTCATAAAAATGTGGCAGTGTCCCTTTTTCTTCTTATGTATTTCCTTTTCAGACATCCATATTCTGTTTAACTCTCTGATATTGTTGAACTAAATAGGCAGGAGCAAATTTTTTTAAGATGAGTGGCCTGGGTCCTTTGCCTGAAGCTCTTTATAATGGTGAATCCTTTGACCTTGAAGATGTGACTATTAAAGAACTAGAAATGGCTGTTCTTCAAAAAATGATGGATACAACTGTATATTTACAAGAGGAAGTTTTTATGGTAGGTAAGCATTTATGAGAAAATATGAATGATATTTATAAACGACTTTTTGTATTAAGCATATTTTAATAGCAAAAGTTAATTTTGTGAAAATTGCCATTCTGATCATTTAGTAGTGATTTTTAAAGTAATAATTAAATTTATCTGTGCATAATTACATTGAAAATTATTTAATTGGGATGAAAATTCAAAGTTTTATGTGAAAATTTATGAGAATCGTAAATTTCATATTATTGATTGATTTAATTTAGATTAAATAGTGAATAAATGTATTCTTTGCATAACTTTAAAACATATGCATATAAATTGCCTATATTTCCTAAATAATGTTTTTGTTATTTTAGGGAACATTAAATGATAGAACAAATGCAGTTGATTTCCTTATGGATAAAAATAATGTTATACCCCGTGTAAATCCTTTGATTTTGCACACTGAATGGCAGTACCTTAATTTAATATCTACATCAGGTAAAATAATATTTCCATATACTTTTCTACAAATGTTTATTGAATTGAGAATGTTTTATTAATTCATTATTTAATATTTAATATGAAAATTTTCAGTAACTGCCGATGTTGAAGATTTCTCTACTTTCTTTTTCTTGGATTCACAAGACAAGAGTGCTGTGATTGCAGACAACATGTATTATTTAACCCAAGAAGGTAATAAGCATATTTTATCTTCCTGAATTTATTCCAAAGTAGCACAAACTTGTAATTTTTGTGCGGTGTTTGCATAATACATTTTTATATGTTGATGTTTGACTAAAGGGCTGGTTTTCAATGTGACAATTTATAATTGCTTAGGATATAAGGATTGTGCTGAGAAAATGTTGCCTTCTGTCCTAGCTAATGATCTATGCAGAGGCATTCATCTTGGGTTTTTTCCCTTTTTTTAAAAAGCAAGCTTTACCATTTTCATCTTTTTAAGAAAGCAATAAAACCCTTTGAAGATTATGTAAACTGATAATAATGCATGAATAAAAGTGTAATTCCCAGAATAGATGAGAGTAGTTCCAAACTCTCATTAAACAACATGTGGATGTTCTGCTTAAGTTGGGGTTTAAACCAAAGGAGAGGAGACCAAGGCAGGAACGTATTTGGAAATGAGGCTTTCACCCAGACAAGGAAGTTTGCAGTGGGGCCTCAGATTTGTTCGGCAAAAATGAACTATTCAGGTAGGTGAGGGTAATTAGACTTTGGTTGTTTTTTGTTTGGCTTTGTTTCACTTGATCTGCTTTGCTCTTGGGAGAAAAATGAGAGCCAATACATAAAAGAAGGCTGATTTGTATTTCAGTATACAAAGCCGTAACTCTCTAACCAATGAGAGTGATATAAAGATGGAATAAACTATGTAGTAAGGGGTAAATATTTATATATGAGAGATTTAAGCAGAGGCCACACAACCAATTTTTGAGAACCCAAGTTTGGACCAGATATCCCCAGAATTACTTTCTAACAGATCCATAATTTTATGTTGGTAAAGATCTGTCTACACAAAGTCCAACAAATAATAAAGTATAATGCAGTTCCATTTTCTGGCAGGCTAAGATCTTGAATATGTAAAGTAAAAAGAAAAGGAGACAGAGAAATAAGGAATAAAAAATAGGAGAAACATTTAGCAGGTTCTGGGCTGTATTTCGAAAATCACTTCTGGGCGTCAGAAGACGTTAGGCTATAATTAATGCCTTTGGTTAAATCTCTTGCAATTTAAAAGGATATTTTCTAAACTTAAAAAACACCTAATTTCCTCTTATTTGCCTTTATGTAAATATGAAAAGAAATAAATTGTGAGAAATTTACTTAGCACTTTTGAAATATTTCTCAATTTACTAGCTGTGATGGTAAAAGTGCTGACAGTAAAGAGGTATCTTTTCTTCTTTGAAAATAATGTGCCACTTGGTATAGCAAATTTTTTACAATTATTTTAAGTAGGTCATGTGATCTAAAAGACTAATTTTTCTCTAGATTTTAACGATGGCTATAAACGTATTGTTTCAGATGTTTTATGCTAAGGCTGGCTGACATAAATGCATGTAACTGTGTCTTCAGAATTAAAATTACTTTCTGTGGCATCCAAATTTTCCAATTTTTCTGGAAAAAGAATTGTATTGTTGTTGGCACGAGATGATGTGAATTATTCTAAGTTAATAATAGCCAGACAAAACAAAGGAATCATAAGCTAATAAAATATTGCCGTTTTTAGTATCTACTAATAAGCTTTATTGTACCTGGTTTTGCATATATGTTGGGTATAAATATCAATTTTTTTTTTTTTTACAAATGTAGCTAGAAGGCAGATTTGCTTGCCGACACTAGACCTGTGATAAACATAACATAATTTTCTTTACTGGTAGAAGTATTTCATAAATGTATCCCTTAGGGACTATTCTTTCTGTTTTGTATCTGAGTGTATATAGGGTGTATATCAGGAATTACTCTTCTAGCATTTTTGTAAGTATGTTAACTGGGTGTATAATTTTTAGCAATATTTGCTTTTTTCAGAAAGGTTAATTTTAATATTTGTATTTTTTTGTTTTTTTTTGTTTTTTTTTGTATTTTGTTAACTGGGCATGTCCCCTTCTTTTAGTTTGATTTTAAAAAGAATTAATTTGGGGTAAGGGGGGGCGGGGGGTGGGGGGTGGGAGATGAGGGTAAGGGGGATCGAATATATGGTGATGGAAGGAGAACTGACTCTGGGTGATGAACAAACAATGGGATTTATAGATGATGTAATACAGAATTGTACACCTGAAATCTATGTAATTTTACTAACAATTGTCACCCCAATAAATTTAATAAAAAAAAAAAAGAAAGAATTAGTTTGACTAAACTATTTGAAACTTTCAGATGACAATATAATTTCTTCAGTTACTGTCTGGATTATTGCTGATTTTGACAAACCCTCTGGGAGAAAACTGCTTTTGAATGCATTAAAGCACATGGTGAGTAAGTCTGCTTAGATAAAAGTACCCAAAAAAACATAAACCGAAATATTTTATGAAATTGTTTTGTATTAGTTATACAACAAATTACCTCACAACTTAGTGGTTTAGAACAGAAATGATTTATTGTCTCACAGTTTCTGGGGTTTAAGAATTCAGGTGTGACTTAGCTGAGTGGTTGTGGCTTGGGTTTCTCATGAGGATGCAATCAGGAATTTGGCTGCTCTCCTCTGAAGGCTTGATTGTGTATCTGTGATGTTCTTGCTCAGATTTGTTTTTTTCTTTTATCTTGGTTTCCTAGGGACTGCCTCTGGGTCAGCACAAGCCACTTTTTGGTCAAAGGTTGTGCTAAAGTCCCCATAGACAGTTACATTTTCACATTTTATTGTTGGATCTGGTCTGACTCAGAGACTACTTTCACAATTCAGAAATTTTATGATTTTGCCTCACATTCTCCCTCGGAATAATATCTTGGCATTTTCCCTTTCTAGTTATTCCTGAGATGATTAAACCTTTGGCGTACACACAGTGCTCCAGACTGCCCAGGATGACTGATTATTTTAGTAATCATCTGTCACCATGAAATTTGTTTTTATACCTGACTTTCCAGGAGTCGTCCTGGGTCAGAGTAGCTTTTTATTCAGCAGTGTTTATTCAGGAAATGCTTTAAAGTCTTCCCTAGACCATGCTGTGATTGTCCTGAGTGAGAACTGCGTAGTGTACATGCACTTTTACAGACCCTCAGGGATGAGGGTGATCCCAGGACAGTTCTTCTTGTCTGTCTCTTTCTCTAATTCTCAAATTTCCTCTCTTACAATTCTGGCTGCTCTGCCATTTCACGTACCATTCTTGCCTAGAGGACTATATAAAAACACCCCATGTGGGATTTTGCCCACAGGCTGTACTTTGTTGACTCCTTCCTGATCTAGCACATTAATTGAATTTTCTGTGATATCAGTTTCTTATTTTTATTCTTTTGGGTATTATATTTTTAGTCTCTTTTATTTTCACTTCATTTCATCCTGATTGTTTTTAATTGCTGCCTTTATCTCACTCAAACCTCTCCTTATGGCTCCCTGGGTCTGTTTCTTGGAGGCCATGTTTTCTTTTCATGGCTACACGATATTCAGAAATATGAGCACTTCTATACCTATTGCCTAGATTCTATCATTGTTAACATCTTGCCATATTTGTCTATCTGTTTGGGAGTGGGGGCAGGGCAGGAAAGGTCTAGATCATTTTAAAGTAAGTTGTAGAAATCAGCACATACCATCTCTTAGTACTTTAGCATTCATTTCTCAAGAATTAAGATATTCTTCTACATAACTGCAATTCCACTATCATATTGTTAGTACTAATTCAATTATCAGTGCTAATTATCAGTACTAATTCAGCACTGTATTCAATTTTTCCTAGTTGTTCCCACAAAGATGTCTTTTCTTTTTACAAACCACGATCCAAAAAAACTTCTCCACAGTGCATTTCATTGTTACGTTTCATTAGTTTCTTTTATTGTAGAACAATCCCATCCACATTTTTTAGCGTTGACTTTTTAAAGATATCAAGCTCGTTGCTTTGCAAAGAAATCCCACATTCTGAATTTCACTGATTGTTCACCTGTAGTGTTTTTAACTTGTTCTTCTAGCCCATACATTTTCTCTATACTAGAAATTATATCTAAAGCTTAGGTATAGTTTAAAAATGTCTGGTAAGACTGCTGTATTCATATAGATATAGATATAGATATAGATATAGATATAGATATAGATATAGATATAGATATAGATACAGATATGGCATCTTGTTGTATGTATTGAGCTTTTCCTTATGCTCTTATTGTTGAAGCACATAAATGTCAGGTTGTCTCACAGTACATTTAAAGCATAAAGTTGTGGTAGCTAAACCTCTATTTTGTAAATACGTTTCTTATTTTTTCAAATTGGAGTTAAACTACCAGGAATATTCTTTATATTTATTCTTTATATTCTTTATATTTAGTTACTAATTTTCAAAGGAGAGATACTATAGAAGTCCCCTCTATTGATGGCAAATACACATTTTTTTTCCTCTTTTATTTTCAAGTATTATTTGGCTCATGGATTTTATTTATTTATTTATTTATTTATTTATTTATTTATTTTTAGTGTCTTCCATCCCTTACATGGTTTATTTTCTAGATGCTTACGGTGTCCCATTTCGGCTAGTGAACCCCTTCAGGTTAACTCCTGTGTCCTTTTTCTGAGCACTTTCTTGCATTCTGACAAACAAGATGTCCCTTTCTCACCTTTATTCTTTGTCTCAAATCTATAATCTGCCATTTGTCCAAAGACTTCTAACTCCTTTTAGTGGGAAATGGCAGTTATAAAAACAGATGTGGGCCCTAATTGTTATTAGGGCATTGCCTCCAGGCCAGTAGTGGAGAATAATCTGTGTTTTCTATAATATTTTTCCTATAGAATAGCATTTTCAGCATAATAATTGACCTCAGAGGATAGGCTCAAAGTATATAAAGCAAAACATGACAGAACCTCAATGAGAAACAGGCAAATCCATGAATCATATTAAGAAATGATAACACACCTCTTTCAGTAACAAGTAGAACAAGTACATGGGATCAATAGGGATGTATAGAAGATTTGAATAACAAGATCATCAAACTTGACCTAATGTACATGATAAGAAAGTGAAAAATGTATAGTATATATTCTTGCAAAACACAAATCTAACATTAAAGAAAACCTCTGTGGATGCTGGGCTCTAAAGCAAGTCTCATAAAATTTTCAAGGATCAAGATCATATAAAGTGTATTCTTTGACTACATAGTAATTAAGTTAGAAACCAATAACCAACGAAAAGTGTAGAGCACCTCTGTATGTTTGAAAACTAAGAAGTGTTTCTTTGTAACCTGTTGGTACAAAATGCATATTGGAAAGTATTTTTCAAATGAATGAAAATTTTAATGACATTAAAACTTAACAGTTACAGCTAAATCTGTGTTATACAAGGTGTGATCAAAAAATATGGTAAATGCTGCTGCTGAGTGCCATCCAACGGAAAGGCAGGAATTTTCAATATGGGAAGCGACACACTGAACCTTAGTAACAGTGTGTGACAAGTTTCAACTTGTTCAGGGCAGTCAGTCGGGTGTGAGCTACGGTTGAGAGACCGTATGTTTTAAAGTGTGCTGTAAATCATCCTGCATCATCACAGTGCTCCATGTCACACATTGCTTCTGGTATGTGGCAATTTCTGTCAAATAAAAATATTATAGTGTAGCCTCATCCACCTTATTACCTGTATCTGGCACGTACGATTTCTGGTTCTTCCCCAAAGTCAAATTTGATTCAGTCACATCCAGGCAGCCACAACAGCAGAACTAAAGACACTCAGAAAGAGGACTTACAGAACTGCTTCAGAAAGTGGCAAGAACAATGAAATAAGTGTGTTTGAAGTGAGGGGCAGTATTTTGAGGGGGATTTATGGCAATATGTCTTTTAATGTAATAAATATTTTATTTAAACATCTCCCATATTTTTTATTACAGTGTATATATCTGAAAAAAGAAAGGTTGTAAAATCAATCATCTAAGCACAGATGTTAAAATTTAAAGACAGCAACTTAAACTTCTATCAAAAAAAGTAAAAGATAAGGTAAAGATAAGAACAAAAAGTAATGAAATAGAAGACATTTAGTACAGGTCCACAAAGCCAAAAGCTGGTTCTTTGAAAAGATCAATAGAATGGATAAAATACTAGGTAAACTGGTCAAGAAAAATGGAGAGGCAGACCCAGTCAGTACCGTGACTGAACGAGGGGATGTTGCTCAAGATCCTGTGGACATAACAGAGGTAGGAAGAAGATATTTTTAATTATCAAAGGAATTAAATCTGTAACTGAAAAAATGCTCAAAATAGAAAACTCCAGACCCATAGGATCATACTAGTAAACTGTACCAAGCACCAATCTAACACCAATGTTTTTCCATAGAATAGAAAAATAAGCAATACATCCCAACTCATTTTACAAGACCAGCATAACTTCAAAACTAAATGCCTAGAAGGGCCTTATAAATCATTGAAAACTGTAGGCCAGTCTTACTCATGAACATAGATACATAAATCCTAAACAAGTAAAGAATGAACTAAACAAACAGTATTAAAACCAAAAAGGAAAATTTTAAATTGTCATTTTTCCAAATTGTTTATGCAGAAAAATACATATAAATGTAAACATAAATTACTAAAATTAATTTTTTTAGTTTAACCAGGTTGCTGAATCAACAAGTCAGTATACAAGAATTAATTCTGAGCATTGCAACAAACAAAAAAAGCATTTAAAATAATCACTTATAATAGTATCACAAATATCAAGTACTAGGAATAAGTGTAACAAAATATGCTTAAGACTTTTACACAATAAAATATTGAGAGAAAATTCAGAAGGACTACGTGAATGGAGAGATAGATCATAATCATGAATTGAAAGACTCAATATTGTAAAGATGTTAGTTCTTCCAACATTGATGTATAGCTTCGGAGCAATTGCAGTATGAATCTCAGCATTTTTTATGGAAATTGTCAAGTTTATTCTCAAATTTATATAGAGATTCAAAGGACCAGGAATAGCTAAACTACTCTTAAAGAAGAGGAAAGTTGGATAATTGCTCTGCTGGTTATGAATCTTTTATAAAGCTATATAATTGAAGACAATTTCATAGTAGCACAAGGATAGAAAAAGAGCAATGGAAAAAAAACGGAGAACCCAGTAACAGACTCATGCATATATTACACTTTATGACTTTGGAGTAGGGAAAGATTTCTAAAACAGAACATAAAACCCAGTAGCCATGAATTAAAATACCAATAAACTTAACTACATTAAAATTAAGGACGATTTTTTGTTAGAAGACACCATCAAGAGAATAAAAGGGCAAGCCAGAATGGCAGAAGTTATCTGCATGCATATAACCAACGAAATACTAAAGCATTAGAACTCAACCCTTCATGAGTCAGTAAGAAAAGATAATTATCTCAAAAAAAAATAATGTTTGCAAAGCTTGAATAGGCAAATCAGTAAAGAGGCCAATGAACACGTTAAATGATGTCTAATATTGTTAGTGATGAGAAAGTGAATTAAACCCTGATGAGATGTCCTTACATATCCACCAGAATGATTTAAATTAAAAAGTCAGTGAGATAATGAAACTCATATGTTGCTGATGGGAGTGAAAACTAGTCCCAACTATTTTAGCATCCTGTAAAGTTGGAGCTATGCATATTCTGTTTGTGGAGCACCAAACAAAAACAATGCAAATGTCCAACATCAGTGAAATGGATACCACGGACTTCTGTACATCATTAAAAAAAAAAAGTAACTACAGCTACACAAAACAATGTTGATGAATTTCAACCATTATGTGAAGTGGAAAGAGAGTACAAAAGAATACAAGGTGTGATCAAACAATATGATAAATGTTTAAATAAAAAAAATTATTACAGTAAAAGGCACATTACCATTAATCCCCCTCAAAATACTCCCCTTTTCTTTGAATGCACTTATCACATCATTCTTGCCACTTTCTGAAGCAGTTCTGGAAGTCTTCTTTCATGAGTGTCTTTACTTCATCTTCCATAATGACAACACTCGTGTCACACATCGCTTCTGTTAATTTCTGTCAAATAAAAACATTACCATGTGTCCTCATCCACCTTATTCACCAGATCTGGCACCATGTGACTTCTGACTCTTCCCCAAAGTCAAAATGACCATGAACGGTAAACATTTTGAATCGATTCCAGACATCAAGGCAGCCACTACAACACAAAGACACTCACGGAAGAGGACTTCCAAAACTGCTTCAGAGAGTGGCAAGAACAATAGGATAAGTGTGTTCGAAGCAAGCGAGAGTATTTTGAGGGGGATTAATGGCAATATGTCTTTTACTGTAATAGATTTTTTTAATTTAAATATTCACTGTATTGTTTGATCACACCTCATACATACTATATGATTACATTTATATGAAATTGAAAATGGATGAGATGTTTAGCAATACAAGCTTAGGTGATAAACTATAAAGAAAAGCAAGAATATTATTACTCTAAATGGCAGGATTGTAGTTGTCTTTAGAAAAGTGGGAGGATGTAGGACTTGGCAGGGGAAATGAGAGGTCTCTAACAGTGCTCTATTTCTTGACCTACGTGGTAGTTTTATGGGTTAATTTGCTGAGCTCTACATTTTTGTTTTGTATTTTTTGTGCGTTACATACGTAAGTACACAAGAAGAAGCATTAGAAAAGAATTGTTATGCAAAGAGGTGAAGCAATTAGAGTTACTAAAATGATTGTTTTCAGGCTATTTCAGTTATAAGCCACATTCAATACAGTCAACATAGACTTTGACAGTGAAAGATGCTGCATGGTAAAATAAACTTGATTGGAAAGCAAAAAGTTCAACTGTAAAAAGGTATGTAAGCTACAGATCTTTATCACCTATAAATGTGTTTTGCAGGAAACAAGTTTTCATAGTCGGTTGGGGGTTATTTTTAATCCTACATCAAAAATAAATGAAGAGAACACAGCTATTTCTAGAGGAATTTTGGCAGCTTTTCTTACACAGAAAAACAGCTCTTTGAGAAACTTTCTCGGAAAACTGGCAAAGGAAGAAACTGCTACAGCTATTTATTCTGGAGAGAAAATTAAAACATTCCTTACTGAGGTCAGTAACTGTTTGTTTGAAATAATAAGTATGTGTTTCACACATGTATTTCAAAAGTGTAATAAGTCAGTGTGCTTGGAGATATGTTATTGAAAAACATCAATTAATAAGCATAATCATTTGAGGATAAATATCCCTTTGAATGGGAAAAGATAGATGTTAAATGATAGGATTTTGGGTGCCAGCCCAGTGGCTCAGGCGGTTAGAGCTCCATGCTCCTAACTCCGAAGGCTGCCGGTTCAATTCCCACATGGGCCAGTGGGCTCTCAACCACAAGGTTGCCAGTTCAAGTCCTCGAGTCCCACAAGGGATGGTGGGTTCCACCCCCTGCAACTAAGATTGAACACGGCACCTTGAGCTGAGCTGCCTCCCGGATGGCTCAGTTGGTTGGAGTGCGTCCTCTCAACCACAAGGTTGCCGGTTCGACTCCCTCAAGGGATGGTGGGCTGCGCCCCCGCAACTAGCAACGGCAACTGGATATGGAGCTGAGTTGTGCCCTCCACAACTAAGATCGAAAGGACAACAACTTGACTTGGGAAAAAAAAAAGTTCTGGAAGTACACACTCTTCCCCTTCCCCAATAAAATCTTTAAAAAAAATGATAGGATTTTGCATAGAGGCATTTAACAAATCAAATTTCATATATTTCGACTACTACTTCATGGTTCTTGAAGTTGATATCCTTCTAGTTAGGATATGTACTTAAGTGAAGAATTGGGGGTTAAAATCCTCAGGTATTTCACTGAAGGAGTCCAGTGCAAGCAAAATTTCAAAGATAGAAGATGATCTTCTGAAAGAAGCATTCACTAATTCATTCAAAAAAGATTTATTGTCTCCCAGACAATGGAGATTCACATACTTGTGAACAAGGCAGATAGAGTCCCTGCTCTTGTGGAGCTTACATGGTAGTGGGAAAGACAAAGTAAGTGGTATTGGAAGAATAAAGAAACATGAGAGAGCAGGTAGTCTAAGGAATGCTCTTTTAGCTGGAGTGGTCATGGAAGGTATTTCTGAAGAGCTTATGCTCGAGCAGAGCTCTGAAGGAAATGAGAAAGTCTGTGAGAAGAATGTATCAGGTTCAGGAACAGAGCAAATCTGAAGGCCTGACACAGAGACAGTCTTGACAGGTTTGAGGTGTAGGCAGATCATTATGACCACAATAAAGAGAGAGATGTGGAGTATGAAGATGTGAGGTCAGAAACAACCCCAGATATTTCAAACACTCGTAGGCTATAGTAAGGAACTGAAATTTTTTCTGAATATAATGGGAAGAGGCGAACAATCTTTAAAAAGATGACTCTGGATGCTGTATGAAGATTTAATAGTAGGTACGCAGGAGTGGAAATAGGATGAATAAGTGGAATTCTATTACAATAATACAGGCAAGAAATAATGGTGTCTTAGACTAAATAGCAGTGGTGGAGATGGTAAGAGGATTGATACATAATATTTGTTGTAACTGTGGTCAACAGGATTAGCTGATCAGTTGTATATGACGTGAAAATCATATCATAGGATTTTGGCTTGAACAGCTAGACTTAATGGTGGTGTCTTTTTTTAAGATGAGAAGATTTGGACACATAGGGCTAAGTTGTACGTGTTAAGTTGGAGATGCCTGTTGGACTTTCAAGTGGAGATATCGGGTTGACAATTGAGTAAATGGGTGTAGAAATCAATGGAGGGCTTTTCTTTTTGAAAGTCAATTTGAGGGTCATCAACATTATATGATTTCCAGCTATGAAACTGGATGAGATATCTCAGAAGCAAGGGTGAGGTGGAGAACAGAGGGACAGAAAGTTGAGCCAAGGAACTTTCCGAAATGTAGAGAAACACAAAAGGATGATCTAGTAAAGGAGAGAGATGGAACAGCCAATGAGTTGGGAAGATAACCAGGAGAGTATGGTATTCTGGAAGCCAATTGGAGAAAGTATTCCAAAGAGGGGAATGATCACCTATGCCAGATGATCCTGAAATCCAGCTTCATAGTTGATCATTTTATTTGTTAAGGTGATCGTTGGTGGCTTTGATAATAACAGTTTCAGTGGAGTGATAAGCATAAAAGTAATTAAATTGAAGAGAAAATGGGAAATCAGGAAATAGAAGCAACACGTACAGTTTTTTTAAAGAACTTTCTTATATGGGAAACAGAGAAATGTTCTGTAGCCAGAATAGGACTTGAGGTTAAGGAAGGATTTCTAAATTTGGGAGATGTCACTTTTTGTATGCTAATAGAAACAGTATATCCCAACAACCAAAAAGGATGGTATAGATGGAGGGGAGCAAAGTAGGACCAAAGTTCTTGAGTAGATAAGAGGTGTTGGATTCAGTGTTGGTCTTAAGAACAGAAATTGTTCATCCATTTTAACCAGAAGAAAGGCAGAATGCAGAAGAAAGGTACAGACGCAGAAGGGCAGATTTATTTTGTGGTAGCAAGATACTTAACTTCTGAGTGCTTTCATTTTCAAAAGAAAGGTCATTAGCTAAGTGTTAGAGTGGGAGTGGGTGTTACTAGAGGTTTGAGGAAAGAGGAGAAAATATCAAATATTTTTCTATTCTGAGAGTGAGAAAGTGAATTCAATACATTAGTGTGGGAAGATTTCTGAGGGCCCACTTGAGGTTAATGACCATAAGTTGAAAGTTAGATCAGCATTGGTTGCATGTTTTTCTCCAGCTTTATTAACACTGCTTGGGTCCAGTTGCAGAGAAAGCAGAATTGTGTTTAACCAGAGTTGAGGTTTTGCCTGGTGAATATAACTGAGGGGAATCATTCAAGGGAGCTGAGCCTGGAAGGTTGATATTATAGTAAAGGACTCGGGTATAACTTGGTTGGGAGGAAAATTATAATATGGGGAAGTATGATGGACCAAAAATAAGTGGAAGGGTCAACGGACTGAGAGTGTTGAGTAATGGCTGGTTTGACGACACTGGAATGAGTGAGCTGGAAGGTCAGGACTTGTGGTCAGAGAGGGGCCGAGTGAGATGGAGATTTTAGAAGTAAGGAAGATCTAGGACTGCACTGTCCAATACTGTAGTCACTGGCTACATGTGGCCATTTTAAACTTTAAATTAAATTTGAAATTCATTTCCTCAGTAATGCCAATCACATGTCACATGCTCAGTAACCATTGTGGCTGTGGCTACCTATTGGACAGTACAGGGGGAACGTTTCTAGCATCACAGGGGCACCCGCGAGCTTGTTAGAAGTTCAGAATTTAAGTCCCCACTCTGATCTGCTGAAGGAAAAACTACATTTTAACAAGACACCAAGGTGATTTGTATGCACATTAAAGTTTGACAAGTACTGATACGGAGAAGTTTGTCTTAGTAGGAAGATGTAAGGAACTTACTCATGGTTTATTTTTCTGTGAGTGTCCATATATTTTTCGACTCTGACCATGGGTTGCTTTTGTATTTCAGAAATTAAATGCACTATTACTAAATTGTTTTGTAGGGTTGGTATAATGGGGTGAAATAGGTTATTTCCGTTTTAAACACTATTTTTATTGAGTGCACCAAAATGGAGGTACTGAGTTCAGAATTTAATAAACATTTTATTTCATTTCTTGAATGTTTTATTTAAATTGATGTTCCCTAGCATTTTACTAATCAGTAATCTACCTGAAATTCTCAGAGAATGAATAGCAAACTTTATCTACTTGTAGCAAGAAGTACAAATAATATAATTGACTTGGCAAACAAATTTTTTTAAAAAAATGTGGTTTCAGAAGAAAATAGTACTTCTTCAAATTGTAACTTAGTATAATTTAAATTTTACACTATTATATTAAAGTAGCCTTCATTAAGAAAATAATTTAATATAGTATTGACTGTTTTCTTATTTTTTTTCATTATTCTCATGCTTTAGGGGATGGATAAGAATGCTTTTGAGAAGAAATATAATACCATTGGAGTGAATATTTTTCGAACTCACCAGCTGTTCTGTCAAGATGTACTTAAATTGCGTCCTGGAGAAATCGGTATTGTCAGGAATGGGAAAGTAAGTAGGAAAAACAATTGCTCACTTTTTTCAGTGATACTGTGATACAGGGGTCTCAAAGCTTTTTCTGTCACAACACACCTGATAAAACACACGCATGCTCATACATTAGACACAGCAGACAGTTCTCAGCTTAAGTAAAATGGGCGCTGAGAGTTTTGGTTTATGGCACAATACCTGTCACTTCATCCCTTCCCCCATTGATGAGAACGTTGAATGCGGGTAAGGAAGAATATTCTTGTGGGAATAACTTTTATTATGTTCAAATGTAAGTTTAGAATAAAAAAGTTAGGGGCAGCCTGATGGCTCAGTTGGTTAGAGCGGGAGCTCTGAACAACAGGGTTGCCAGTTCGATTCCCACATGGGCCAGTGAACTGCACCCTCCACAACTAGATTGAAGACAATGAGCTGCCACTGAACTTCCAGAGGGGCAGCCAGATGGTTCAGTTGGTTAGAGCCTGAGCTCTCGACAACAAGGTTGCCAGTTCAATTCCCACATGGGATGGTGGGCTGCGCCCCCTGCAACTAAAGATTAAATGCGGAGACTGGACTTGCAGCTGAGCTGCGCCCTCCACAACAAGAGTGAAGGACACGACTTGGAGCTGAGGTGCCCTGGAGAAACACATTGTTCCCCCAATAAAATTTAAAAAACAAACAAAAAAAAAAAAAACAAGTTAATACACAGTACAACATTGTGATTGAGAACCCCTGTTACACTAAGTGAAGAAAGTACATTGTGGCATCTTAATCTTCTCGTAACTGTCTCTGCAATTGATTGTTTAATAACAGCATGATATTTTTGTATTGAAGTATAAAGCAGTATTTATTAATATAACCTTTAAAAATCTATAAGAAAGCATCACTCCCACGATCCTAATAAAATTTATTAATAGTTTGTTTTACCTTATAACTCTTTTTTCTACACTACAAAGCTATTTGTTTTTTTAATAATAGTAATTATCTCTATATATTATTTTACATTTTTAATATCACATTTTTTTTCTTAGTGCATCACACTTTTCTGATTAGAGTCTTTATAGACACAAAAAATTAGTGGATAATGTCCACTTATTAATATTTTTTAATATGATAGTCTGGTTTTATTTCTCAGGAATGATTTAAGTTTTAAAAAATTGAATCTGATGCTTAGATTTATTAAGAAATCAACTAATGCATTGTGTTTTACATATCTCGGCTTGAACTGTCAAATTACATCTACCTAAATCATCTTCAAAGCTCTGATACACTCTTAATGTTTTCTTTATTTTCTGCATTTTTATGAGCTTTGTTTACCTGCATGTTTTATTCCCATGTCATCATTCCATTAAAATTAAGCTTATTTATTTTTTCTTATCTGAATCTATAAATAATAGGAATTGGAGAATAATAAGAAACCAACTTCCTGAAGCTTCCGCAGGTCAAATAGATCTGCTTCAGTGTTAACAGTTCTTGAGCTGACTAATTGCATTATCGCCTAAAGGTAGTTAGACTCAGGCTCATCTACGTACAGTGCTATTTTACAAATTGGTGACAATGTTTGCCTTTATTAGTACAGTAATATAAAGTATTTTGATAGGTATGTGAAAGCCCAGAAGTGGCATTGCTCTTTCTCTCTAACAATTGCTTTGGGAGGAAATGCAGCTTTTTAGAAGAGTTTTAAAGTATATGGCTACCTTTGGTTCTGTCAGGCATTTTAAGAAATAAGAGAAAAAAAATTATACCAGCTATATCTAGTACCTCATCTTTTGATTATACATTATGGAAAAGTTAACCTGTGTTTTCTTTGTCATTGTTTAATATAATTCATATGTTTTTATCAATATTAATGGTAACAAATATTAGAGTTATGTTCAACTTATTTCTCCTAGAACTATTCTCATTTTTCTTGAAAGTGACAAAATATTCAGATATTAATTTCTCACCTGCTGTGAACCAAACATTCTCCTAGATTCGGAGAGTACAGTGGTGAACAAACATGTTTTCAACAAATTCGGAGTTTACATTTTAGTGGGCAAATAGCATCCTTACAGATAAGATGTCATTTGGACAGAGAACCAAAGGAGGTGAGGGAGTAAGCCATGTCGAATATCTGGAAGAGGAATGTTGTGGGTAGATGGAACAGTGATTACAAAGGTTCTGAGGTGAGATCATGTGTGTGTGTTCTAGGAATAGCCGGCACCGAGAGTATTCAGGAGAGAAGCTCAGAAGTCTCTGGGGGGCAGATCAGTGAGGTTTTATAGGCAGTTTAAGGATTCCTGCCTTACTCTGAATGAAGTTTGAAGCTCATACTGTGTTTCCCCAAAAATAAGACCTAACTGGAAAATAAGCCCTAGCATGATTTTTCACAATGACATCCCCTGAACATAAGCCCTAATGCGTCTTTTGGAGAAAAAATTAATATAAGACCCAGTCTTATTTTCAGGAAAACCCAGTAGTTCTGGACAGGGGACTGACATGATCTGACCTATGTTTCTTTGGGATCTCTAGTGGCGATTACATTGAGAATAGACTGTAGAGGGTCAGGAAACCTGTCAGTATAGTGCAGGAGTCCAAGTGAGAGGTGATGATGGCTTGGACCAGAATGGCTATAGGGCAAGTAGTGAAAAGTAGATGTGGGATATATTTTGGAGGAAGAATGAACAGGAATTCCTGACAGACCTGGTGTGGGATGTGGAACTAGCAGAATGGCGTTGGTGTGTATTCAGATGAGGAAGACTGCAGAAGTGAAAAGGGTAAGACAGTTCAGTTCTGGGCATATTCAAGAATTCTTTGTTCAGTTATGGACCTCCAAGTAGGCTTGTTGAATTGGCAGTTAAACATATGACTTGAATTCTGGGGAGAGATTGGGGCTGGAGGTAGTATTATGTTAAATTATGTTGACGTTTTGTGTTGTTTAATAGAAAATTGTAATTTTGATTATCCTTTTATTTGTACAACTGTGGTTTGAATACAAAAATATAGTATATCCAAAAATAAGTACCATGGTTTATGAGCTATAATGTAATACTTAGCTTTTACTCAGAGTAGTGCTATAAAACACATTAATCACAGCAATTGTAGCAGGTAGTTATCATTCTGAATCAAGTAGTTTAATGCTTGAAATAATTCTGACATTTTAGAATCAATCTTCATTCTGAACGTATCCAAATGTTTACATTTGAATTGGAACATAATCAAAGTTAAAATTGTTTATGCATGATCAAAACTGGGAACAATGATACTTTTTTTAATTTTAGGTTTTTTTTATTTTTTGATTACAGTTGACATTCAGTATTAGTTTCAGCATGTTCGGGATTTATGTAATTTCTGAAGTGATCTCCCCAATAAATCTAGTACCTACCCAACACCATATATAGTTATTACAATATTATTCACTATGTTCTCTAAACTGTATTTTACATCCCTGTGACTATTCTGTTAGTCCCAATTTGTACTTCTTAATCCTTCACCTTTTTCACCCAGCCCCCAAACCACCCTTCCATCTGGCAACCAACAATAATACTTTTTTACTGCACGCCAAAGAATGAAGCTTACATATTTTAATATCAAATAAAACCCTAAATAATGCCATTGCTATAATTATAATAAATTTATTTTTTATCATACTACATATTTACAAATTGTTGAAAGACACGAAGTAGAAGAGTAGGGAAACAAGCAAGACCTTTTTGTTTGTTTGTTTTTTTAGGCCAGACAAATCTGTATTCAAATTCCAGTTGCACCATTAATTATATGACCTCTATGAAACTTGGTTTCTTCGTTTGTACAATGGGAATGGGAATAATCTGGTTTACAGAGTTGTCAGATTAAATATACTTTTATACGTAAAGCACATAGAACAGCCACAGACACAGAGTAAATTTTAGTAAATATTAACTCCTGTTTTTAAATATTTGAAGGCTGTCGGGAAACAGTGGGTACATTTGTAGACTTGATTTGTGTTACACTCCATAAGTCAGTATAGAATCAAGGCCAGCTGATCAAACTTCATGAGTGGAGAGAGATTTTTACCTCAGTATGTGGATGAACACTGTAACAAGAGTTTTCTAAAATTTTAATGAGCTGTTAGGAGGTAATGCATTTCTGTTATAGCAGTTATTCTGTATAACTGGAAAATCACATTTCCAAAATGCTGTAAAAAAGATTTAAGCATGAGATAGTTTTATTGTACCATTACGTGATTTTTAAATTCCATGTTCCTTTTCCCAACTTGGACATAATGTGATTTTTTACTATGTAAGTTACTTTGTTCTACAGATACTATATTCCACTTGAAATAGAAGAACTAAGACACAGAAGAATCATTTTTCTCCTAGCTATTTGATGCTGGACTTACATAGGTGAAGCAAAGTCTGTTCTCTGGTTAATTTAATCTGTGAAAGTAGCCATCTTGTTAATTTTTAAAGAAAATAATTTATTTCATTATAGTGATCTGTTAACAAAATTGCTCAAGTCACTAGAGGTGATACAGATAAAATTCAACTATTTTCCAGGCCTCTCCTATTCATAGTCCAAAAAGTATAACTTTGAAAGAGCTTTCAAAGTTACCTTAAAAATAATATCAAATCTTAAGGCAATAAATGTTTATATGTGTACTTTTAGTTTTATAGTGCCCTTTTTTTTTTTTTTTAATTAAAGTTTATTGAGGTGACAATTGTTAGTAAAGTTACATAGATTTCTGGTGTACAATTCTGTAATACATTATCTATATCTCACATTGTGTGTTCACCACCCAGTCAGTTCTCTTTCCATCACCATCTATTAGACCCTATTTACCCTCTTTTAGAGCCTCCCTTACCCTCTGGTAACCCCTAAACTATTGTCTATGTCTATGAGTTTTTGTTCCTTCATTTGTTTGTCTTGTTCTTTTGTTGTTTTCATTTTTATATACCACGTATCAGTGAAATCATATGGTTCTCTACTTTTTCTGTCTGATTTATATCGCTTAGCATTATAATCTCAAGATCCATCCATGTTGTCACAAATGGTACTGTTTCATCTTTTCTTACTGCCGAATAGTATTCCATTGTGTATATATACCACAACTTCTTTATCCATTCATCTATCGAAGGACATTTTGGTTGTTTCCATGTCTTGGCCACCGCAAATAAAGTTGCAATGAATATTGGAGCACACATGTCTTTATGAATAAATGTTTTCAGATTTTCTGGGTAGATACCCAGGAGAGGGATTGCTGGGTCATATGCTAATTCTATTGTTATTTTTTTGAGGAATCTCCACACTGCCTTCCATAACTGCTGCACCAGTCTGCATTCCCACCAACAGTGTATGAGGGTTCCTTTTTCTCCATAGCCTCTCCAACACTTGTTACTATTTGTCTTGTTGATGATAGCCTTTTTTTTTTTCATTTTTAAGAGCCATGTTTTATGTTTAAGGTAAAACATGATTTTTGTTTAGCTACAATGCCAACATTCCAGCTAATATCACCTGTGATATGAGCAAATAAGATTCAAGAACTACATTTCATTAATTTTTAGAAATTGTTAGTTGCAGAAGCAGATGAAGAAGAAGTGAGAAAATCTGCACCCATTTCATTCTGGTCTCTTTACTAAGAAAAAAATAATTCTGGTTTATATGTTTTCTGGTTGTTTGTCATTAAGTGGAATTGTTTAATGCATAAGACTATCTCAAGCCCACCTTCTTCTATATCAGGGCTTGTGTTCATAATATTATGATGATTGCATGTATTAGTTTCCTCAGCAAATGTTAGTGGCAGTACAGTGGGTGGTGGTTGTGATAAAATAGCCATCCTGAGAAATTAGGCACTGTGTTCCCCAAAAATAAGGCTGGGTCTTATATTAAGGTTTGCTCCAAAAGCTGTATTAGGGCTTATTGTCAGGGGATGTCATCCTGAAAAATCATGTTAGGGCTTATTTTCCGGTTAGGTCTCATTTTCGGGGAAACACGGTATGTTTACAGCTTCTCTCTCTGTATTTACTGCTTTAAAGCTAACCTACATGATTGTGCTGGGCTCCAAAACATTTATAGAGCATCACTGAGGTGAAGATTCGTTGGTATTATTAAGTAATTATGTGGTTGGTCTCTTGGTTTTTGCTCTTATGCCTTGCTTACATAGTAATTCATATCTACATAGTATAGATTACAATTTATAGATGAATAGAAAATAGAATTGAAATTAAAAGATTTATGAAATGTAGACAGTTGCTTTCATAATTTACTTGAGAATGAAAAGCTTTATGGAACATTGTTTCAAAGTAAAACTTTCAATGGAAATAATTTGTTACTTTTTTGTCACTTTGATTTTGGTGTTTATGCAAATGTTATTTGTGATATGAAAGTTAAAAAAATACTTTTCTCTTGTTTTTGTCCTAGTGGATTTAGTAAATGATGGGATTAATAGTCACCATCTGTTTAGTCTCTAGTCAGTTTTTGCTTAAAGAAATACTTATTTCATGAGAAAATTCTTGTTCCCATGAGTATCTTCTAGAAGATACAGTAATTGCTTTTATTTAAGTTCTTAGGACCCTTAAATGAAAATGTCTATGCAGAAGATTTCTACTTGTTGGAAAAGATAACATTTACTGATTTAGTAGAAGAAATTAAAGACATTGTTGAAAATATGGCAATGAACTCAAACGAGTAAGTATTTAAAATCATAAGACCAGTTCATTTTGGAGTCTGGTGTTTTCCATCTAATTTCTTTTTAAGATTAGAAAATGTTTCAAATATATGCACAAGTTAAGATATAAAAAACATATAAATAGTATAAAGAAATAATAAAAGACATCCATTTACTCACTACCATCAAACCATAGATGTTAATATTTTGTTTTATTTGCCTTGAATCTCACTGTTTCTGTTTTACCCACCCATCCCCATCTCCTCCCTCCCCAAGAGGTAACCATTTTCCTAAAGGTTGTATGCATGATTCCCATATTTGTGTTTTTATTTTTGCTTTACATGTAAATATGCATTATCAGTGTTTATAGTGTTAGTCGCCTTGACTTCGTTAGAGAAATGCTGTTATACTGTACGCTCCTTTTGCAGTCTACTTCCATAGAAGCTTTATATACATTCATTTACATTGAGCTAGCTTGTTCATTTCAATTCCTTTTTAGTATTTCATGCTACAAATATACTGAAGTTCATTTATAGAGTCTCACTGAGGTACAGTTAACTTTGCTTTAATTTTTTGCTGTGATGGAAGTGCTATAATGAGGCTGCTTTAAATGGCTCCTTGTGCAATGTGTGCGTTTAGAGTAGTGTTGTTACTGGGTTGTGGGGTATGCTTATCTTTAGCTTTACCTGATACTGCTAAATTCTGTCCTTTAAAGTAGTTGTAGCAATCAGTACATCCTCCAGAAATGCATAAGAGTTTCTGTTTCCCCAAGTCCTCACCAATACTTGGTGTTATCTGACTTGTTAATTTTTCCTATCTGATGTGAAATTTTGTCATGTTTTAATTTGTATTTCCTTGACTTCTACTAAAATTGAATATCTTCTGATATTATTATTTCCATTCATGCTTATTTTTTCTGTATAATACCTGTTCATATCTTTTGCTTAGTTATCTGTTGGGTTATTTTCTTCTTTTAGTGATTTGTAAATAAATTGTTTATAATTATGTATACTAATCGTTATCAATTGTGCTAACAAGTATATTTCAGTCTGTGGCTCGGCTATTTACTTTGTTATTGTAAAATTTTATCACATACAAAAATATTATCAGGGTTTTTTCCCTTGTAGTTTGTCTTTGATCTGTGTGAGGGAGTGTGTGTGAGAGTGAGTGTGTGTGTGTGTGTGTTTGTGTGTGTGTGTGTTTAGGATGTATAAGAATTTTTCTTAGTCTGAGTTATAAAGGTACTCTATTTTCTTCTAGAAGTTTTACAATTTTGGTTTTCTATGTGTGTTTATATCTTTAATTCTTCTTGGATCGTTATACTGTTTCACTGGTCTATTGCCTCATGACAATCCCACACTCCAGCTATCACAACTTTATAATAAATTTTGATACCAAATAGGGAAAAGTCCCCCTTTTGCCTCTTCTTCAAAATTGTCTTGACTGTTTTTTGCTATTTGATTTTCAGTGTAAATATGGTTAGGACCACTATGACAATTTCTACCAAAAACCCTCCTGGAAGTTTTGTGGGAATTTCTTTGAATTTATAGATTAGTTTAAGGAATTATCATCTTTATATAATATTGAATTATCCCATCCATTAAATATATACATATATTATTTATATGTAGCTATATAAATGTACATGTATAATACATATTTATAATATAAGTAATATATAACCAATATATGGTGTATAATTTATATATAAGTTTATATATGTGAATAGGTAGGTTGGTAGACAATCACACTTACTTAGTGTTCCTTTTAGGTCCATCAGTGAAGCTTCATTTTTTTTTACCATGAAGTTGTACACATTTTTTTTAATATTTTTTCCCTAATACTTTTTACTTTAGCTTATTTTATAAATGGTATATTTTACATTGCATTTTTAATTTTTTTCTACTAAATTGCAGGAACAGTATTAAACTTCTATATTAATCTTCCTTGCTGGACTCTGCTTATTTTTTGTAACATTTTGTCTAATACTAGAACTCATGTTATTTGTGAATTATAAGAGCTTTATTCCTTAACTTACAGTTTTTAAATATGTCATTTATATTAGCCTTCCTCTTATTTCAGTTTGCTCAGTTTAGTGAGGGATATATCTGTTTTGCTGGTCTTCTCATATATGTAGATTTAGGACCTGACAGACTCTCAATTATTTTTTTAATCAGTTTTAGTTCTTTATTTCTTTTTAATCTGTCCTTTTATAAACTTCTCAAGTTGGATTCCTAGCTTATTAATATCATGTTTTTCCTTATATATCCTTAAATTACAGACTTGAAATTTCTCTCTAAACAGTTAGCTGTATAACATAAGTTTTGATATATAAATATTTCATTATGATTCAGTCCTAATATTTTCAAATCTCTATTGTGACTTTTTAAATGTTTTTTTAAAATACTTTGAAATAAAATATTGGATTCATGAAGGCAAATTATTTGTCTGTTTGTTTTTTAATCTCCTGTGCATAGCATTGTGCCTAGATCTTATTAGGTACCCAGTAAATATTTATTGAATTAATAAATTAATAAAGTGTGTTTTAAATTGTTTTAAATGGCCCAGTTGATTTCCAGTTTGTTCTGAACTGTGATTAGGAAACATGGTTTAGGGACACCAGTTATTTGGTTTGTATTTCTCCTAATTTTATAAGACAAGGTTAATTTTTTTATTGTTTCATGCTCTATTTTTAAAAATTCTCTAATTGTGTGAAAGATTTTATATATGTCTATTATGTTGAACATATTGTTTTTTTCAGATCATCAAAATACTGAATTTTTATCTGTCAGTTACTAAAAGAAGTTTGTTAAACACTACCACTAAGATTGTGGATTTATTATTTAATTATTGTACTCTTGTCAATTTTTGTTTTAAATATTTTGAGCTATATATTGTCATGTATACCCTCATTCAGAATTATTATCTTTCTAATGAATTATTCCTTTCATCATTATACAAATTACTCCTTTCTTAATAATGATTTTGTCTTCAAGTCTGATGTGGTCTGATAGTTAAGCCATATCAACATTCTTTTCGGTTAATATTTTCTGTTTTATCTTTTTCCATTCTTTACTTTCATTGTATCAATTCATTTAAAGCATATGGCTAGGTATTGGAGGTAGTTATCTTTCCCGAACTGAAGTTCTGATTATTACTCTTGAATACAGAATCCTGATCCAGATGAAACTGATATCCTTACTTTATCATTTAGACAATTATATCTTTTTAATTCATCATTTAGGAAATAATGTCAAAAGAAATTTATGTTTGTAAAGTAGTAAAATAATGGCTTTTCTTCAGTGAAGAGGTAATATCCATAGTTATTTTCAAGTGTAATAAAAGAAAACTTTAAAAATATATAATTTTATAATTAAATAATTTAGGACTAGTATATGTTGAAAAGCATATAATTCAGTAATTGTTGAAATAGATAAATATAATGTTAACATTTCAGAGCTAATTTTTTTAACCTTGTTTGATAAAACATAATTATAGTTTTATGTAGGTTCAGGAAGCTATTTTAGCCACTTTAAAGCGGCATTTCAAACCAAAATAATCACCAAAAATCAATACCATTAAACTATAAAGCATCCCCTCTAATTGTCGTAAGTTGTCACATGCACAGAAGTAATGCTAAATAAGTTGTGTTGTAATTAGAATAAATTCATATTCAGTTAAATCTGAACATATGTTAATGGTATGCATCCCTATTATCATCCTTTCCAAGAGTTATATAACTAGGAAGGTAGAAATCTGAATGCCAAAGACAGAATCTTTGGAACCATTATCCCGAGTGGCATGTAAAATCTTTTTCTCTAATTATGACTTATTCTGTTCTTAGAGATGCCTGCAGTCCTCAAGCAGTAGGTGCTGAGTATCTAGTGCCCTTTCACCTCTTCAGTTCAAATTACTTTTCAAAAAGAGAGAAAAATTGACTGTGTAGCTGAAAATTCAGCAGAAAATTTAAGAAAAGGTTGTTTGGGACCTCAAAGGTTTTTCTTTTCTCATTTTCCACTTAGCTCATCTCAGTACATAAGTACGACTTAAGCTGTCAGGCCAGTTTAAGAAGCATGGGGAGCATGTTTGACCATAGATATTTCTTACATTGTGCCTACAGTTTTATTTATTAGAGATTATGTGGCTGATAAATAAATACCTTTGCGAGAGAATAGGAATAGATATTATGATTTTGATTAATTCATTGAATATACGTATATGTTCATTAAATGACCATTAAATGCAATGATCTGTGAAAGATACGGTAGGTATTATTATTTCTTTTTTTTCTGTTATATTTTTAATATAAAGTCCTACATTTCAGCACCGTACACCAGTAAAAAATGACCTAGAGAGAGAGATTGACAAGATTCTCAACACTCTGAATCTGAATTTCTTGATTTGTAAAATGAAAGTGCCTATCTTTTCTCTTTTTTTCTTTTTTTTAAGGAAGCCTTCCATAAAGTTCAGCCAACACTTTCCCAGCATATTATTGAACATATAATACATTTTCTCTATCATGAATTTTCAAATTTGGTTATATTTAATCTAGGTATTTATTTTGTGAAATCTCAATTACTTTTCAAACTAATTTAAAACCATAAAAATCTGGGCTTCTTAACTATATTAAAAATTATTTGAAAGTAAATATCCTGTTATTTACTTTTTGTGTGTTTTGCCTTTCTTTCTTTGCTATGCTTCGACTCATCAAATATTGAATTGAATGATTCACCATATTCTTATAGACTGTTGAGAACACTACTTATAAGTGTTTAAATATTATATCAATGATAAGAAAAATTAGTATGATTTTAAAAGCAAGTCATCTTTAGATTGACAAATTCTACTTACTGGCAAGTTTGGAAGAAAAATCATTTATATAAAGTGTATTGGAGGTATTTTAAATTAAATTCCCCTTTTTCTCAGGGCATTAATTGTAGTATGAAATATGAATCTTTCTATTCCTGAAAAACTCATACATTGTTTATCTTGTTTATCTAGCATGAGTGACCTTATTATGAAAGTTGATGCCCTTGTTTCCTCTTTGCCTAAAGGTGAAACTCGGTATGATGTCACATTTCTTAAAGAGAATCATAGGTAAGAATGTAATAGTATTGTGTTTTTCTGTCACTGCATCCTGTACTCAATTATGGTTTCCATTTGTGTTCATAATACAGCAAAATTAAAGGAGAAATAAAAGTTCTATCTTAGAGAATAAATGTATTTTATAAGATTAGGAAAAGAAATTCCAGTTGATTGTATATTCTAGTAAGTAAAGGATGATATATATGGGATATGAAGTTTCAAATGAGTTATACCAAGTATGATTTGTATTAACTTTCTTTCATGCTCATGATCATTTGAAATTTTTGCAGTATCTTGGTAAAATTATAAATAATTATGTCTTCATATTCTCAGTGCATACTAATACTAAATTCTCAATGCATACAGAATACTAAAGAATTCTAATTAATAAAATGTAGACATGTCCCAAAATGAGTTCCAAGAAACACTGTTCGGAGATGTTGACAGATATATTCTGAGGGAAAAACTGTTCTCTGGTCACGTAAGTTTAGAGAACACTACATCCTTGGCGGGGGAGAAGTGGGGGCAGATTTTCAGTGTTCATCAACATATTAACAGTTATGAGATACGTAGTTGAGAAGAGAAATTCATTTTTGGCTAATTAAGCAGTTGGGTAAGTATTTTATCCATGGAACATTTTTTTTTGTTAAAAAATTTATTATTTCTTCAAAATTAGGTTTCTGAAGACAGCTATCAGAGAAATACTATTAGAATAGTAAACTAGTTTATAATTTCCTTTTGAAATTTGAAATAAAATTCATCAAGCTCAATCTACATACAATTATCTGTGTCCCCAGAAGGGAACCTTGCTTGTTGTTTTTAATTAAAGACCATTTAGAATTGGGGAAAAAATCAATTAGACGTTATGTAACTATAGACATGTTTTATTATATGATCTCTTTTAATCACTACTATAAAACTAAATTGAGACAAATTACTTTAACATAAACTTAAAATGGCTGACACTTTTAAGTTTTCTGAATTTATGGTAGATGCAATCTTATGTTGCTTGTGTGTACTATTAGAAGATAAGACATGTTTTAACTCTAGAAAGTATCTTTTGAGGTGTCTTCACACATGTATAATATTGTTGTTTTCAGGGAAAACTTTCTAAAGAGAAATTATCTAGCACTGTTGGGAGTGAAGTTTTCTCTCTCTTTTTGAAGATAACTGAGGTTCTGTACTTTTATGTATTTTAAGCACATCCAATGGAATTCTTTCTACAGACTTTTTTGATTTCTTAAATACCGTGTGCTGAAATAATTTAACACAGATTATTAAAAACTATCATTACAAATGTTAGTCACTGTACTGTTTCTTTAAGTTATATAATACTTAGGACATTCGATATATTTGGGACTATTTACTCTCTCATTAAATGTCTGAAACATTTGATCTTTTATAGTTTATTGTTATTTTAGTCTCTGCTGTCTTTATCTAGCTTTCACAACTATCAATGTGTCCTGCTGCTTTTAAGCCTACGCCTTATTTTATAAAAGGGAAGGATATGGTGTGACTTTGTGACAATGATTTGCAATTCCCCATTTTTTTCTGTTTATGAGTATTGGAATTCTGATTCCTACAAACTCACAGAATTGTCAGTAGTCTGAGGGAAAAAGCTTAAAAGTAGCAGATATCTATTCTACCTATACCATTTTATAAAGCATACAGGAGGTGACCAGTTTTGGGTAGTGCTATAAGTATGACAGTAATTTGTAGAATTTTCACCAAGATAACTAAAGGAATTAACCATTGTAGATGGTCTCTTTAATTTAAAACATTGATTTCTAGCCCTTATTTCTAGCAATAATTATCCAACAGGTTCTGTTTCCTGACTCTGCTGTTCCTGTTTTAACATTAGTAAATCATGTCAACTGCATATAAAATAAAATGTCTTTCATTGCTCTATGTTTGGAGGACCCATATTTGAGGTGAATTTTACGTTAGCTTTTATTGAATTAATTGCTAAGAAATTAATTGTTTTACTGCAAAAAATCTAGATGTTTATAGTATTTCTTTACTAAAGAAGATCTACATCCCTATAATTTAACAGCAGTACATTTTGATGTGGTAATCTTTTTGTAAATATTGAAAATATTTGCTTTATATAAATCTCAAAAACACTGATTTCTTATATTATTACAGTGTTAAGACTCATTCAACTGGAATAGTCTGTACTTTTTGTTAAATATATACTTTTAACTTTTAATTATATTAAATATAGAATTGAGTATATCCCACTGGCCTTTTCTGTGCTTTTAATTATTTCCTAACATTTTCTTTTAAAGATTAGTCCATCTTTTAACTTAGATCAATGAAAGAAAAAATGGAAATAACAGAAGGGAGGAGGTGTGGAGAGTATGGGGTGAAAATGAAGTTTGATAAATCTAGGGTTTTTCGTCCCTGAACTTGCTTGTCTGTTATATTATGTTGGGAGGGGGTTAATACCAAATTTAATAAAAGTTAATTTTATAATTCTCAAATTTGAGAAAATATATTCAACCAGCACAAAAGCATCTTGGTTTTATGTTTTACATATATCATGCATGAGAATTTGGGGGGCTTAAAATTATCAGTTTTCACTATAATAGTATTGTTCTTTTCTTTTTAATATAATTCATTGGGGTGACAATGGTTAGTAAAATTACATACGTTTCAAGTGTACAATTCTGTAATACATCATCTATATATCACATTGTGTGTTCACCACCCAGAGTCAGTTCTCTTTACATCACCATGTATTTGACCCCCTTTACCCTGTTCTACTATTTCCTCTCCCCTTTGAAGATTTTTTTTTAATCTTCTTTTTTTTTCAAATTTTTTTGAAATCTTACTTTCATTTTCTCTAATTCTTGAGTTTTCTAATTTATTGAACATAGACATCAGAGTTTTAAATTTGCATTTTCTTCTGTAAACAGCCAGGATTTTTTTAATGCAGTGAGACAGAAAGCAATTTACAGCAATGTATATAGCTAAGATTAATTAGATTATTCAATGATCTTAATTGACAATTTTTCACTTTATTGTATTTTCTGTTTTTTCTAGCATTATAAAGATAAATCCTCAAGAAAATGATATGTTCTTTGATGTTATTGCTATTGTTGATCCACTGACAAGAGAAGCACAGAAGATGGCACAGTTATTGATCGTAAGATAATATTTTTGTTATACATTTTATATATAGTTATCATAGTCCTTATTTGATATTTATAATTAATCTTTTTGAGTCTGTTTTCAAATATAATTAAATAAATGTGATCTTGATTCTTTATTCCATACAACATTTGAAATAGATTGTCGTATTTAAATGTATAAAATGAAGTGATAAAGCTGTGCACAGGTTGTTGTGGCAATTCCAAGGTTAGGTGTTGCTATAAACTTAATTATTGCCCCCACCCCAAAATTCATATGTTGGATCCCTAATGCCCAATATGACTGTGTTTTGAAATAGGGCCTTTAGGAGGTAATTAAGGTTAAATGAGGTCTTACATGTTGGGCCCTAACCTAATAGTACTGATAGCCTCATAACGAGAGGAAGCAAGAAAGAAGGATCTCTTTCTCTTCTCACACGCACCAAAAGGAGGTCGTGTGAGCATACCGCAATATGGCGGCCGCCTACAGGCCAGGAAGAGAGCCCTCACCATAAACCAAACTGGCGAGCACTTTGATGTAAAATAAAGAAATGTCTGTTGTTTAAGCCACCCAACCTGTGGTATTTTGTTATGGCAGCCTGAGCTCACTAATAGAGGTCTTCCCGTCTTCATCCTGTCTTCACGTGTGAAGAATGGCTTCTGGAGAAGCTGATGCCTAAGCTTAATTAATTGAAGTTTAAAGTATAATAAGTAACATTAGCCAAACAGGTGAAGCCAAGGGAAGAGGGAATATGAAGGTTGTATTTAATAGTTTTGGTCACTGTAACAAAGGCCAAAGTAACAGTACCCTCAAAACTGAATTCTATTTCTCTCATCTCACAGTCCAACTATAAGCTGCCTGGAGCTGCTAAGGCGGTTCCATAGTGATGAGGGACTCAGCCACCTCCTGGCTGGTTGTTCAGCCATCCTCATGAAGCAGCTTGTCTCGAGTGGTCTAAGATCATTTGTCAAGCTCCCAACATCATCTCTGTTACTGCCATCAGGAAGTGGGAGAACAAGGGCACAGCCCTGAAGCCGGACATATTCCATCCAGTCACATCTTACCAGAACGTAGCCAGTCGTCTGACCACACCTCGTCACAAGGGAGGGTGGAGACTCTGCAAAAACCTGAAAATTCTTTCACTAAGAAAGTACGGGATAATGAATATTAGGAGACAGCTAGCAGATTCTGAAAGGACCTTATGTGGCTTATCATTTGAAAAATTTAAAGGTTCAAGTTGTAATTCAGCTTTCAGTAGTTAAATTTGAATAAGCAAATTCTTGAAAGGCTATATAGTTTTTCTAGGGATGTTCAACATTTTGGTGTACTGTTTGAAAAAATTACTCAATTTTTTTTTTTAAAGACACATTGAAAAAATTCTCAGAACTGGAAACTATTTGTCCTTTGACAGTTGGCTTCACTTTTGGAAACAGGCAAAAGTAATTAGATGTTAAGTCTGGTGAAAGATGTAAGTGATCAAGCTGGGTCATACTGGTGTGTAGTCTATTGAAATTTCAAAATGCTATTTCTCTCAGAAATTAGTTTGCCCTACCAAATCATATTGGAGAGGGGATAATGTGTGTGTGTGTGTGTGTGTGTGTATGTATGTATGTATGTGTGTGTGTATATATATATATATATATATATATATATATATATATCATAAGTGTATTAATGTGGACAAATAATTTTGGAAAGCCTTTGCCATTCTACCTATTTATTGTATAACTACCTCTTCATTGTAAAACAAACTTTTTTTTACTGTACAAATTCCGTATTCCTAAGGAGAGTCTACTCAGAAAAAAAGCATTGCTTACTTCTGAAGCTTTTATGTAAAGGTAGAATTCAAAAATAAGAAATATGGGATTATACAGAAGTATAAATTATGGAATTGCATTACAGTTTACATCATTGGTAAAGATAACATACTTCATTTCTGAGCAACTCAGTACTTCACATAACTTGTTATTTCTTCCTATAAAGAAAAGTATGCTTATAAAGCGTAGGAAGAAATAGTGTCTCATTTAACACTTGAGAGAAACCATGTCTCAGCGCCCTCCAATACAGCAAATAGGAGGAGTGATAGAAATGGGAGTTGAAACTCAAAGCTCTTAAATCTAATTCCTCCTCAAGCCTGCATCCTTTCTGTTCCATATATGTTTTTTTTCTTCTCCCTTTACTTCATCCTTTGTTTTCTAACATCTTTCAAATCCTCACTGGCTTGTTTTGCCTATATAGAGGTGGGGACTATCAAAATTAATAATTCTCCTACTTCTTGTGCTCCAGGGAAATGAAGAGAAAATAGAGTATTTCATCTGGATGTAGCCAAGAACTTCCTGTATCTTTTAGAATGTAGGTGAAATTCCCAAGGCTCAGGACACCCTTGCCATTGTAATGAGGTTACCATTTTGCATTTGCAGGTCAAGGTTCTAATAATTATTTTACTTGTTCTTTAATACTAAGGAAATTTATACTATGAGAGAAAGTCACCTTAGGCAAAAGGAAGGCAGCATAACGCTTTGGCAGTGAAATCAACTGTTTGGATTCAAATGTTAACCTCTCCTGTGAATTACTGTGTAGTCTTAGGCCAATTACTATTATACATCTCTCTGTCTCAACTGTAAAAGTAGCTATCTAAGAAGGATATTGTGAGGATCAGATAATATAAATTCAGTGCCTGGTCCATAGTAAATGCTCAATAAATGTTACCTATTAATATTTAATATCAAATATGGGAATTTTTTTCTCATAGGTACTTGGAAAGATTATCAACATGAAGATACAGTTGTTCATGAACTGTAGGGGTAAACTTTCAGAAGCCCCTTTAAAGAGGTGAGTGAACATAATTTCGTTTTGAAATATTTGCAAATACTAAACTGAAAATAGGACCAAAATTACTGGACCTGTTTTTTTGTTGTTTCTTTTTTTGTCCTTCATAAGATGGTTAACTGATATACATCAGAAGATTAGGCATAATTTATTAACTTTAATTGATGTAAAGTTGAAATAACCTAACCAGGAAAATTGATTCAATCTAATTGCAGAATTTATGTTTATCCATGGGTATTTTAGAAACTGTGATTTAGGAATACCTATTTGGAAATATGTAAGTAGAAAATAGGTTGAATTACACCATTTTTGGTTTACCTGTACTTTCATTACTTCAGAGCTAAGTTATCAAAATGATCATTATTTTATCACATTTATTATTCAGAGGTCTTGAGATGTAATTAGTTTAGAATAATCTTTCAATGATACAGAAAATGTTTATTGTTATATGCAAATATTCCTCATTAATACTCTTCTGTTGAGTAAAAATTCTGTACTCATGGAGCTAACAGCGCTTTCGGTTAGTGGCTAAAATAAGATGAAAGCTTTTGTTCATATTTAGAAAGAAATACAAAAGATAAACGAGATGTGTGAAAATTGAATGAGCTCACCCACTCAAGTACAAATCATCTGCATAGGATCTCTGTAAAGGTTTTGGATATGTAATAAAGAGTGAGAATATTGACTGTAACTAAGCATAATCCATTAGGAGGGAAACAGCTTGACTTCTCATGTACCAGGTAGATGCTTTGAGGGGTGAATAATACCGCACAGGACAAAAACTGTTAAACTGTTCTTAAACTAAGAGTTAAACAGCCTCATTTACTCAGTAACATATTGAGCAAACTAGTGACACATTAATTCCTAATCCTTTCCTTTTAGAATAAGTTCTGTCTCATCCTTCTCAGAGATGATGGTGGTTATGGGCAGGAATTCCCTCAGCTGCCTCTTACCTCCTGTACCTCCCAACCTTCCCATGAGGCACGGGAAGAATGTGCGTTGTCCTCATGTGTAATGTTCCCTCTCTGTTTTGGTCCCATGGTTTCCCATTTGTTCTGGATCCTTGCTTTATTGTATAGTCCCTTTATTCCGTATCTTTAACTTTTCTGTTAGCCTTTTTCTTTCAGCCCTAAGAGTTCTTCAATTAAAAAAATAAAATAAACTGCTCCCTTAACTTCCCATCCTCTAAAGGCCTGACTTTTCCTCTTCTCGTCTTTCTCACCTCAGCATTTTTGAGGAGTGGTCATACCCCCTTTTCATCATGTCTCATTCACTGTACCTCCCACTGCATTTGGCTTAAACTTCCTCTTTGCTGCTGAATTGTTTTTACTTAATCACAGAGAGATTGCTTTTTGCATCATCCACGGAATACTTTTTGCTTGATGACATTTCCGCTGCCTCTGACAGTCCTGGGGACTTGTTTGTGCCTGTACTTCATGACTGTCCTCGCCTGTGAGATCTTACCCTTCTTTTTTGGCTCTGCCTTCCTGCCGGAGGCAGCGTCGGACATGGCAGCCAGAATCCCTGCCTGCTGGGATTCCCGCTCTCTGTAAATTCGCCTTCAGCATGGACTGCACCTAGTGATTTGCTTCTAATGAACAGAGTCTGGCCGAAGTGCTGGGATGTCTCCTCTGCAATGAGATTATGAAAGGCTGTGACTTGTGTCTTGCTGGCATTCTCTCTCTTGCCCTGTGGGCTTCTATGCTGGCAAGGAACTGAGGGTGGTCTCCAGCCAGCCGCTAGTGAGGAACAGCAGCTCTCATTCCAGGGGCCCTTGAGGAACCATATGAGCCTGGAAGTGGATCCTTCCCCTGTCAAGCCTGTGATAAGTACAGCATAGCTGACACCTTGGTTGCAGCCTCAAAATAGTGCAAGTCACTACAATACTTATTATATGTGATATTGGGAGATAAGGTTCAAATATATAAATACTGCAGGTCTCTTAATAAGCAGTTGATTTCAAATCAGTCCTGTTTGTTTTTAATTGAACTTTTATAATTGGTACCAGAAGTTCAGCTTGAATTTTACTTTCTGGTTATTTCTCTTCATATCATTAGTGATGCTAAGAGATATAAAATGGCTGAAAAATACACCATAGTCAAATATGAAGAAGGATCAGGGAGTGAATATAGATCATAAACTTCTAGAACCTGCATAAGTCAGTATGTTAAAGGGATTCTAATCATGTTCATTAAGAAATAATTAACGAGATATATATGCGTGTGTGTATATATATATTCATATATATATAGACACACACATACACACATATAGATAGATACATAGATGCACACATATACATAGAGAGAGTCCTATACTATATAATGGTAGAAAAAAATAATAATTGTCTACTATTTATTTACAAGCAGTAACTCTTGTGCAGTATAGTGTGCTTTTTTTTAGTCTTTTTAATTAAAGACTTTCTGGTTATATTGTCAGTTTTAAAATATTTTAGACAGAAAAAGTTTCAGTGTGATTACAGTATGTTTTTTCTTTTGTTTTTTTGTTTTTTTATGCTCTATCAATAGCTTTTACCGTTTTGTTCTGGAACCAGAACTGACGTTCATGCCTAGCAACATCATCAGACCAGCGGCAGAATTCTCGGATATCCCCGAATCACCCCTCCTAACCCTCAACATGATTACTCCTGAAGGCTGGATGGTGGAAACAGTGCACAGCAACTGTGACCTTGATAATATTCACTTAAAGGATGTAAGTAATCGTGTAAAGTTATATAAAGAAAGAAGAAAAGGATAAATTCTAATAAAATACTGTAACTATAGCAAGCGAATGGTTATACTGTGGCTGCTCACCAAAATTTTCTTCTCTATGATCCAGCCTTTTCTTTGATTTTTGAGTTTCCCTAACTTCCAAATTCAGCCTCTTTAGTTTTCTGGGTTCCTAGATATCCTCACCTCTTTGTGTTGCTTCAGACCCCTGGTTCACAAATGCTATTCTAAGATGAACACTGAAGAAAATATGGAGATGGATGCATGGCAACTTAGGACAACACCACTACGTACCTGTTTTGCCCTGCAGGTTTTACTTTTAACTCAGAAAGGAACAGTTTCATCTAAAACCCTTTTTTTGCCCCACAGCTCAGTCAGAGAAAGCAGTCCTAACGAGATTAGAGTAAAAAGCAGGGAAGAGAGTTTGCTCATATACGGCCACATGGGTTCATTGCTTGTCATCACCTCCAGTGTGACCCTCATCCAGTAAGTGACCAGACTTCTCATCCCGCCTGCTGTCCTTCAGCCCTCAACACAAGAAAGGAGAGGAGACTCTTTGAAAGTACACTGAGTCTTCCAAACATTCCATTCAAAGTAGGAAAGGAATTCAAAAACCACGAAAAACAGAAGCATTTTAGGAGAGTTGGCCTAGAGAACAGGTATTCAGAAACAGGAGGAAACACGTCCCTCTCATTGTTGTTCCTCTTGCTGGATCGGCACTGCCTCTGACCTATTTCCAGCTCCGTGGTTGACAGCTCCTTCCGAATGTAGCCATTGCCCTGACCTAGGCATAAACATTTTACCTCTAATAACTTGGTTAGCGCTGTTCACCATATTTATTTCTCAAGCATCTCATGTTACCTTTTGCCTAAAGTTTCACTTCTAGGCAAGTTTCTTCTGATCCACTCATGAGTCGAGGTCACTTCCCTGGAACACACTCACCATTAACCCCACCTTTACCCACCTAGAGAAGAACCTAAAACTGTCATAGTGACCATCTGAAATCAATCTTTCATATACAGGGAAAGACTAGAGAGACAGAAAATAATAAAATCCATGAGGAGAAATTGAGAAATAAAGTTGGCAGTAAGTAAAAAAAAAAAAAAATCCTGTTTTCTCCATGAGTTGGGTCTCTTAAAGGGGTCTGTTGGGTTCTTCATTAAGAGAGTTCAGTAATGCACATCAGTAAAATAACTGGAAAGATTCTAACCAAAAGGGTAAAGGGTTTCTGGTGGGAGAATTAATGCAGCTTAGAAAAGGGTTTAGGACCAGTCTGCCAGTAAAAAATTTCAGCAGCTATTAAACAATTGATGGAGATTAAGTAAACTTTATTTGTTGTGAATAGCAAATATAACCGTGTCTTTATAGAAGCTATTTAAATAAACAGTAAGACTAAAATAAGGAGAAATAATTTCTTCTCTCTATAGATTATGTGAATAAACAGTGAAATTATAAATTCTCGCAGCTGTGAAAGTTAACGAACTGCCTCTGAGGCTCTTCGCTCCCACTGTGTGCTCAGAATATTACCTGCAACTGTCCTGGAAGAATATGAAATAATAAAGACATTTGCTAGAGTAGAAAGAAGGAGTAATAAGTAAAGGAAAAAAGTACATCCTGGCAAAAATAAGACTAGTAGTGAGAGAGATTTGTCACTATACACTCGCTTGCACAAGTACCCCCTGCAACATCTAATTCCCAGACGTTACATAAATACCTAAAAAATGCTTGATCTAGAAAAATTCTTCCTTACCAGGACTTTGGTCAACAGTTAATATTTAGAACAGATAAATAAAAATATAAAGGAGATATAAAACATCAGAAAGATCATTAGCTTTCATATTCTTCATAATAGGAACTAATTTAACTTAAATCAGTTTTATGAAATTATTAAAAAATTTAAAATATTCACTAGAAAAAACTTTGAAAAACAAATTTGGCTGTTTTGGGTGTTATGGTTTGAATAAGTCAACAGAATTGATGTCTGTTATACAAATATATAAGGACAAGAGAAATTTTCACATTAATATATTATAAAATAACGATACTATTAGTCACAAACTGAGTGAATATATTTGGACTTTGCCACAATATCTCATTCATAATGAAAAAGAGTTAAGGTTACTTGATAATCACTTTGGGATACAGTTTCCTTGTCTTTAAAATGAAAGAGTTGAACTAGCTGATCTCTACGATTTCTAATTTTTAATATTCTCATATTCTGAGACTAGCCAATGAAAATCTTTTCATCCAGGCAAAGTACTATTTTATTATAAGCACTGTGGGCACAGGTTAATGAGCTATATCAAGGTCATCACTTAAAATAGTAGTAATTCAACAGTTAATTCAGAACCCAACTCAAGTTATTGAAACAAATGCTGTTTTCAGAGAAGTCACTTATTTCTTGTTTTTAAAAACAGTAAAATTATAAGAGCTGGATTCAGAAAAGAAACATTGTACATAAATACTATAATTACTTTCTGTGGTAATTACAGTCGAAGAAAAATAGAGTATTTTAAAATACTCTGTATCCTAAACATACTAAATGATAGTGTCAAAAATCTCAAATAATGAAATAAAATTAGATATAGATACATCACTGTCTTATCTGCTCAATAAAATTGCCAAACTATGTAAAAATCACTTACCATTTGATTTATTTTCATGTTCAGTGATGTTTTTCATATGAAATAGAAAAAAAGCTTTATTCCTAAAAGTATTTATTATATCATTTGCAATAGAGGAAAAGCTGGAAACATTTGAATGACCAGCCACTTAACAGATGTTTATAGAGATGGGGACATGTTCATAGAAAACTATATTTAATGCAAAAAAAAGCAGGTTATATTTTCTTAGGAAAAAATGAGTGGAAAAAAATAAATAGAAATCAATGCACTGATGTGTTTATGAATGTTTGTTCTGTAGGTGATGTCTATTCTCTTTTCTACTTTCTTATATTTGCTAAATTTTCTTTTATGAGCATGTTATTTTGAATGCAAAACAATTATTAACATTAATGTTTTAAAATTATAGGAAAGGTGATAGATGATGATAAGTTGGCTTTCTTGCCAGGTGTGAAGTGGGAGCTGTAGGGCAATAGAGCTGAAGCAGATCCTTTAAGGCGTTTTTCATCAAAATCTGCCTTGAAGAGATCTTTGCTGCAACTTTATGACATCTTTTCTGCTGGTGATATTGGTACATATATCATGAGGTTGTATTAGAGCTGGTGTCATAAGAAGGGAAAAAAATTCATCATGAGCCTTGGTCTTCAAGAAATTGATTCAACTATTAAGTTCACTCACGTGAAAGACTTGAATTTCCGACCCCGACCCCCAAAATACATTGGCTAATATTAAAATAATCACATTTAGTTATTACAATATTTGTATTATGAGAATTACTAATGACATATTTCCTCCGCAGATTGAAAGAGCTGTTACAGCAGAGTATGAACTAGAATATCTACTCCTTGAAGGACATTGCTTTGATATAACGACAGAACAACCTCCTCGGGGTCTGCAATTTACTCTCGGCACAAAAAATCAACCTGTTGCAGTTGATACAATAGTGATGGCCAATCTTGTAAGTATTATAAATACTTAATTGAATGGTATTAAAATTAGATGTTTTGGTGAAATCCTCTATGTTTTCCTAATAATAACACAAAGCAATTGTTATCCTGCTATTGCTGAACAGCTCCAAAAAAAAACAAAATTGAAACCTTGAATAAGGTAATTAAATAAAACAGAAATGAAAGGAATCATATTTTCAGAATGTGCCTTTACAGATTATTGCAAAACTTCCTTCGTTGGAATTCATTTAGAGGATTCATTCATTCCATAGTTAAACACTTTCTTGGATGATTCACGTATACTCTTTTTTGAAAATTGAACCTATTTTTAGTCATACAGTTCTGATCATATTTTTCTCATCTTAAAAGGGATATTTTCAATTAAAAGCAAACCCAGGTGCTTGGATACTGAAATTACGCCAAGGAAAATCTGAAGATATTTATCAAATAGTTGGGTGAGTTACATAAACCACTTTAAAATTTTTATGTGTAAATAAGTTTGTAGTGTGATACAACCAAGATCATCAAAACAACTAAAATGTTCACAAGTCCCATCGCTGCAAAACAAAAACTACTTATAAAATGAAAACTACTTATAAAAATTTGAAAGAACAAATTTTTTAAATTTTTTGTTTTATTTCAAAAATATAAAAGATACGCCTAATGTACACATCTTGTTCTTTATTCTATCTCCTTTACTATTTTCTATGCACTTTTCCATACATTAGCTTAATTATTTATCATTTAGTGAGAATATAGTATGTGTTATATCTTATGTAAGAAAGCTATTATCCATGGGTGATGTTCAATTTTTCCTTTTTATAAATAAGAATTGGTTCCTTTCACAGTAATTTTCCTGCTTATCAGTGAGCACAGTATAAAGCGAGATCATCACCCTTTTTCTGTAGGAGTGAATAGAAAATACTTAGTGTTTGAGGGCATATGTGATCTTTATCAATATTACTTTTTCTTAACAACCATTTTAAAATGTAAAAACCATTTTTAGCTCAGGGGCCATAGAAAAATAGGTCACCAACCTGATTTCACTTTCCAGCCATAGTTTACCAACCCCTTATAAAGTCTTTTTTACATTCCTTAATAAATATCTGCACTTTTCATTTATTTCAGTAAATACTTATTGGGTACCTGTTACACCATGCACTGTGCTCAGCAAAGATAATATAGGGCTAGGGGTTGTTGTACCTTTTTTCAAAGCTTTCCCCCCTTTTCCTATACTGTGCATAGCACATAGTGTAATTCAACGAATATGCTTAATAATTTATGCACACAAAGCCTAAAATGCGTAATTCTGTTCTAGGAGGGTTGGGCTAAGTCAATATTAGGACATTAGGAAGGAGATAGTACCTCAAGAGAGTTTGGAAGAATTGTAGTAACTTTCTACTAGTCGTACCTCAGACAAAACATTCCAGGAACAGGAACATGGTGCAATTCTGTCATCCAGAATTCATAGGGCTGTATGTGTTTCAGAATTTAGAATTTTTACAGATTTTAGAAAGTTAATACAGTACACATATATGTTATGACATATCAAGCAGGATCTATGAAAGCACTTCATTAAACTATCATCATTTCTGTTGCAAAACGTGTGAATATTCACATTAAAGGGATACATAATGACTATTAAAAAAAAAACACAAGCCACAGACTGGGAGAAAATCTTTGCAAAACATACATCCAACAAAGAATTCATATATAGGATATATAAAGAACTATCAAAACTCAACAATAAGAAAACAACCTTATTTAAAAAAATATACACGAGACTTCATAGACATTTCACCAAAGCAAATGTATCAATGGCAAATAAGCACATGAAAAAGATGCTCAACATTGTTAGTTATTAAGAAAATGCACATTACAGCCGCTATGAGATACTGCCACTTATTAATTAGGGTGACTAACATTCAAAAGACCGACGCTACCAAGTTTTGGTGAGGATATGGAGCAACAGGAGCTGCCACACACTACCGGTGGCAATGTAGGATAGTACAACCACTGTGTCAGGTCATTAGAAATTTAAGTACACCCTTACCATATGCTCCACGCTTTTCACTCATAGATATTTACCCACAATAAAAGGAAAGAAATGTTCTACAAAGACTTGTACATTAATGTTCATAGCAGCTTTGTTTGTAATTGCAAGACACTGGAAACAACCCAAATGTTAACAAATGAAGGAATAATCCAAATGTGGCACATCCATACAATGGCTGCTGCCCAGCAGTTTGAAGGACGATTTGTTGATACAGTGACATAGATGACCCTCGGAATAATTATGCTGAGGAAAAGAAGCGAGGCAAGGGGAAAAAGAGTACGTACTGTATGGTTCCTTTTATAGTTTAGGAAACACTAGGCAATACAAACTATAGTGACAGAAATCAGACCACTGGTTGCTTGGGGTTGGGGAGGCAGCAGGTGGGCAGGTGAAAGCAGGGAGGCATAATGGAGTAAATAGATGAACAAAACACAGATCCTTCCCTTCCACAATTTATCCAAACAAGAAAAACAGTGAAGAAAATGAATGACTATTAATACATTATAAATACTGTTTTTAAAATGTGCTATAGTGGTACAGAAAATAAGCAAAATACACTATGACATTCAGATTGAGCCTTCTTATGAAAATGGTAGTTTCAAGGTATAATTTCAAGAGCCATTCATGCTTTGCTCCAGCTTCTTTGATCTCATGCCAGCTGTACTGCCAGAAATTAAAATGTTTCAAGAGCTGCCACTACAGTTTCACTGTTGCTTTTTGCAGAGTGAAAGCCCTTTTGAATTAGATAAGCTGTGATTCATATCCCTTCTCTACTGTCAGCTAGCTGTATAACCTCGAATAAGTTTTGTTTTGTTTTTTATTTGTTTGTTTTTTGGCACCTGGTATCTTTATTTCCTCATAACAAGAGGGGATAATCCTACCTACCTTGTGGGGTCTTGGTAAGGACTAAATGACATAATCATAGAATGCAGCGTCTCACATATTGAGGAAATGTCTGTTTCCTCCTCACTTATTCCTTCTTCTTGTCACATTACAATTACATATTATGTATATGTCTAGTATGTAATATATGTACAATCTTATATATAATGTGTAAAATATATATTATGTAAAACTGTACCTTATATTAGGTTCTATTTTGTCATCCTTATGATTGTTTGCTATTGTACACAATCTATAAATGGATAGTTTAGGGAGAAAATAGCCCCTGATGTTATATTTTAAGTACCACTAAAGTATTAGTGGCAAACTAATTTTTCTCATTCACAGTTAGACACCTTTTACTAATACAAATAATTTCAAATTTGTATTAAAACCATAAACTCTGTCATAATGTACTTAACTCTAAATGTGATTAATATGTCACTAAATCCAGAATGGAAAAAGTGTAAATGGTGCTACTTCGTAGTAAAATTTTTTTTGAAATTAAAGTATCAGTAATGAAAAACAGATCAGTATAAAATATGACAAAAATGGAAATTCTATTTATCTGAATTTATGACTTAATTCTAATTGCTAATACATTTAGGAAAACTATTCTTGAAATATGCTGAAAAGCTAAGCCAAGCTTCAGTAAATTGACATGAGTTTCTAAGTCCCGATTTTAAAACCATGACTAAATCATTTGATCGTTTAAAATTTGATGTTTTGTTTATTAGGCATAATCCTCACGTGTACTTTTTATGTCTGCCCATCTACCCACCAGTGTTAACTGCTGCTTACCTTGAGTACAGAAATACTCAAAATTATTCTCTTCTAGAAAAGAAAATCATCAAAGTTCTATTAAAATTGGACAGGTGCTTCTCAGATTTTCCTAATTAAATTATAGAAAATGTCAGATACTTGATACAGATATATGTGCTTTCAATACGCTAAATTATTATGATAGACTTTCCCTTGAAATCTTCAGAGAAACAGACTGCCAAGTTAGTATTTGTACATAATTTTAGTTTGGTACCTTTGAGACTGAACTGCTTCTCCTATGTTTTATACAGGAGGCAGGAGAGATTTCGGGCAATTTCTGTTCTTTCTTCACAGTTCCTTGAGCTGGTCCCTTTGAGAGCTAGCTTTGCCCTCTCTGATCCTGGCAGTGCTTATGGCTCACTGTTTGTGGAGCACTTCTGTGGGCTCGTAGAAGGTCTCTGTTGCTGCACCCCACTCTTTGAGTTCCTGATCCCTGTTGGCTTCTCTGATGTCTTGCCCAGTCTCAGGCATCGCACGTGACACCCACAGCCTATTTTTGCTAAGGTCTCCTCATATCTCCACCTTGCCATATTGGCAGGATGCATGACTACATCATGGTAATAACAAAACAGTCTGTCTCCTGCCTGGCCATGTCTGATCCGTGGGCAATACTTACACATCACCTGCCCAGCAAACTCGAGGAGTTCGGGCCAGTCCCACAGGCAGCAGCACTCTCCTGTAAGAAAGCAATAAGAGTTCAGTTCTCAAATATCAGATCCTAGTCTGTAGTCCACTTTAGTTTTCCCAGACATGAGCCAGACACAGCCCTCTGTGTCTCCCAGCTTCAGAAAATGCCTTGCAAAGTGCTTTTCTTTTAAAGCATATGCCTTACTGAGTTTAAGATTAGAAGGTAGTATTCCCCGCGAGGGTGTAGGTGGAGACTCACAACCTGGCAACACCTCTCAGAGAGGGATTTAACTCAGGGAAATGGGTTCTTGACTGTAATAGGAAAGGTTGGAGAAGCCAGCTTTCCAGGGTGACTAGCTTCCAGGAATGGATAACAGAAAGAGCTGCTACCTCTCCCATGGTTAGGGAAGTGAGAAAGCACCTAGCTGCTGCTGACTAGCATATCAGCTGTCTCTCAGTCCCCAGAAAGCTAAGAGATTGCACACTGAAACGCTCATGTAGAAAATCTCTCTGACTCCGTGACTTTGCTTGTCGAAAGAAACTAGCCAAGCATCACCTCACTTCTAAATTCCAAACCACATGCACATGTAATCTATCTGTTTAGTAGAATCCAAACCAGACCAATAGCAGCAAAAGAATCTAGGAATAATAACAACAAAAAAGTTTTTAACTTTCTAACTTACACAGTGTATGCTAAAAGGTGGAATGGATGTTGCCTGCCATATTCTAATATGCACTACATTTCTACAAAATGTGTTTTCCAGAAACATTAGTGATATACTCTTGATCCTAAGGCCTAATACTTTTTTTGCTTTTGATAAATATTGATAACAACATTTTAATTTTCCTTGGAATACTTGAAATAAGTCTTCATCTTTACCTCTACAAAAATTTAAATGATACTTTTATTTAGAATTCCAGGGAAAGTATATGTATGTTTTTAAATGCTTCCTGACATGTAGTGAATCCTTTCGTTTTAAAGTTAATTGGCCTTTACTGAGATACAATATTCTCATTTATGTTCAGTGATGATGTAAATTATTTGAATGCTCCCCTCTTTTCCTGCACTGATTCCGTATAAATGAAGTCTGACTGCGTAGCTTGTTCCTTCATTTAAGCTGCTCACATACCCAGTGATTTTCAGTTGTCTGGCATTCCTTATGACGGTCTAATAGTGCAGTGGTGAGAGCCAAACTGCCCAGGTTGTTTGGATCTATAATAAAAACTGCACTCCTCAAATGATGGTTGTACATATTAAACAAGTTAACATGTATGAAAAGCTTGAAATACTGCCTGAAGCAGTACAGGAGTCTTCATCATCACTATCTCTGCCACTTGGTTGCATTGAGGGAGGTAGCTTTAGATCAGGGGTGTCCAACTGCGGCCCGCGATCCATCTTTTATTGGCCCGCAGCAAATTCCAAAAATATATTTAGTTTACTTAAATAAACCAGGTGAGGCAATACGTACTTCACCTCGAGTGAGTGGCCCGGCTGTTTGTGTATTTTACCGCATATGGCCCTTGGTAAAAAACATTGAAAAAAGTGTGGACACCCCTGGTTTAGATCTTGTACGGGTCTCACCACCATGTTGTGCTTCCTGGCGCTACCCTGGTCTCAGTGGATAGTGGGGTCCGTGGTGAAAAGTTGCTGATGCCCTGGAGCAATATTTGGAACTAGAAGCTCTTGAAAGATTTTAAGAGGTTTGGCATTTCTGCTACATAAGGTGGAACACTTTCTATTTTCTCGTGGTAATTGTTGGGCAGGGCTGTGCCTTCTCCTTTGGTTTTGCCACCTCTGCTGGGGAATTGGGAGTAAGAGGGAGTCAAAGGCATGTGTTAGTCAACATAGTGCTAGAATCCCCAGGTTTTTCTTTTAGAAAAATGTTCAAGAGTAGTAAATCTGATTGAATTTAAAGTATCTACTAATTTGACATCGGATTGCTTTCCCTCTGACAAAATTCAATTTTACTGTAAATATTTTTTACAGTAACATTTTTCAGTACATAGTAGTATCAAAAAAAGAATTACTAAGCAAACTGTCATATTTGATTATGCAGTTTTGAAAAATAGATAATGAAATGTACTACATGTAATATAAAATAGAAACATTCAAGTGATTAGAGGGACATCACAGACACATTTTTAGTCATAGGAGTTTAATAATACACTTCAAATTTTACTATTTATAAATGGCTGGTAGATACCGAAAAGTTGTTGGACAGTGTAGAATTCCTTTGATTATGATATATAAACAACTTAAAGTGTAGAAAATGTTTCATATTTTAATTGTCATTGCAAATATCACAGAGATGAAAGATTTTATTTTTGTGATCTTGGTATACAACAGCAAAGGTAAGCAATAATTTGAGATTTCTGAGTAATTAGGCAATACCAAATTTACTGAGTTACTTTTGTATAATTGTAATTTAAGTTAAAATTTATTGGACAATTATGAAAATTATAGTATACTATATAGCATATCTTAATTGACTACAGAAATAGCACATATGACATATACACAAGGAATCGTATACTTACACTTATTGCAAAATGAATTTATTATGTGTGCCAGCATAATTGTCTGTCTTTTCTTGACCTGATTATAGATCTTTACGTGTTTTTCTCCTTTTAGACATGAAGGAACTGACTCTGAGCCAGACCTTGGAGATGTCATTGTTGTGTTAAACAGCTTCAAAAGCAAAATACTGGAAGTGCAAGTACGTGAGGCAGAAGCTGTTTGTTGTCTTTATTCTTAATATTTAGAATTACTTTTCAAATTAATTAATTTTTATTTTACAACTAATTTTATAATTTTACTACCTGAAATGTCATATTGGAGCTCTGGCAATAAAAGGAAGATTAAGTTCATGGAGGGAAAGCAGAAAGCAGAAAAAAGAAGAAAAGGAATTTTTTTTTCTTTTAAGTTAGGATGTGTCTACTCTATCTTCTGTATCTATAGCCAGATACTGTTACAAAGTAGACTCTGGAGATGATATCAGGAACACAGGTTGAAAAGCTAGCCCTGAAAAGAAAAAGTGGTTCTTTTAAAAAAAGAGAGAAGGCGTTTTTAATGATGTCAGGTTTGGTTCTTTTGGACCAACTCACCTACTTAAAGCTAGTTAGTGGTGGGTAAAATATTTTTTTAAATTTTAAAAGCAATGAGGAGCTGACATTAATAAAATAAGAAGGAGAATAAGGAAATGCAAATCCAAAATTAAAGGGAAAATCAGAACCTTAGTGAAGTAAGCAAGCACAGAAGCAGCTCTTGCCCTGAAAAAGCTGCTGTTGCCCTGAGAACATTTGCACATGCTGGTACACTTGAGCTGTCATTTTTATTTAATTTTCAGGGTGATAGGGACCGAAAGTAAAAACTCTGGAAGACCCTCTCTACAATAGGCTGGCTCTAGCTTCAGGATAAGGATGAACCATAGTAAATTTTCCCACACAGTCTTTTAGCACAAATTTGTATCATCTAAGGAGTCCAGGGAACCCTGAGCCTTGAATTTACACTAAAATAGTTCCAAAATGATCAGTTTTTACAGGCGTCTGGCAGAAACATCCATATATCTCTGGAATAAGATTACTTATATATCAAATACACAATGTAAACCAGTAGAGACAACAATAGAAACACAAACACTCCATGTGTTAGAATTATTGACATAAACTGTGAAACAACTATGCTTACAGTGTTTAAGGAAATAAAAGAAAAGCTTGAAAACAATTCCATGGAACAGGAAACTATAAAAAGCCCATATCCTTTTTTTTTTAAAGTAGAACTTCTAAAACTGAGCAATACAGTAACCAAAATTTAGAATTCAGTGGATGACTTTAACATGCCTGAAGAGAGCATTAAGTATCCCAGATGCAAAAGAGACATTTAAAAAGAGAAAAATACAACAGAGAGCATAAAAACCATAGAGAATGGAGTGAGAAATCTGAGAAACCAGTATTGCATTTAAATCTGCCTCTATTACTCACTAGCTGTGTGACCTTGGATAGATTGCTTAACCTCTTTCTGTCTCATTTTCCTCTTCCATGAAATGTGAATAATAATAGAACCTTACTTTATGTGTCCGTTACACAAGGATAAGATAGTTTAGCTTTGCAAACTGCATTATGAGTGTTGAATAAATAAAATCAGTTTAAATGGAGTTCTAGAAGAATAAGGAAGAAAGAATGAGGTACAGGTAATATTTGAAGCCATGATAGCTGAGAATTTTCATGAATTGAGGAAAGATACTAATTTGCATATTCAAGAAGTCCAGTGGTTCTAAAGCAAGATAATTAAAAGGAAATCCACACCTAGACTCTTATTGATAAAACTGCATAAAACCAGACAGAGAGATCTTGAGAGTAACCAGAAGAAAAAAGAAAAATTACTTTCAAACAGCTATACTTTGACAGTTGAATTCTCAGCAGTAACAATGAAAGCAAGAAGATACTGGGATTATATTTAAAAGCACTGAATGGAAAAAGGAGTGCCAACCTAGAATAATTCACCCTGAAAAGATATATTTCAAGAGGAAACATAAAACAAAGCATTTTCAGACAAATTAAAAACTGAGTTTGCCACCAGTACACTCACACTAAAAGAAATTCTAAAAGTCCTTCAGGCAGGAAAAACAAAATGATCATAGATAGATCTGAGTTTGAAAAAAAATGAAGAGAAAAGAAAATGATAAATATGTGGATGAGTTTCTGAACAATAAATATATAAAACAATAGTAATGTCTTATAAGGATTTTTTAAATCTTTGAAATTAAAAAACATAATATTTAAGCTATACTAGAGTTGTATGCAATAACATATAAAGTTCTTATATTGACCAGGGTAAGCGTAATGATTACTTGTAGACTTTAGGGCAAATACGATTATTTTGATACCTTAAAATAACCACTGAAAGAGTAGAAACAAGGCACAATGTCATAGTAAGAGGAAAAATAGAATAAAACAAATCAATATAAATGGACTAAAATAAATGGAGAAGAAATAAAGCAGAACATAGAGGACATAGAAGCATGAAATATAGAATTTAACTCAATAATATTAAATATAAATGGACTAAATGTTACAAGACAAAGATTGTCATACTGCATTTTATAAAATCCCAACTATATGTTGTTTGCAGAAAGCACGCGTAATACATAAGAATACAGCTTCTGGGTGAGGATGAAAATAAAATATATTTGTGGCAAAAGTATACTAGGCCAATACTAACCTAAACAAAGCTTGTATAGTTATACTAATATCATAGATACTAGGCATTAAGATAAATAACATAATTAATAATAAAAAGGTCATTTTATATATAAGGCAGAAATAGAATTACAAAGAGAAACTGACAATTCTGTATCATATTGAGATCGTAACACATATCTCTTAGTACTTAATACAACAAGCAGACCAAAAAATCAAAAGATACAGATTTGAACATTGTGATTATGAATCTTAAACTAACAAATGTACATAGAACGTAACACCCAGTAACACCAAAATGAAGTCTTTGAAACACAGAAAACATTGATAAAAATTAGATTTCCACTTAGTTGAAAAGCAAGTTTCAACAAATTTCAGAATGAAGTCATACAGACTATGTCCTCTATTTACAATGAAGTAGAGTAGAAATTAATAGGAAATCTCCATATGGTTGGGATCTCTAAGATCCAGCAACAGTAGGCTACAAAAGCTCTTACTCATATATTGCCTGGATCCTAACTGCATCACCAAACTCACCTTGCATCCCACATCAAAACCTATTCCTGTTCACCTCTGGTCTTTATCCAGTGATCAGTTATACATGTTGCTCACACTCATCTTTGATACTATTTCTCCTATGATCTTAACTTCCTTTCTCAGTAAGAACTTACACTGTCTCCTTGAATACATTTCCTTCTGGCCGTTCCAAAGAAGTACCATTTGGGGGTGATTCCATCTTTCAGTGATTATGATTGTTGAAAATTGGTTTAATTAAATTTTGTTTTCCTTGAGCTGAATTTTTGCACTCTGTGTTCTGATTTCATTCTAAGTTGACCTGTTGATCCATAGTATCAAATCTTTGAGGGTCTACCATTCTACAGCCCAGCCACCTAGGTCCTTCAGTTGTTTTTGGTAACACAGTTTTACCTCCTCAACACTCATCTCTCAGAATTACACAAAAAGATAGAAAAAGGGAGGTTAAAAAAAATAAGCAGCATAGAGGATTAGCCCATGACCTTCAGTAGCCCACTAGTAGAAATTCTGGAAAGAAGAAACAAAGAAAATAGAGGAGGGAAAGCATACCACAGTTAGAGATACAAATGTTCGTGTCAAAGGATCCACAAAGTAGGATGAGTAAAAAATGGCCCAAATAAGATCCTAACTACCAAAAGTCAGGTCACTGCAACAGAATGATATTAACACTAGCATCAGACATTTCATTTTCAAAATGGATGTTACAAGTCAGCAAAACAAAGCTTTAAATGTTTTGAGGGAAATTATTTTGAACCTAGGAGTCTTTGGCCAAATTTTTAATCAAATATGAAGGCAAAATAAAGTTATTTTCTGAAATGTGAAGATTTAGAAAAATTATTTTTCACAACCCTTCTTGAAGGTATTTGTCAACACAATGACGATAAAAACCAAGAAAGAGGAAAATAGGTATTTCAAGAAATGGTGACATTAATCTGAAAATTAAAGCAAAGAAGGCTTAGAAATAAACAGGCAGTTAATTGTTAAGCTGCAAGAAAAATGTCTTCAAGAAGACAGGAATTTCAGACAATTAAGTAACATGAATTAGAAACTAGAAAATTTAGGTATGTGGTAAAGAGGATATATATCTCACCACAAGAAAAAATAAATATTAGAAAAAATACTTACCTACTGGTGGAATGTAAGAAAGCAGAATCCATTTGAACTAGCAAGAATCTCTAAATGGCACAATGTCATGTTATTGTAACTGTACAGACAAAATACAATTGTAGTAACCTTTCAGACTCTTCAATGAATAGTATTTTTATTGTCACAATAAGCACCATTCACTGATTTTCAAGTTGTAGAATAAACATAGCAAAGTGCAAAAGATAGAATTATGTTTACCAAACTAAGTGTAAATATTACCTATATTTACAATGCTAAAGTAAAGGTTTAGCTAATATAAGTTGAGTGGTGGAGGGAAAAGGTAGAGATATTCGTATCCTTATAAACAGGGTATACAAGAAGAACTGTTGAAATTGTTGGAATAGAAAATAGAGATTTTAATATTATTTAAAGTTACAAAAATACTTGGTAGAAGAACTAATGATAAAGGTATTACTAAAACTTACAGACAAAAAGAGGGAGGAAGGGGTGATGTAGATGAGCTACTCATCTGTCATCCTAAAGAATGAATAATGTCTAAACCCTATGAATCCAGATACACTAGTTGATATGTCTAAAGTTGATAAATCAGTACATACAAGAATAAGCACAAGGTAACCACCAAAAGAACTGAAAACGGGGTGGGAACCACATTGTGTCTATAATGTTGTACTAAGATATTGCCTGCCTTCATTTACTGCAACTGTCTTAGATTTGCAAGGGTCATCTTGCCCAGTACGTTTCACTTTCTAAACCTGCAGTATAATATTTAAAGATGCAAAATTCTAAAATTTTTCTTTACTATGCTATCTAGGTACAGAAAAAGCCAGACAAAATTAAAGAAGATAGCCTTAATGACAACGGTGGAAAAAAAGGACTGTGGGATTCCATTAAAAGGTAATTACTAATGAATATTCTAACACATAACTATAGACCCATCTGGAGTCTAGCACGTGGAAGCCCTGCAAATGGCAAATTTTTAAGTAAAGCATGGATCTTCTCGAAGAGGGATAAGAGATACAAAAATGTTAAGATACAAGATAGGAAACTGGAGCTATAAGACAACTGAAAATAAAGTGCTTAAACAAACCAAGGAAGAAAAAGGCTATATTCAGTTAGGAGAAACCTGAGGAAAAACTCCTTGGAGAAGTGTGTGGCTAAGATGTGTCCTAAAGGATGGACAGGATTTCAGAAGTTGTTGATGGAATGAAGGTACCTGGTTACATGAAGTCAAAAAGATTGGGTATGTTCCTTGAGGAACAGAACATAGCCCAGGTTAGCTGGGACATTGAATGTCATTAGGAATCTGTAAGTTAGATTGGAACCTGTATTAATCAGGAAAGGAATATATTGGCTCACATATCTATGGAGTGCAGGAGTAGAGCTGGCTTTGGGCCTTCAGGTCTGGAAACTCCATCTGTGCCTCCTTCATTTTCAGATAAATTTTTAGAAGGAAAAGTGTGCCATCTGCAGTAGGAAGAGATTGCCTCTTTCTAAGTACTACCAGCAAAAGATGCCAGGCTGACTCATTGGTCCAGCTATAGCCACATATCCCAAACTGCACTGCTCACTGTGACTGACCAAGCTTGGGTCATACGCCTATCTCTAGAACCAATGAGAAGGCCTGTCCCACTTACACCTCATAGAATGAAATTGGAGGAGGAATGCCTCCCCCATGAAAATACCATGTTATTGTTATTGAAGTGTAAAGGCTGTTAGGCAGACAAAAACAAAAGCTGTCTGCTGTACAACCATATTGTACAGAACGTTGAGAGTCCATTTTAGAGCTTTGAACTTAATTTGATTGTGATGGAGAACCAATGATCATTTTGATCAGGGCTAAAAAATAGAAATTTGGGGTCAAATAGATACAACAGCCTAAGCAGATTTTGTTATACCAGTCAGAAACACTCCAATCATTTTGCATTTTGCCCAGTGTAGGCCTGTTTTTTTGATAGTTGACTCCTTGTTTGATAAGAAGAATCATGTTACTGTCCCAGCATATCATTGAACTAGTTGCTGACAGAGAAAGGCTCAGATCCACTCATTTTGAGATAATTTGAAGAATAGTCAGGGGATAATAAAACAGAATCTGAGCATTTTAAAGAGGAACTGTCCATAAGCTTTCATTAAAACCAGAAGGTAGCGATAAGAATGAATAAATATAAGCATTAAACTAAGGCACAGCCACTTGCTGTACTTTGAGAGATGGAAACTCCTCCAGATACGTAAGTATTGTGTATATTATAATGCTTTCACATTTTATCTTAGTTTTATCCTAACTTGGAGTGATTTTTTTCCTACTGAGTCAACTTGTGTTTTTCTTATTTGGGAGATTACAATAAGAAAAGATTTGATAAATGCTTCCATCATAACAATTCCTTTTGGCAAAATATATATTCCATGATGATTGTAAATTGTTGTTTTCCAAATTATAGTCATTCTAAATATCTGTGCAATATAAAAAAATGATATTTTTAATTAAATCAAAATTTTAAATAGGAAAAAGAAGAAAAAAGACATTATGAATACTCCAAATAAAAGATTCAGTCACTTTTGTATATGAGATGAGGCATATAAAAGGCTGGTTTGGGTCCAAAAAGTGATGAAAATGACAACTGGGCCCACATGAGGCTACTGTGATGTAAGTCAGTGAGTGGACATAGCTCTCTAGTGCTCCCTTGTTCCTTGGGGAGGCGTACCCCAAATACAGAATCTCTGTAGCCTGCATGGAGTAGAGACAAAACTGACCAGAGGAGCTCTACATTGTAGGCACCTTTTATAACATTTATCCTTGGGAGGTCATGTCACCAGCACTCAAGGACCAACCCTGTTACCACATAGGAAAACTCTTGCTGTGCTAGAGTTACACACTTTTACATTCTGTTTCTTCCCTCATTACCAGCCTGTTTAAAGTCACAATACATTAGATTAGATGGCCGTGGCATGCCATAACTCATTTTTCTTCTCAAAACAACATTTGTAACTCACAAAGATTCAAAGATATTACCTCATTAATCTAGAGACAATAGAATTGCAGTCTATGTTACAAATTTTCTTAAACCATAAAATTTATATTGTCAAGCTTTAATATTAATAATTCCTAATTGTTAGAAGAGCTTGTTTACAGTGTAATTTCATTTTGAAAGGCATTCCTATTTTTATTGCTTATCAAATTTAACATTTTATTTTGGTATATAAAGTTTGCAGATGTATATTTAGAAATTGTCACTGTTTTTTTATTCCTAGTTTCACAAGAAGTTTGCATAAAGAAAAAGACAAGGAAACAGACATTCTGAACATTTTTTCAGTTGCTTCTGGCCATTTATATGAACGCTTTTTAAGGTAAGAATATTTTTCATCTAATGTTTTGAAAAGTAATACATTTACATGGTTGAAAAAGGATTTTTAAAGTTCAAAAGAGTAGAAGAATATGCAATGAAAAAAAAAATCTTCCACCTCTATTTTTCTTTATACCCTGTTCCGTTTCCCATAGGAAACCAATATTATTTTCATATCCTGCCAAAAATATATATAGACAAACAAATATATATTTTTGCTTTTTTAACTTCTTTTTACCCAAATAGTTACAAAAAGTATATATACTATTCTGCACCTTGCTTTTTTTTAAACCTAAAATAATGAGGGAAGTATATTTTTTAAATACAGTGAAATTTCCTGAGTTTGATTGATTTGGAATATTGATGTTCTTTTGGGCTAGAAAATAGACATGTTTTGTAACAACATGATATGTAACAGGAAGTATATATTGTAAATTTTATTTTCCCAATGAACAAATGTCTTGTTTAATAAAAAAGGAGGAGGTGGCAATGAGAGAACGAAAGTATATTTACAAACTACAAAGGGCTATTTTTTTAACTGTTTACATAGAAGGATCACAGAGAATGCCTCAAAAATGTTTGCATATGTGTTGACATTTAAAAATGGAATTTTAGATACATCTGTATCTTCTCCAATCAGAAGTCTAGAATAGCAAATCAAGTGACCTACCTGCCCAGTGAATTTATCAATATAGACAGATCATTCAACTCTTCAAGGTTTTCACACCTGCTCTTAATGACACAGTACACAAGCCAATATTAGACTGTAGTTCAACTCATCAAGACGATTTCAGAGTAGCGTCTTTCTTTGTCAGCTGTAAAAAACAAAAAACAATCAATTTAGTCTATATCAGGTATATAGACACAGATGCTCCTTGACTTATGATGGGGTTACGTCTCAATAAACTCATCATAAGCTGAAAATACTGTAAGTCAAAAATGCATTTAAAACACCTAACTTACTGAATATCATAGCTTAGCCCAGCCTGTGTTAAATGTACTGAGAGCACTGACATTATCCTATAGTTGGGCCAAATCATGTTGCACCATTGTGCGGCATCCCAACAAAGTATGAAACCCACATATCACTAGCCGGAGAGAAGATCAAAATTCGAACTATGGTTTCTACTGAATACATATTGCTTTCACACCATTGTAAAGTCAGAAATTCATACGTCAAACCATCATATGTTGAGGACTGTCTGTAAATATATATTCTTAAACATTACATACTTGGTGAGCAACCATAATATTTGAAGGTCCTTTAATGTATTTCTCCATAATTCATAGTGAAAAACTTCTAATTAATACCTATAAATTTAAAAGCTTTATGAAAAGTAGGATGAACTCCTATGAATGTTAACTTTCTGGATTAATATTCTTTTATACAGAATCATGATGCTCTCTGTTTTACGTAACACCAAAACACCAGTGAAATTCTGGTTCCTAAAAAATTATCTCTCGCCAACATTTAAAGTAAGTACATTAATCTTTTTATTATAGAATTGTTAATGTTTGAATAGTAAGTTCTTTATATCATTGTCAGTTCATATAGCTTTTTTCAGAATGAGTCTTGAAATGTGTATTCAAATTACTATTTTTAATCTGTTTTAAAACTATAATCAGTTTTACTAATTTTAATCTGTTTTGGTATTCAGTATTTTTTATCTAGCTTAAGTAAAATTATATGCAGTTTTTATTTAAAGAAGTGTTTAAAAGGACCGCAGGAGATGGTTTATTTTTAAGTAAACGCAAAATTAAAAGGATTAGTAGTTTTTCATGGTGATTAATAATTAAATATAAATTTGACAATGAAAAATATGTAGATTATCCAAAGAATTAGATTATTTTTACAAGGGTAGGCAGGAACGATAGTATCAAGAAACTACAAATACTGTACCATAGAAAATAGTCTGATAAGGAACAAGAACAATAAGCGTGTATCTCTGTGCAGGGCAGTGACTACTGTGGTGGTGTGAGCACTGTAGTGAGAAGGCTGAGACGTATTTAGCTTTCAGATGGCCAGTAGCTGTTACTCTTTACTCACTCCCACTCTTCTGCTGCGAAGTATGCCCGTTTCTTCCAATTCTCACTACAAATTAATCAGATTCCATGAAAACTAGGATTTCATTTAACAGCAATTCAAAGGAATCCTCTTTTTCTAGACCTAAGCCAGTGGTAAAATCAGAAATAAAAAAAAGCCAGCCATTCTTTTATTCCTTAATATTGTCAGGCACATTCCTACCTACTTACATTATTCAGTTGTGTTTCATAAAGTCCTATTGCCAGAAAACCAAGACTTAGAAATTACATAACTGGCCATACAGATAGGGGATATTCAAGACCACACTTATGTCCAGTAATTCACTAGATGAACTCACAGAATTCAGAAAAGCACTTATACTCACAGTCACAGTTTATTACAGCAAAAGGATACAAATTAAAATCAGCAAAGCAAAGCAATGCATACAGCAGCGTCTGAGAGACCAGACTCAGAGCTTCCACTTTTCCTCTCCCAGTGGAGTCGTGTGAAGAGAGCTATTTCTCAGCAAAGATGTATGACAATACACATGGAGTATTGTCGATAGGGAAGGTCACTGAGACTTTGGTGTCCAGTGTTCTTATTGGGGTTGGCCATGTAGTCCTACCCAACAGCCACCAGGGCCGACCTTAGTCTCAGCCCCTCTAGAGGTTGAGCCCAAGTCCCCACTATAAATCACACTGTTTACATAGACTGACATGGCCCAAGGCCCCCAGGTAAATAAAGATATTCTTTTTAGACAGAACATTCCAAAGGTAGAAGTTACCTCCCAAGAGCCAGCGGCACAGGACCCAACCTGTCTTTAAGCAAGATCTGTCCTTTAGACCCAAGAGCAAACAGCTAATTAGGAACACAGCGTTTGGACCCAGAAGTCCCAGTGCTTGGCCCTTGTGGTAGCTCTTCTGCCTGCCTGCCATGGCCAAGAGCACTGCCTCCTGTGCTCATTTGCCCGGAGACAGAAAACTGAAGAAGAACCCATAAATGTAAACAAGAAGTCAGACTGGCTTGGTAATATTTAATGTTATTCTACTAAACAGTCCCTGCAAAGGGGAGTCGAACACAACGTAAACTGAGGTAATAAAATCTAAAGAGTCTCTTAGCAGGAAATATCATTCACTAGAAATACGGTGCTACATCTGGATAAAAGTTTTGCTTCATTCATTCTGTGGCCAGAAGTAATACCATATCTGAAGTAATATTTTCCCTCTTTTTGTAATTTTGTTCCTTTCCCTCAACATTTTTATCTTTTACAAGTTCTCAGGGAAATATCATGTGTATACAAATCATGTGTGCTTCTTTGGTGAATTTTTACAAACTCAAAACACCTGTGTCTGTATTTGTGTATTCAGCAGCCAGATCCAGAAACAGAAATTACTGATGCCTCGATCCTTTCCGTCCAATTTTTAAAACGTACCTCCTCTCTTCCTTTAAATCTTTGCTAATTATATCTACTTAGGGAGTAATTCTTTCCTGACCACACTATGTAAAACTACAATCCCTTCTGATCTGTCACTCTATTTCCCTTTCCCTTGTATTTTTCTCCATCATACTATCTTCTGTAGGTAAATTACTAATTTTGTTTATTTTCTTCCTACCACCTCTAAAATGTAAGCTCCTGAGGGCCATGATTTGTATCTGTTTTGTTTATTATTGTATCCCTATTGGCTAGAATAGTGCCTGACACGTAGTGCGTGTTCATTGAATATTTTTTAATATATATTTGGTGAATAAAAAAAAGTTTTTTCTAATTTTGAAATTAAAGCAGTGATTCCCAGAAACTGGTCTAACCATAAATTCAACATTTCAATTCACAGATAAAACTGGTGCTTACAGCAAGGAACATAATTTAAATCTACACTTTTCTTACAGAAGGAGGGAGAAAATTAAACTAAGTGTAACCAGCAACTAGCTACAGATGAGAATTGAGATAAATGCAAATTCTATATTTGCTAACCAGCTTTCCCCCCCGACACACACTCCTTTATCCTACTCCCTCTCAATTTGGGGGCTCTTAAGCCAAACTTAACCAACAGTGTATTTCATTAACTGCTGTGGTTTAAATAGAATAAGATATTTTAACCTTATAAGACATTAAATTAAATATGAAATATTCAGACCACTATAACTACCTTGTATTTTTAATCCTTTAGTTAAATAGTCATAAATCTCAAACATGAAACTCATGTAGAGAATCTATCAATTTACAGCTCATTTTGTGTTTTTTGTACGTCATCATTTATCTCTCTGACAAACCAACCCATTGATATAAACTGTTTGATGTACAGGTGTTCCAAGATGCAGAGGCGTTTCCTTCTGTAGTCGGGTGTTCTCAAGTCAAATGTTAGTAGTGAAAACAGGGGAACATTTATCTTAGTTAATGAGCTTGCTAGTTAATATAGTATACCTATTTATTATGTCATTTAATTATATAATTTTTGTATACTTGTATTTTTATATGCACCAGCTTTTTCGTAAATAGGTACAGGTTGTAGAAATAGTATTTAGACATTTACCAATTAGTTTGTAATAGTATGTAGTAAACTCTACCTTTTAAAATGGTAATATTTTCTCTAAAACAAAAACTACTTTCTCTCCTTAGACACATTCATAGATTTGTGTGTATGTGTATTTTTTCAGGAGGTAATTCCCCACATGGCTAAGGAATATGGATTCCAATATGAACTAGTCCAATACAGGTGGCCCCGCTGGCTTCATCAACAGACTGAAAAACAAAGGATTATTTGGGGTTACAAAATTCTTTTCCTTGATGTCCTTTTTCCTCTAGCAGTGGACAAAATCATTTTTGTTGATGCTGATCAGGTAATAAGAGTAACTGTTGTTTTTAGTAGTACTTAAACTTTGTTTACATTTCTCTCTGAGTATAGGGACTCAATGTATGTTGCTTATGTTGCTGCTGTTTATTATCATCTTTGATGCCATGTTACATGGACATATGGCGTGATTGTGACATATAAGCAACGTAGCTTTTTAAAAGACGTTTAGAATTCCAAAGATACTATAAGAAATACCATTTTTTATTTAGGACATGGCAGTTTTCTCTCTGAAGTGGTCGTTTTTTTAAGTTTTGGTAATTAAAAATAAAATAAAGACTTACATTAGTCATAATAAAATTAGTCATGTGAGTTCCTATGAATATTAGCTGATATTTATTTAAAATGAGCTATTTCTTTTTGCTGGAAAAGTTAGCAATTACATACAACTCTCTTCTCATTCTCCCACCTTCGACAGCATTCTTTGGCGTTTAGCCAAGAACTGAATCCTCATCATTCTACCACTGAAGGGGGAAAATGTCCCAGATTTGGCCCCAAAAGCCATTACATTTCTCAGCTTTCAAAATATGTACTATATCTAAAATCTGTTATGACTTTTCCCCTTCCCTCTTTGTATGCATTTGTAATCATTAATGGCAAAAAATATTTTAAAAATACACAGAATTTCTAAGAACAATAATGTAAATATTACAGTTATATAAATTAAATGCACAAATTAGTATTTATATTTAGGACAAAAAGTATATTTTCAAATCCTGTATTAAATTTTACTCATAAACTTTTTGTGTATTGTTTTTCCAAATTGATGAATATGAATCATTACAATTAAAAAGTAAGAAAACAGGCAAATGTAGGTGATGAAGTAAGCATTTCCAAACATACTGTTTAATATAAATTTTATTTTTTTTATCTTCCCCCAACATATATAGTACGTAATATTTTCCCAGCAGACTAGATATATTAAAAAATGAAACATACTTACATTATTTTGTTAAAGACATTGAGGATAACCAGGAGATTTTTCTTTATGATTAAAACTAATACTCACCAAAATACAATAATGGAGATCTGTCATAAAAATGATTTTAAATCATTAATCCATACCTTGAGAAACTTAGAGCTGTGCACTTGTGTAATATTTAATTCCTTCCCAAAACGCATTTTGCTTAAAATAAATGATTCTTATTAATGTGTAAGACCTCTCTCATATAGACTAGGTATATAAATTTTAAGTTTCTTTCAATCTGTAAGGACAAGAGAAAAAATAGAAACTTAGTAAACTCATGTTATATGGAAGAACTATGAGGAGAATGCTGTGCTCTATATTTCTACAGGAAGGTAACAATGATTTGAGATTTACATACAAGGGGTTTATATTGTTTTACAGTCTTCATCAGAGAAACTATTTTAATTACTTAGGTTGTGAGACATGACCTGAAAGAACTTCGAGATTTCGACCTGGGTGGAGCTCCTTATGGGTATACTCCGTTCTGTGATAGCCGCCCTGAAATGGATGGCTACCGCTTCTGGAAAACAGGATATTGGGCATCACATCTTTTAAAAAGGAAATACCATATCAGGTAAGAAAATTCATACTCTTACCTTTTAATAAATCAGTAACTTATTGAATCACAATACTCAGTTCTCTTAGAAATTATACAATAATGGCAACCAATTACATATGCTGTTACACTCTTATAAGATTTTACATGTATTAACTCATAAAGTCTCTGTAATAACTTTTTGAGATGATGTTATTATCCCAGTTTACAGTTGTGGAAACCGAGGCATACAGTATTTACAAAACATGACCAGGCTTACACTGTTAGTACATAGCTGACCCAGGAGTTAAACCCAAGTGATACGGCTCAAGTAATATGCTCAAGTAAGAACTACAGAAGGTTTAAATTTGGTTTGTCAGATAACAAAATGAAGATACTGTCTTCAAAGCTGTTATTGTTTTGTAGGGCTATTTAGTTTCAAGTGATGTTGGAAAAATTGAAGGTGACCCTAAGAGGATATGGATCCTAACAGTAAATTAACAAACTTCAGACTCCTTGGAAACAGTATTAAACATTGGGAGTAAATTTATGAAAGGATTCATTATTATTAAATCCAAGGATATCTAAAGTTCATACAATTACTGTAGACAATCGCTGGGAGAAGAAAAACTATATAAATGCCATAGGCTATGAAGGAGTGTTCATTTTTTGCAGTGCCTTATACGTAGTGGATCTCAGGAAGTTCAGGAGAATTGCAGCAGGTGACAGGCTCCGGGGCCAGTACCAAACTCTGAGTCAAGATCCAAACAGTCTTTCAAACCTAGATCAGGTAAGTCCAGTAGTCAGGGAAAAATTGTCAGTATATAGATATAGACTGCTCCAACTCCCTGCTTGTAAATTTCAAAATTTCATGTTTTCAGCCTCTTGTCTTTACAGAATTTTTTATTGGATATCTCGACTTACATACAATTTTTTCATTCTCAGCTCAACATTTTTCTAAACTAACAGCATTTATCTTCACTTTTCTGTCCTAAACCTGTTCTTCCCACTATATACCCTGTGTCTCTTACTTACCCTTCTTCTTCTTGCTCACTTCCATCATCATTTAGACATGTCTCTGTGATCTGTAAAACCAACTCCCCTTCCTCCTGTGCCCTATCTGGCTACTGTGTTACATTTGGTTTTACCTAACAGATACTTTTTTCCTTCATCCCCCACTAATTAAAACTACAATGAGTAATTCTACACACCCATTAAATTAAAGGGGTGACAAGGACGTCCAGTGGCTAGAACTCGCATACATTGCTGATGAGAATACAAAATGGTAGGGCCATTTTAGAAAACAGTTTTGCGATTTCTTATAAATTTACATTTGCACCGGCCATATGACCTGTCTTTCCACTTCGAGGTATTTACCCAAGAGAAATGAAAACATTATGTCTATTCAAAGACTTGTGCATGAATAGACACGTGTATAATTGTCATACAGCATTAAGATCCCCTTAAGATTCATGTGAGCACAATTTTGCCAAGTGAGACAAGGGTAAGACAATTGAAAGGATATTCAAGGGATGAACTGTAATGATTAACCATGGAAATTAAGCTATGTATGGAAGGGAGTGAAGACATCAAGGGCTGAGGGACAATGAAATAGAGGTAGGATCAGTTGATTGGACTCCCAGTGGGGGGTCAAAGGTTATTAATATCTATGTACTTGATGGAGTGAGTTGAAAATTAAGAGGTTGTCAGAGAGTGGGAGCATGAAATTGAAATTACAGAGGACCTGGCTAGGACATGACCATGAGAGAAAGTGGCTGAGATAAGAAGACAAACCAGGTTATTTAAGTAATGGAGTCCAAGGAAAAGGATTTTGGAAGTAACAGGGAAGCTTTCTTTTTTTTTAATTAATAGACTCTTTTTTTTAATTAAAATTTATTGGGGTGACAATGGTTAGTAAAATTACATAGGTTTCAAGTGTACAATTCTGTGATACATCATCTATATATCACATGTGTGTTCACCATGTTAGTTCTCCTTCTATAACCATATATTTGACCATCTTTACCCTCTTCTATGGTAAGGTCTCTTACCTGGTAACCACTAAACTGTTGTCTGAGTCTATGAGTTTTTGTTTCTTTCTTTATTTGTCTTCTTTCTTTGTTGCTTTCAGTATTATATCCCACATATGAGTGAAATCATATGGTTCTTGACTTTTTCTGACTTATTTCACTTAGCATAATCTCAAGATCCATCCATGTTGTCTCAAATGGCAGTATTTTATCTTTTCTTATGGCAGAATAGTATCCCATTGTGTATATATACCACACCTTCTTTATCCAATCTTCTATCAAAGGACACTTCGGTTGTTTCCATGTCTTGGCCACCGTAAGTAAAGTTGCAATGAACATCAGAGCACATACATATTTACAGATAAATGTTTTCAGATTTTTTTGGGTATATACCCAGGAGAGGGATTGCTGGGTCATATGGTAATTTTATTCTTAATTTTTTGAGGAGCCTCCATACTGCCTTCCGTAGTAAATAGACTATTTTTAGAGCATTGTTAGATTTACAGAAAAAAAATTGTGTGGAAAGTGCAAATAATTCCCATATTTCTGGGCTATATTCTATTCCATTTTCTATTCCTTTGCCTATACCACATTTTCTTAATTACTATAGAGGGTGCCAATAAAATGTATACACATTTTAAGAAAGGAAAACTGTATTGTAATACTCAATATATACCGATCGCAAGAGATGAATACAAGCCACGTTTGACTTCTGCAATTACAAGAGGTGCTTAAAGTAGTTACCATCAGCATCCAGACACTTCTGATTGCTGTAAACTACTGCTTGAGCTACGTTCCCCAAAGTGTCCACTTGTATGCATTTTTTGGCACCCCTGGTATAGATTTTTATAGTAAGACTACAAGTTCAATAGCATAAGTCCTCTGACTTTTTTGTTGTCCTTCAATATAGTGTTGGCTCTTCTGGATTTTTTTGCCTTTTCATATAAACTTCAGAATCAGTTGGTCAATATCCACAGAATAATTTGCTGGGACTTTGATTGGGGTTGCATTGAATCTCTAGATCAAGTTGGGAGGAATTGACATCTTAGCAATATTGACCTTTCCTATTCATGAACATGGATTTTCACTCCATTTATTGAGATCTTCCTAGATCTCTTTCATCAGAATTTTGTAGTTTTCCTCATGTAGAGGAACATATTTTATTAGATTTTTACCTAGATTTATTTTGGGGGCCGTGGGGGAGTTTGTACTAATGTAATGATGTTGTGTTTTTAATTTCAAATTCCTATTGCTCATTGCTGGTATATAGCAATTGACTTATATATATTAACCTTGTATCCTAAAACCTTGCTATAATTGCTTATTAGTTCTTTTTTTTTAATTGATTTTTGGGAATTTCTGTATAAATAATTCGTCATCTGTGAACAAAGACAATTTTATTGCCTCCTTTCCAATTTGTCCACCTTTTATTTCCTTCTCCTATTGCATTAGCTAGGACTTCCAGTATTGATATTTAATAGGAGTGTTGAGAGGAGAACCCTAGAATTATGAATCTTGGTGCTTAGATAGGAAAGTGTACACAAGTACCCCTTGTGCCTCTGGGAGAGAGGAGGTGTGCCCTTTGCTCTGGAATGTAAACCTCATTCTCTGGGGAGAGAAAGGGAAGGGCTCTACATCCCCTGGCATATAAACAAGTATCTCTGGGAAAGGTGTCTCTAAATCTCTGCAGATGTTTCTATCTTTAATTTACTGGGCTTGATTGCTATTTAAACATCCTTTAACCTAGATGCCAGCAATCTTTGCTTAGAAAGCCCTGAGCATGCAGAAATGTGAAAATGTTCATGGAGCGTTGTTTTCCAACAGGGAAATGAAAGATCACCTCAGAATCTGCAGAATGTGGTGGTAACTTACATAAACTGTAATAATAAGCACAGTGGGAGTGGTTAATCCTGGTGTTTCAGGGCAGATAGAGGTAGTCCGTTTGGGGGAATGTGAATGGTGGGTTTCTGGGCCTCCTTCTTCATCGCTGATGCCAGGGGTCGAGTCCAGGGCAGGTGTGGGCAGAGCTCCAGTGCATGGGTTCATTCATGACATGAGACAATTGGGTCAAATGAAGTATTTAAAGCTTAAAAATAGAGATCTTGGGTTGACATATTTTTTTTTTTTTAGGATCTGTTTATAATCTTGAATGACATCTTCAACTTCTTTTGCTCTGATTCTAATTTCTATCCCCCTTTGTTTAAATAATTTTTTTCTGAAGGATCTTCCCAATAATATGATTCACCAAGTTGCCATTAAGTCTCTTCCTCAAGATTGGCTGTGGTGTGAGACCTGGTGTGATGATGAATCCAAACAAAGAGCCAAAACAATCGACCTGGTGAGTGTCGTGTTATTTTTCTTTTGTGTGTAAGCAGATATTAAAATGTTCAAATAGAAATATTTTCTGTTTTACAAATAGAATGGCACACATATGGCACACTGCTGCCTCAGGGGGCCCCCAAGACCACCCCCAAGTTTGAAGATTCACTAAGAGGACTCATAGGACTAAGAATATAGTCATGCTCGTGGCTATGATTTATTCCAGTGAAAAAGTACAAAGCAGTCAGCGAAGAGAAAAGGCACATGGGGTGAAGTCCAGAGAAAACCAGGTGTGGGCTTCCAAGGTCCCTCTCCTTGTGAAGTTACATGGGACGAGCTTAAGTCCTTCAGCTGTGAAAATTTCCACAACACATGTGAAATGTTGTCTACCAGAAAAGCTAATTAGAAATCCAATGCCCAGGATTCTTACTGGGGCTGGTCATACAAGCATCCCCTCTGCCTGGCACACCCCAAAATTCCTAACATTCAGAAGGAAAGCAGGTATTCAGCATGTACCATATTGTTTGCACAGTTTAGGCACAGTGAGCCATTCTTACCAGGAAATGGTGGGAGCACTCCTGAAATCTAAGTTCCCAGATGCCAGCCAAGGGCCAACCTTGCAAGCTGGCCTTTCTAAGAATAGCAATCTCAGTTTGCTATGTTAACTCTTTTTTGCATAAGTGCTTTTGAAAGAAAGGCTGTGAGCTGGCTGAAGTGTTCATGAATTAGATATCATCTTAAAATATCATCAGTTTAATTTTCTTGCCAATATTTTTCCCAAACAAAGATAACCAAAATAATTCTGCCTACTTAAATTATTCTATACATGTCTATTTTTCTTATTATTGAGAGGTTTTTTTCTTACATTTTCATTTTAAGCAATTTAGCTATGCTATACAGTTTAATTCTCCTAGACATGAAATATTTCAAAATAATTTATTTATTGTCTAACGGTCTAGAACTTACATTCCAATACTATATTGTCTTTAACCGTTACAAGGTATTATTCTTTTTCTTACCATATTGTTTTTATGTGCTAATTTGAGTATTAAATAATTGTTTACAAGATCTTCACTGAAGAATGTCAAAATACTAGAATTCATACAGTTTTGAACAAAATAAGACAGGACAATAAAATACAGGGACATTTTACCAGATATGTGTAGAAATGCACAGAAAAAAATGTATGTAGCATGCCAACATGTTAGAATGCAATTGTAGATGATAGTATGTAGCAGAAACAAGTGAGATGGTATTAAGAAGAAAGCAAGGGAATTTTCTAAACAGAAGTCAGGAGCATTACTGAACATAACAAGATTTTGTTTAAGGTTGTGTTGTGACATATAAGGTTGTGACACACGTTGGTGACGTAAGATCTTCTTGGGATCTTTGGGAATACTTAGGTTAACTTGAGCTACTGTAACAAACCCGGAAATTTCAGTGGTTTCACACTCACCCAAGTACAGATCTCAGTGGGTGTCTTATCAGTGAGTAGCTTCCCTGTATATCATGACCTAGGGCCCAGTCTCCATCCAACTTGTAAAGAGATAACATCTGCCTTTTTTATTTGAAAATGTAAATGAATGGAATTGTTTGGAATAATTGTATCCATCTATCCATCTGTCCATCGTTATCCATCTGTCCAGTAAGGCAGTCATTTGCCATGTATAGCCATTGAGCACTTAAAATGTTGCTAGTCTGAACTAAAATGTGCTGTAAGGTGTAAAGTACACACCAGACTTGTACAATAAAAGGAATGTCAAGATATCTCATTACTAATTTTTATATTGACTGATAACATTCTGGATATATTGGGTTAAGTAAAATACAGCATTAAAATTTATTTCACCTTTTACTTTTACATTTTTATATGTGGCTACTAGACAATTTTAAATTACATGCGTGGTGCCCATCATATTTCTGTTGGATGGTATGGTATGCAGTGAAGGGGAAAAGTGCATGGAACATGCATTCTGACTCCTACAGGCCTTGGCCCCTTCCTTAGTGAGAACTGGTCGTATTTCCACCTCTAGATGTAAGAGGAGCTGAGAAATGTTATTCCTGGATGGGCAGCTACTTCCTAGCAATAGGTCTACATAGAAAAAGGGCAGGTGGTATAAATTTTGATGAACTGCCTACCATCTCTTCCACAGAAACACTTAAAATAAAAATGTGAATATACTATTTTGGGCCAGTTTCTTGGGGGAAAAGTTAGTTAAGGGAATGCAGAAAAATCCCAAGATGGCCTAAGGGAAAGGAAAAAGCATGAATGATGGCATTGAAGGTGAGACTCTATTTCAGTCAGGATTTCTCAATTTGGGCATAATTGACGTTTTGGACCACATAACTGTGTTGAGCAGCTGTCCTGCTCATTGCAGGATGTTTGGCGGCATCCCTGGCCTCTGCCCACTAGATGGCAGTAACACCCCACCATCTCCCAGTCAGGACAAACCCCCCAACCCCCCAAAAAAAGTCTCCAGACCTTGCCAAAGCTCCCCGGAGGGGCATGATAGCCTCATTAAGCTCTGCGGATATAGGTTGTAGGAAAGAAAAAAAAAAATTGTTGCACAAAAGACTAAGGAAAACATACTATTTTTATTTTAATAGTTTCTGACACAGAAAGAGAAAATAGTTCCATTATCTTCACTTTATAGAACATATTGCCCGTAAAGTTAATTTCTGCAAAGAAAATCTTGTTTTCCACTTACTTCAGGAATATATTTCTGTAGAATATCCACAATGGAATGAACTGAAAATATTTGGTGAGAAAGGATTATGACAACAGGCTCATGGCTCATAACTAATGGCTTTCCCATAAGGCATTGGAGAAGGCCAGTGGGGCCGCCACAGCTTCAGGAGGCACTTTCTGTTAGTGCTTTGTAGTGAGGAAATGGATGCCTGTGTAACTTGGGGAAGGTTATGCTCCTCCCACAGTCGTTCCTGTCTGGTCAGTGGCATCTCCATTCTTTACTTTGCTCAAGCCAAGGACACTGGGGTCATCTTTGATGTCTGTCTTTTCTCACAACTCACATTCTCCCCATCAGCAATTCTTGCCAGATGTACCTTCAGATACATCAGAATCAGATCCTTCTCAACCTTCTATACTTTTTAACTTTTCAGTCTTTTTAACCCTTTAATCTCTCCCAAGAAACTCCATAGTAGGACCAATTACTAAGTAGTTTAAATTGATCGTATATTAGGGGAACCTTGGAGATGATGCTGTTTGAATTTCCTCCTTTGTAGATGAAGAAACTAAGATTTCACACACACACACACACACACACACACACACACACAGTTAAGCGATGTGTGCAGGCCTCACTCTACTAGCAAGTGTGGAACTAGAACCGTGAGGACTCAGGATCCACATCCATTTCTTTCCCACTGTGCCTAGTAAGCAGAACAGTTAAATATTTTTTAAGGCCTGAGATTTATGGACTACTCTGAATTCACAGCTATCAGTATTTTGACAAATAAGTTCCAGTTAACTGATTTTTAATATAATCACAATTGCTTTAGAACAGTCACATAAAGGGGAATGAATGCTCCTGTTAAAGAAGCTCAAGACATTTCTCAAGACTGACAGATGGTTTTGTCTGTGGAAAATATAAAGTATTAAAACCAGATTTTTAGTCCGAAGAAAATATTAACATAGTCTGCTATGTTCTTTGTCAAAATAGTCATATATTTAGATCTCTTGTTGAAACATTTTACAAAATTGTTTGACAAACTTCTTACGAACTATCAGAATGTCCTTAAAGAATCTTTGTTTAAATTTCTCATCAAGGGATTGGCATTGAATACTTATTGCTTACATAAACTATGATTTGTCATTTCACTTGATCCTGTCTTTAATAAATTTTAGTAGTTCAAGTACTTAGTACCTGGGACTCTGCAGTTTGTTTGCTCTAGTGAACAGTATTTCCTTTTTGTTTCTGTAGTATGTTTTCCTGTTTGTTTGTTTTTAATTAACAAAACTTGATTTAAACTTTTAGTGCAATAATCCTAAAACAAAAGAACCCAAACTAAAAGCTGCTGCCAGGATTGTCCCAGAATGGGTGGAATATGACACTGAGATACGACAACTGTTAACTCACCTTGAAAACAAGAAGAAAAATGCACGTAAGTTATCAATCTGCAGTGGTGTGTGAGCCGTGTGTTGCATTAAATGAGATTGGATAAATTACAAACTTATTTCTTAGAAGCTGTCGAATTATTAGGTCAGAATGTCTTTACGAAAGTCTGTGACATGATTAAGAACATCATTTTTAGGTGGAGTAAGCTCACAAATTTAAGACATGGATAGAGAACCTCTTCCCCCATCGCTATAGCTTCAAACATATCACCACATAGATGAATGTTATAGAAGTAGCCTCCCGACGCAAGATAGAGGGAAAAACTAAAAGTGGGGGGGGAAAAATGCTTATCTGTAAGATCACACTGAATTTCCCAAATATGAAATCCGAGCCCTGAAGTTTAATAAAAGCCTTACATAATTAACTAGAAATATTACCTCCTGTCTCTTAAATTTAATCTCATAGATGATATAGGTTTCCCCATGTGTTCCTGGTTCTATTAGCCTTACTCAAGGGCTGGAGGAGCCTTGGATTAGATTTACTTACATGTCATAGATTTAAAAGAACTGTGATTACCTGGGCATTGCATCACCCTTCAGAAACCTTCAACAAATACGTGCTGAATGTTTTTTTCAAGCTGGTACAAACTTCTTGATTGCCTCACAATCCTTTTTCCTCATCAGTGCCTGTCTCTCTAATTGTTCTTTACTCTTTTTTTCAAAGTAGCACTGAGCTCCTTTTGTTTCAGTCCTTATATTAGAGACTTTCACAGGCTATGTTTGTTAAGCCTCACAATTCTTTCCAGTAGTTCAGAATACCTTTTTCAGTTTCCTCAGCTTTATTTTTCAGACAAGTTGAAGTAATTACATCTCAACTTTTCCCAGTAAGCATGAAATTGTTTCATCTTGACTTTGTGTTTTCCTTAACAAAACCAATATGGTGTTTTCTGACAAGTTCTGTATTTAAAACACACCCATGTATTTTTAATGGTCTAATATAAATATGCCACTTCAATTCAGAAGAAAGACTATTCCAAAAGTGGTGTGACTGTTTGCAAAGGAAGAGAAAGATAAAGAAGACAGAGGAAAGAGGAAAAGAAGGAAAGAGGGCAAAAAGGGAAAGAAGAAAGGAAAATTTACAGAATTACCTCACAAAAAATTTTAAATGCGCGAAACATTCACGTGAAATGTTTCTCTTATCAAATTGGAAAGAGTTAAAGGATTAACAATACCACAATGTTAATGAGCATGTTGACGAGTGAGCACTCTCTATGCACATACATATAGTAGCCGTATAAATTAAGGAAAAATTTTAATGTATGTGAAAACCTAAAATATATATGCCCTTTGACCCAGCAATTCACTTCAAGAAACTTATATTTAAAAAAAATATATATATGTATACACATTTGTTACAGCATTGTTTTTAATAATGAAATAGACATAATCTATCCATCCGTAGAGGATTGATTACATAAACACTGATACGTACAATGAAATGTAGCCTTCCAAGAGAATTGAGACCGATATATTTGTGCCGACGTCATATTTTTAAGTTTAAAAAATATGTTATAGAATAATATTTATAATAAGATCGACCCCATCTTAAAGAAAAATTGCTTGTCTGTGTGTATGTGATTGTGTATGGTTATATGTACAAATACAAGAAGCTGTACAAAAGAGATTGTTGGTTTCTTTACTTCATTTTTAATTGCAAATGTAAGGCATGTTCATTATAAGCATTGAAACAATACAGAAGATACAGAATAATATTGGAAGCCCTCTTTTACTTAAACCCAAGAGGCAACTGTTTTTTAGGCCATGGCATATCTTCTTTTACAACTTGCATTTCTCTTAATAATAAGTCATATTCGTTTGCTGGTATTGCTGTAACACAGTAGTAGGTTTAAACAAAAGAAATTTTTTTTGTCCTCCACTTCTGGAAGCTGGGAGTCCAAGATCAAAGTGTCATCAGGGTTGGTTCCTTCTAAGGCCCGTGAGGGAAGGATCTCCTCCCGGCCTCTCTCCTCGACTGAAATTGCTGTCTTCTTTCTATGTCTCTTCACATTATCTTTTCTCTGTACATGTCCGTGTCCAAATTTCCTCATCCTATAAAGACACCAGTCATGTTGGGTTAGGGCCCACTGTAATGACCTCATTTGAACTTGATTACCTCTGTAAAGACCCTACAACCAAATAACATGACATTCTGCAGTACTAGAGGTTAGGATTCCAGCATATGAATTTGGGGGGATACAATTCAACCCATAACGTGCATGGAGTTGAGAATCTTGTCCTATGTTTAAGGGTCATTTGTATGCCTTCTGTTTTTCAACCATTGAAAACTTGTCTTTTGCCCATCTTTTCTAGAAGATTATTGCCCATTTCCTTTTCTCCGTATTCTAACACTTGTTAATTCTTGTCTTTTTGATAATAGTAATTCTAACAAGTATGAAGTGATACCTCATTGTGGTTTTGATTTGCATTACCCTGATGATTAGTGATGTTGAGCACTTTTCATGTACCTGTTGGCTGTCTGTATGTCTTTGGAGAAATGTCTTTTCAGGTCCTTTGACCATTTTTTTTTATTAGATTGTTTTTCTGCTGTTGCATTCTATCAGTTCTTTATATATTTTGGATATTAATCCTTTATCACATATATGATTTGCAAATATTTTCTCCCATTCCGTAGGTTGCCTTTCGGTTTGCTGATTGTTTCCTTTGCAATACCGAATCTTTTCAGTTTGATACAGTCCCACTTGTTTATTTTTACTTTTGTTGCCTTTGCTTTTGGCGTCAACAAATCATCAAGACCAATGTCAAGGAACTTACCTAAGCCTATGTTTTCTTGTAGGAGTTTTATGATTTGGGGTTTTACGTTCAAGTTTTAAATCCATTTTGAGTTCATTTTTGTATGGTGTGAGGTAGGGGTGAAGTTTCATTCTTTTGCATATGGCTGTCCAGTTGTTGTAGCACCATTTATTGAAGAGACTGTCTTTCCCCACTATATATCTTGGGTCCTTTGTCATAAATTAATTGACCATATATGTGTGGGGTTATTTCTGGGCTGTCTGTCCTGTTCCATTGGTCTGTGTGTCTGTTTTTATGCCAGTATCATGCTGTTTTGATTACTATAGCTTTATGATATAGTTTGAAATAAGGAAGCTTGATACCTCCAGCTTTGTTTTTCTTTCTTAAGATTGTTTTGGCCTTTTAGGGTATTTTTGGTTCCATACAAATTTTAGGCTCCTTGGCTCTTTATATATATTTAAGAATGAAAGATTAGATTGATTAATATAGATAGGTTTCCTCTGTCTTGGTGTAAATGTATCTGTTTCTCCAATAGGCTTCTTGTCTGAATGAGAAAGTAAATTGATAGCTCTAGGTACATTAGCGTGGGGTAGAACTGGCAGGCTTCCCTCTAGCTGTACGGGCATGGAATAGATCAGGGCTTATCAGAGCTGATCGTACACCCCACCCTACCCAGAAGCTAAGATGAGGGCATTTTACTTGAGAGCATCAACAGCCATGCAATAATATGTCTATCTATCGCTTCTTCTCCCCTCTTTCTCCCTTTCCTCTCTCAATAGATTGTTCAATTTGTTTTCAAGAATTGTAATCTTCCACATTTTCTCTTGGAAGAAACAGGTTGTCAGATTCTCTCTGGGATGAAGTAGAAAGAATGAGAGTGGGAAGCTGACATATTTTCCAAAGCCCTTCAGTGAATTGCTTCACTGTCTGACTCCCTCCCCACCGGTGTTTTCTGTTGGGAGGCTCTCCCAGCCTCCTTGGTTAGGAGTACCAGCTCATCGTCTCAGCTGTGTGTTTATGTATTCAACGGTATATTCTGTTTTCCATTTTTAAAAATTTATTAGTAACTCTGCTTCCAATGATGTCTCGTAACCACTTCCCCCATTATCATTATTGTTATTCCCTTTTATATTTATTATCTTTCAAGTGGAATTTAATGAACAGAGAAACATAGTCTGCCATCTTGAAATATAGAACAGGAAGCATTTACGTTGTATTTTAATCAATTTCTACCTGAAAAATATCATTTTGAATTCTTGGTGTTCTTAAATCAGTTAGTATGTGACAGCTCAATGGTGCAAAAGAAAAAGAAACCATTTTTATATCTAAGCGTCCTCACTAGGATTGCTTCTCACTTGTGTGGGACCTGTCTATGCTCGAATGCTCGCTGCTCCCATCATAGAAGAGGACCATGTATGTCTTTTGTTCTTTGTTGTGCCATTACATTAATGATGGGATACTTTGTGCATGGTGAGTATTCTTAGTATTTTGCAAGGCCTCCATTGCCAAGCAGGGCGCTAGGTCCTAGAGATAACAGAGATAAACGAGGTGTGGTCCTGGGCCTCCGACTCATGGGCGCTCACTTCTAGGTGGATAAAAAGGCAAATCATTATGATACCATATGATAGATGCCATCATGTACAAAGAGCTCTTCTCATGTCATAGAATGAAGCAAACAGGTATTAAACAAACAAAAGGACTCTCAGCACCTGTGCTTTTTCTGTATCTCATACATTAGCGTGATTTAAGCTCATTTGATATTTAAGATTTCAAGAACTAAAGAAACTTTCCTCCCCTACAGTTTTGACACATGATGAACTCTAGCACTGGCCTTTGTTAAGAAGATAAAAATGACGAGAAATCTGCCACCTGCTGGGGAAGTGTGGAACTACTGCTAAGACTTTTGGAAGTTTCGTTAAAGATCAGTGGAATATTCTTCAATTTAAAAAATATTATTTAAAAGTACATGTACTTAATGTATTGAATAAGTTTAAGTTATATAAGAAATGACCATTGAGTATTTAAAACTAGATTTTTCCTATTTCCTGATAGCTTAAAACACTGGGTTTTTACCAGTTAAAGTGGTATTTTGCCAGGTAACCCAGTAGAACATATCTTTGTGTATTCCAGCTCTATGTTCATCCACATTTTCTTATTCACAAAATGCATTTAAAATTAGAGAAATGTACTTTGCTTTTTCTTATGAGAAAGAAAAAGAACTCATGGTTATCTCTGAATAAAAAAAAACGAAGCCCATTTATACCGTAACTTGTTATAAAATGGAAGTAGTGTTGCACTATAATCATTATTTTATCTTAAATCAAATGTTTTAATCATATGTTGTATTTGTATTTTTTTTTTTTAATTTATCCCCTGCTAACAATGTGTTTGCTCGGGTTACTTGCTTTTTTTTTCTTTTTTTAAGATTTTATTGGGGGAAGGGGAAACAGGACTTTATTGGGGAACAGTGTGTACTTCCAGGACTTTTTTTCCTAGTCGAGTTGTTGTCCTTTCAATCTTAGTTGTGGAGGGTGCCGTTCAGCTTCAAGTTGTCCTTTCCGTCTTAATTGTGGAGGGCGCAGCTCAGCTCCAGGTCCAGTTGCCGTTTCTAGTTGCAGGGGGCACAGCCCACCATCCCTTGCGGGAGTCAAACCGGCCACCTTGTGGTTGAGAGGATGCGCTCCAACCGAGCTATCTGGGAGCTCAGCGGCAGCTCAGCTCAAGGTGCCGTGTTCAATCTTAGTTGCAGGGAGCGCTCCCACCATCCCTTGCGGGAGTCAAGGAATTGAACTGGCAACCTTGTGGTTGAGAGCCCACTGGCCCATGTGGGAATCGAACCGGCAGCCTTCGGAGTTAGGAGCATGGAGCTCTAACCACCTGAGCCACTGGGCCAGCCGCTGTATTTTTTTAATATTTCTAATTTTTATTTCATAAAATGATATTTATAGGCTTATGGGGTATGCATGTATCCTCTTTTTAAAAGAACTACTTTTATAGAAACTAAGTTACAAATGTAAACTTTGTTTTCCTGCTGCATATTAATAATAGATGAATAGGAATAGTAAATGTTTGAAAACTATCCAACTATTCTAGGATTCTATCACAGGCTCTTGGGACTGGAAGAAAACTCAATGTCATTAAGACCCCATCCCCTGAAGAAGCTGATTCAATAAGGTTGAGGTGAGCTTGGGAAATCATGATTATTTAAAAAGCTCTCCAGATGATTGTTAATAAATGAAGTTTGGAGAATATTTAATAAAGTTTAGTCCCCAAGCCCCTTACAAGGTCAAGTGGAGCCTCAGGCTATCTTGGAACCCTCCAGGGCAATAGAGAACTGTCTGCCTCTAGAGAAAGGCTGGTCCATCTTTGGACAGCTCCACAGTTAGGTCCTCAGTGGACCAGAAGGTGTCTGCTGGCAGTCTCTACTCTGGCTCCTTTGTGCTCCTCTGGACAAGTTTCATCCTTCTCCATTTGACAGCACAGCCCATGAAGTATTTGCAAGTTAAGTACTCTGTTCCCAGAAGCTTCATTTATTCCTAATGAGAGCCAGTCACCCTCCCTTTGTTACTTGTTACTTGTATCTGTTTATGATAAAATGGAGTGCTCCAGGTGTGACCTGTCCTGATGGAACCAGATCATTCCTGTGGTTTCCAGGGATGCTAAGGGATGCCGTCCAAGGTAACTTGGCCTGGGGTGACCGACTCCACCGTGCTCTCAAGCTCACCTTGGAGTCAGGTGTTTCGTCTGAGCTTGGTGAGAGGTAAGAGACTCTGGAAACTCCTGCCTTAGGCCACACGCTCCAACCCCCTCACCTGACCTCACCTGAGGTCTGCTGTCATGCTTTGGGCAGAAGCCCCAACTGACTCTAAGGTGGTACTTCGCTTTCCTTTATTGTCAACCTGTTTTCACTTCTATAAGAATCTCGTGGGAAGAAGAATCGGCTGGGCAGACACGATTCCCATGCTTATTACTGTCACGTACAGTATGCCAGATTCTGTATTCATAAAGCAGAAGCTAAAATTGCAGAATAATGTAAATGGCCTTGATGGTTCCTCTGCCAGTTTGGTGATTTGAAAGGCTAAACTTACATGTAATTTCCACATGACTGTATCTGTATGAAAATCCAGATTCATAAATGACATTCCTTGACAGGGAACTTCCTCTCTGTCCTCCTGGCAGTCCTTAGGCCTGTTGCAGTTATTGTCTTTGCCTTCGGACTCTTCTCTTCAGGCCAATTGCTTGATTATTAAGGATTTGAGAACTTTGAGCTTTCTGGGAAAGTTCTGTTAAGCAATCTAGCTTCCTTTCGTTGTAGGATATGCAGAATATATAATTGAGGAGAAAGCTACCTTTGTCGATAGAAATTTGCGATAGGCAGCAACGTCATCCCCTTCCCCGACCCCTTTAAAGGCTTTTATGGTATAAAAGGGAAAGTCTTCAAACAAAGCCAATTTAAATACAGTGGTACCTCGGTTTTCTAACGTAATCCGTTCCGGAAGACCATTCAAGTTCTGAAACGTTCAAAAACCAAGGTGTGGTTTCCCCATTGAAAGTAATGCAAAATGGATTAATCCGTTCCAGACCTTTAAAATCAACCCCTAAAACTGCAAATGTAGCATGAATTTTACTATCTAATGATACCATAGATCCACAAAATTTATGGCATTGGTAAACCGAAATGTTCAACAGAGACGTTCGAAAACCGAGGAACCTCTGTATTAGATTGTAATGGTATTAAAAGTGAAGAACTATCCTCTTGAACCCTCGCTGTCCTAGTTGGGGAGCTGGTTAAGGGATTTTAGCCATTTCTGCTTTTTGTGCTCTGACCTTCCTTCAGTTCACATACAGGAGAAGCCCTTTTGTCACCTCTGTTACTGATGATTACGTGTAAAGCAAAGCTGGAAAGTAGACTTCTCCAAGACTAAAAATGAATCGAAAGCAAAAAAAGTACTGATTTTGACCATAAATATTTTTATTAAATGTGAAAATACACGGGCATAAAAATAGTACCCATATTTGTAGACATGTCTGAGACCATCTCAACTAATTTTCAGTTTTATTAAAACACTAAATTGAGATGGATGAGGGTATTTAGTCTTGTCTCATTCAAAGCCAACTGTAGCCTTTACAGTAAGAGTAATATTTTCTCTTCTCAAACATCTCCAGTTTTTACCTTCTCTGCACTCTGCTTTCCACGACAGTTAAGAGGTTCAACCACGGATGAGTGCAACAAAACCTGTTACTATACACAAAGCCACGCAGTGGCTAATTTTACTCTCAAATCATTCAGCAAATGAGATCTGTTAAAAAAAATTATCCCCACCTATTAACAATATTTGCAATTACAGAGTAAACTCTACTAAAAGGAATTATCTGATTTAGAATAAGGATATTATTTGTTGACAAATTAGCATTTGCCTTCTTCCTTTATAAATATGGAAAAGTAAAGTACATTCAACAAAGTTGCATGAATTTCTCTAGGAGATGCTATTGGTGTGTGTCCCAGTGAAAACTTTGCAAGGCCTGTCACCAGTGCCCGGTAGCTTTAAGGCAGCTGATGTAACGCAGACCTGACTGAGGAACCATTTTTAACCTAAGCGTCTTACGCATTTTTTTCATGGTATATCTCACATACAACTTCTGACCAATTTCATACCTTTAAAAGTGGAATCTTAAATTTTCCACCATGAATAGAAAATGGTGCCAATTTCAAATTGTGGTTCTATTAACTTGTTTTTTCTACTGGGTTATTAGGAGTATTTTTCTCTCAAAAAATTTGTGGGTAGTTTTTACATTCTATTATCAGAGTCCCCAAAAGTTCTGTTTCCATACTGATACTTAAAACTTTTAATACTGACTACAGATACTTTAAAATTAGTATTATGTTACATCCAAGTCACATCAGTAAATTACTGGTTTTCATTTATCCATGGTAAGAAAGCACAAACTTTCAGAAGTGAGCAATAAATTAATTTATTCTCTTTTTAGAACTTTTTCACATTTATAGGCTGATGTGTTTAATACTTGCTGCTGTGGAAAATATCCACAATGTACAGACCAGCGACACTTCACTTCCAGAGCTCACCAAAAAGGAAAGGAGGAGTTTAAGAAGGAATATAATACAGGTAAGGCGGAGTGCACCCCTGATTTTACTTTTCCAGAAAGAGCCATAAAAGTTACTGGGCACCTGCAGTCTGCAAAAAGAGACCAGAGAGCGGTAAGTGAAAGTAGACTAAACACAAGTCCAGCGCTTTCTCTGTCATCTGAGTCCCCTCGCATCACGATCTCCATCAGGCCGGCAAGAGGAACGACTATCCCTTGACACACGTTTTTCTTCCTGTTAAACATGGAGTGACCACCGTCTTCCCATTCAGGTGGATGCCAGAGACTGATGCCCATCAAGGCTGGAACTGAAAGGTCGTTGTTTTCTTCATTAGTCAGCAAAACAACAAATTCCAGAGAATTAATTTCTCTCAGTGGCGTTGGTACTTGGCATGATAGCTTTTACTCTTTCTTCTCTGAAAACAGGCAAAGAACTCGCACATCTGTTACGATGACTTACTTAGATCCACAGTAAGACTTTACAAAGAGGAATTCTTGTAAGTGGAGAAAAGATAATGCAAACAGCAGGTTGCAGGCAGCGAGGGTTTGCGGGATGCAGTGCCCACGCAGCCCAGTCCCAACCCGCCTGACTCCCTCTGGCTCCGTGTTGTGGGCATCCTCTCTGAAGGGAAGGGCAAGTGACTTGCTATTTCCTTTGTTCTGACTGTGTGAAAAGTCTTCATTTTGAAAGTAGATAGAGGCCAGTGTTAGATTTCAAAGAGGTCACAGTGACAGTACATACAAAAGAACCAGATTGGGAAAAAAAAGTATTTTTTATATAAGTAATGAGATTACTGAGATTAAACAAACAAAAATGAATCTTCCTTAGAAATTATTGTCGCAATGGCTTGAATTTGGAGACATTAAATCAAAATGAAAGCTGCAAGTTGTTCACTAGTTTTCAAAATGCATTAAGTTTATTGGTAAGAAACATAGACTTCTAAATAGACGCAAAAAGCACTTACGTGTTTTCCCCAACTAAACTATTTGACTTTTGTCTCTCTGTTTAAAAAATTTTTTTCCACGTTTCAGGATGACTGTAGAAGAAAATAATTTGTGCTTGGCTGTTGTGGATATTACTGGTCAGGATGCCACCCACAACTAAAATTAAAATCCTTGATTTCATAAAAACCATATATTAGACCCATACGGCTTAAAATGCTTCAAAATGCTCTGAGGCAAACACAAAAACCTTTCTAGAATAAAGGTAATAATTCTTATTTAAAGTAATTATCTTAGATTTTAAATGCAGCATCAATAGTTCCATAAATATTTAATGTTCTTGATTAAACACTCATTTTTTTAAGGAAAAAAATTATCGAATATACAAAGATTGAATAGTTCATTTCTTAAAGGGTAAGAAGGTATCCAAAGAAAAGTTGCCATGGTGATAGTGGAAATATAGCCAGAGCTGACTAGATTTGTAAACCTGTGTTTTTTTCTAGGCAGGAGAACATCTAGAGGCATCAAGGTCTCGTAAAGGGACAGGTCTGCTATTTAGCGCCCACCTAAAACCGGTCCCACGTGCAGGTCACTGCAGCCCCAAAGGGTCAGCCAGGAGGTAAGAGAAGCTGTGCCACTGTATTTATTAAAAGTCGGAAACAGGGTATGCTATTTATGTTCACTGAGCAACTTTACATTTCTAAACCAATCCTGTTACAGGAAATTCTGTTTAATTCACAACTTCAGTTGTTAAAAGTATTTCACTCTGCAGTTCAATATTATTTTAAATAATACCATTGCTGTATTAGCTGAACTGATTTTATACATAACTTATCTTTTAAGATAATGTATTAGTTTCATATTAAACAAAAGGGCCCAGAGGTTTTACAATTAATTCTATTTCAGTGGTTTTCAGTATTCTATTGCAGGTACTAAACAAAAAAATAATAATACAAAGTATAAGCTTATCATCAATCCAAAGTCTTAACCTGGCTATACCAACTACCACTTCGTAGCAGGTTCGCTAAAAGCTGGGCTCTGCCCCTCCTTCAGTGACAGCCATGTTCATGCTATAGGGAGATGGAAGTGTGTGTGGCTCTGTAATTTAACAAATATTTGCAAGTCACTGGACTGACCAAAATCTAAGCAAAGTTGTCCCTAAGAACATATAGCTCAAAATGTCAATCTTCTCGTTAAGAATACTGAATACAACCCATGCTCAGGAAGCTGGCAGCTCCTTCTTATCCAGGTAGGAACTGACACACTGTGCCAGGCAATTTCTACGGGCCGTTAGTGTAGAAAAATAGAAACTATGTGAGCGCTCCCACAGGTGAGCCTGCCTCAGACCACTGCTTCCAGACAGTCACAACACATACACAGGCTATTTGGTCAGAAATAGAACATTCCTCGCCTCCCTGCCCTCACAAACCCATCAACCTCAAGTGTAAAATGGTGAGAACAAATTTTTCCTATAAAACAACTCTTTGGTCATGGACAAACTGAAAGATTTGAAATTTTCATTAGGATCCTGGAACAAGGTTTCTTTGTTTTTAATCTTCAAAAAATTAAGAACAACAAATAACAGCTGGTTTAATTGAAGTGGAATTTAAATCGAAAAGGTCCGCCTGAGCTGAAAGGATTGAAGCCTTGCCATGAGTTCCAGCTCCTGTGGAAAGGGCTGCCGCCGCCGCCTTGTTGGCTCTCCGCATCGAGGGGATCTTCTCCGTCATCAAACTTCTTCCTCATTTCTGTAAGAGGAAGCAGCAAAGTGAGACCAGGTACTGACTAAGGTGAGGGGATGGGACCGCGGACGTTACTTTTCAGTCCTCTAAACAGTTGTGCCCGATACTCAAATCTGGGCTCTCCCATGCCCACCCAGGTAGCACACTAGAGAAACACCAGTCACAGAGAAGGCGGTGAGGGCCAGGGTGGAAAATGGTGGCCACTGAAATTCAGGCCCCTAAATCTTCTCTCCTCACAAGAAGCTCTCCAAGGAAATGCTTCTCTGGAAAAAATGAGTAAGTGGAGAGAAGGAGACCTCCAAATGTCCTACCCTTCTGACTGACCCGTGTTACCAACCTACCCCGACAATGAAGTCAGCCCACACAACCTCCTCAACACACCAGGCTTCCTAGTGTTCACCATTAAAACGAAATAGAGCTAAGGTTCCTCAGACCTGAGGGCAGCGAGACCAGTGCAGACAAGTGGGAGAAAATACAGATGGCAGAAGAGCAAGCTAGTATCCTCAGAGATGAGAAAAAGCTATTTCATCCTTAAAGTAAGAACAGAGCTAAGAAAAAGGAACAGAGAACAAGAAAGAACTCTTAGTAATTAGAAATGCAGTTCTTTTCTCAATGCTTGCCTTTGTGACTGTCAGCTTCAACTCCCCTGGTTAGCTCCCTGCTGCCCTTAGAGCTCAGCGCCAGACTCCGTCCCCGGAAGATTCCCAGCTCCCTAGCTAATGCAGCTGCCCCTCCTGCACTGCACTAGCTAAGAGGATAGAATCATTCAGTGGATGTTGGGGACAAACAGTACATATCCTACTCACTAAGTACACTTGTGTCTCCCTTACTGGATTATAAATTACTTGAGAACAAAGGACTTTTTAACTTCAAATCCATAGCGTAGATTGTTCAAGAAAGATTTGTCAAATAGGCATAAAATGACTTCCTTCTATTTTTGTTGCATTTGTCTAGCTCAAGTCATAGCTTCTGCACCCAGTGACATGGAAAGCCACACAAAGCAGTACGAATTAGCTGAACATCAAATTCCCCCTGGAAATGTCCATGTGTTGTTCAATATTACCTAAATTCTTAGCTGTCTCACTCTTATTTTCAAGGCCATGTTAGCATATGACAAATCTAATGGACACTGATTTAGGGCAAGGTTCCTGGGGAACACACACATGGGCAGGGAGCCCCTGGGCTCAGACATGCTCTCCTCCCACCACTGCACATTCCAGCCTTGTAACTGGTCTCCTGATCAAGCCCCTGTAGGTCTGGTACAAAGAATTCATCACTGATCTGCGGAGTAGGAAGGAACCTAAGAGATCGCCCTCACCACTGTGCTTTCATATCACAGGTGAAAAGAACAGAGGCCTAAAAAGTTTTTGTAACTTTTGTCAAGTAGAGATGAGAGGCCAACTAAGGCCTACTGATTCCACATTTGTTGGTGTTTTCACTGTGCTGTGAATATGAGGGTCCCTGGCCCTGACGGGGTACACCTAAAACTGGACTTCGGAAACTGCAAGGCCGGGACCAGTCACCAGCCCCCGAAGAGAGCCCCAGAGCTGCCTGCTGTCCGCTCTGACACTGCTTCTGAGACGGGCAAAGGAAGTCTCCGAGCGGTCACCCACTCAGCCATTTTGAGACAGGAGAAAACGTTCAAGTCAAGCAATACCTGGATCAGAGAGTACTTCTTTAGCAGCTGCTATGTCAATGAATTTTTTCTCAGCTTTCTTCTTTTCTTCTTCATTCTGGAAGTTATCTGGGTGCCACTGCAGTGCTAATTTTCGATATGCTTTAATGATTTCTTGCTTTTTGGCATTTCTGAGGGGCATTAAAATGATTAATAATTAGTTAAGAAGTACCCAACACACTGCCAGAAAAAAAACAGACAGTTAAGATCCCACTGGCAACCTAGCAGCCTGGTTTTCCCATAGTGCCAAAGGTGCCCTCGGCTGAATGTCTGATATACAGCCCTGGGTGATGATTACAGCTGGCCAGGCTGCCTTCTATACTCGTTCACTAAGGTGAGGATCTCACTGGGAATCAAAGTACTCCTGATCTTTACAATTTTCCCTTTAAAAAAAAAAAAATCACAAACTTTCTGAATTTCCAAGCTGCCATGATTTAATTCTCGGTATTGAGAGAGAGATTTGGACTCTTTGAACCCCACTTTTTTTGTTTCTGGATTAGCTTACTTTATAAGAACAATTAAAAGGTCGGTGATTGTTCAGAGAAAGTGGGTCTTATATTAAAACACATGGATATCTCTCAGTACCTGTAAGTTGATTCTAACAGTGCCACTTTATTTTAGGCGTAGAGACTGTTCTTTTCCCCATCCCCTCCCCACCTCCTGGCCCCACCAAAAGAAACCTCACTCCTACCTCTTTACCCTTAATAAATCCAGGCCTAGAACCTATTCATGCTACAGTGTCATATCTTTGTCACCAACTACTAATTCTCCATTGTTGCATTTCTAGTCTCTATCAAAATTGTAACATATGCAAAATAAGATAAAACTGTTAGTATAATCTATGAGTGAAATTACGTAAGGAAAGGAAATGAACCCGAGAGAGAAAAATGAGGAGCAATGATTAGCTTTAAAACAGTTGATTAAAAGTAACAATGTAAATTTTAAATTAATAATTCACCTTTTTACTCCCAAGATTTTATAATAATCTCGTTTCTGCGACTGTTTCAATAGTCTTTGTGCTTTCTCTAGACCTTCCCGAATCTGCTGATCATTTTCATTGTGTTCCTGAGCAGTTTCGTAATCCTGAATAGCTGTCAAAATATGTTTAAGATAATGCTGTTAAGAGGAATTACAACTTGTAACCTTTACTTATCCTGCGACATTGATACTGAAGACACCACCTGTAGCCCCTTCACGTTACGTCTGCTCTGGGCCTAAGTGAGACCACTCTGTAATTTTGTACACAAACTTACAAAAGGCATACATAAGGAGGAATTCAGTAGCTTATTACTCCCAGTCAGTACAATTCACTGCTATTTGTTTACTTGCCCACCCTCCCACATTATCCTCACACCTTTCAGGTGTTTGAGTATCAGCACTTCATACAAAGCAATCTTACCATCAGTAAGATTAAAATGACTGTTACCCGGGAAAATAATGGCAAAGAAAATCTGCATGGTCAGCTACAGGGTCCACAGCACAGAAGAATTAGAGGCTTAGAAAGGGAGCGAGAGAAACCACCAGCAATCAGAATCACTGAGTCACCCACAGATTCCAACACAGACTATTACAACCTGATTTTTAAGTATCAGTCAAAACAGAAAACCATACATACAGTCCTAGTATGGGAAGTCTGATACCAATCCATATTGTATCTCTTTTTTTAAATATTTAGAAAATACAAGGCATCTGGATCTCTAATGTCATGCAGGAAAGAGTTAACACAACAGGCCTGAGACTGTTAGCTTTAGAAAGGTCTGCTGGCAAGCTGGATTTCAGGAGTGTTCCCAACATTCCCAGGTAAGAATGCTGAAACTATACAAACAACGTAGTTGATGCTAAATGTCTTCTTTCCTTCTGGAAGTCTGGAATTTTGGTATGAACCAGGCAGGAGTGGTACCTACGTCACCAGCGCCCAATAAACTCCCTGGGCACCGGGTCTCTAACAAGCTTCCCTGGTAGACAGCACTTCACACGTGCTGAAGAATTAGCTTGTGCTGTATGGTTTCACAGAAAGAGATGCTTGGAATCTTCCACCTGTTTTCCTCTAAGCTTTGCCCCATGAGCCTTCTCCCTCTATTGAGCTGACTTTATATCTTTTCTGGAATAAATCTTAGCCAAATACAACTATATGATAAGTCCCATCCACCAACACAAATTTTTCTCAATGTCCTCCCTGGACAGACATCTCAAATAATGGATTGTTGGGTTCAAATTCTAGTTTTTATGAAAATGCATTTCATTATGGGAAAAAGACATTCTCTGGATAACACCTCTGAATGTTCAGAGGTGTTATCCAGAGCTGTCTTTTCCCATAGCAAAATTGGCAATTGCTAATCCTGGAGAAGGTTTAGGAAGGCACCTTGGGCAGATTAAAATGAGAAAGGTATTGGGATAAGATCAACACACGTAGTTAGCCGCTACTATATAGAAGACCGAACCAACCCTACCATTGGTCCATGGGGGTGGGGGAGGGCCTAGGCTTTTATCCTAATTCCTGCCTCAATGCATTAATATTAAATATTAATGTCACCCAACCCATAGTGACAACGTAAAATACCTTTGCAATTTAGTACACAAACCCATAATAAATAGTAGTGAGGTTTAACTTTGAATACCCATAGCACTTGATATCACAGCCTAGTAAGGAAACGTATTTTGAAGGAATTTAATCCAAGAGGAAAATGTTTCAATGCATGTAATTTTGCTACTTATGCAAACTCTACATTCAAAACATGTTTTAAATCTTCAGAGTATCTCCCACAAAGCTGTCTTCTATATTCCTATATTAAAACTTAAGGTAGACACATTTTTTCTATATAGAAAAAATATAAAATTGTAGGTTTCCTAAATTCACAGGTAACTAATTAGAAACTCAATATGGATGATATAAGACTTCCCATGGACATAAACTATATAGATAATTTTTAATTGTATTTCAGATTCCACTCTCCAAGGGGTATCTTCAAAATAAAAAATGATACCCAGTTAATGTTTATCTCATACGACACTGAGCAGCTGTGAAAAGTAGACTAAGCCAGAAACATTAAGGCCCTGAGCAAACAGTACAGTACATATTAGCTAATTCACTTTATAAACTCTGAATCTAAAACATTTTCTCCTATCCAAAGTTTTTCTTCCGTATTCCCCTCACTCAGTTCTTAAGGAGCAAACAACCAGATCAAGATGGCAGCGTGGATGATAAACAGGAGTTTGCCAGCCCTCCACCCCACTATCCCACGAAAATGACAAAAATATAACCACGCATCACTGAACACAGCGGACAAGAATTTTGATAAGTTTCTGGAAGAGAGACTGCAAATGGGATAATAATGAATAAACCTAAGTAGAAAGGGCCACAGTCCACATATACATTGGAAGAGGCCCTCGCAGATTTGGAAGCCATTCTTGTCGGCCAAGGATCCCCAGCTTAGCACGACAGAGTAGCTTTAAGGCACCCATCAGGATAGTCTGTGGGATGATGGAAGAATGGCTGGGCGGCGCTCTCCTCGCATGTGGAGCAGCTATAGCATCAACCTCACCGGGGACCCAGAACCAGCAGAATGAAAGATGTGCTTCCGGCAGGCCCCTGATACAGCTTCCGGGACCGGGAGGAGATGCAGAACTGGGCCCACAGGCACTCAAGACCTCTACAACAGACCTGGAACAAACAAAGGAAAAGCAGTTCCATCCAGAATTTAAATACACCAAAGGGCTGCACCTGAGAAGTAAGAGTAAAATGAGTAAAGCCCTGCTCATTTTGGCAACTGGGCAAGATGGCAAGTGCCGTAGGGAAGTCTTCCTGTGAACGGGTCCTACCCACGTGAAGTCTGCAGTGAGCTCGCCAATACAGAGAAGCGTTTAAATGACAGATATGCACAGTTGCAAATGACTGCCCTTTCTCTCTTACACCACCAATCCATTACCAAATCCCAAATCAGCTTCCCTTCAACAGAATTTAACTACTTCTCACCATTTCCACAATTACCACTGTGATTTAGTCCATAATTAATGCACCTGAACAGCTGTAATAGTTTTATAACAGCTCTTCCCAGCTTCCGCCCTATTCCCCTAAACGTCTATCCTCGTACAATACAAGGACCTTAGAGAGCCTTTTAAATAGTACATCAAACTTTCAAGATAAATACGCCCATGGAACACAAATTTTCTCATCCTGGATATCATACAAAACAAAACAAGGTAAAAGGGGGCAGGGGAGCTCCATTTTCAGCAAAACAAAGAAACTGTACAAGGGCTACTAAAATTAGCTAATATCAGCCATGAATCCAAAATGAGGGGGGGAAGCAAATAGTGAAAAAGGCCCAATGGCAAGAGATCACAGAAAATGTCGGCAAAATACATTTTCCATTGAGTATGGACTCCTGTATCTTTTGCATATTCCAAGAACCATGACATCTAGAGCGGACATAGTGGAGAGAAAGCATAGACCTTAGTAGAGAAGAAAGGAAAAGAAGGGACTACAATAAGTGAGAATAACAGGGCACCACATCTCAGGAAACTGAGCAACTATGTGCTCTCTGAAGGTGAGGGCCTCACCCCAAATTGCAAAAGATACACCCCTTTGGTGTAGCAAAGGAAGTGGGCAGGGGGGCAGCAGGGCTGGCAGCAGACAACCTCCTGGACACAGTTTAGTTCAGAGAAGCAGAGGGCAGGGCTATACAGGAAGGCCATTTTAGCAGGAAGCAGAATGTCTGTGGAAACAGTGAAGCAGAGAGCATTGCAAGTGTGAAGTACAGAAGACGCCCTGTCCCCAGCGCCCTTTTCATACCCCCAAAGGACTTTCCCACAGGTAACTAGGAAAGGGTAATTCAAGTCATTCTGAGATGAGTAACATTTTTTAATGGCACAGCATCAATTCAAAGATACTTAATTTTAAATTAAAACAGGAAAAGTGCACCAAAACTTACCCAATGAATTTGCATCAGAACAATAGCCAAACAATATGTGACAATTCTGAGCAAACATCATGGCACGAATCATTAAAACTTAATTCAATCACCTCTATTAAGAGTAATCACAAAGCAGAATAAGAACTCAGCAAAGAGATAGCAAGACGAGGAGATAAAAATGTGAGTAGTCAAAATTCAAGAAAAATGACAAAAATTATCACCGAAGTGAAGATGAAATGAAGAAGGACGAAAGAGAAGTATATGGGGGAAAAAATAAGGACCCAACAAAATGGAATGAAAATAGAGTGTAGCTATAGATGACAGGCAAAGAGAATACAACTTATACATAATTAGACCTTTGAAGCAGAAAACCAAACCAACAGAACAAAACATTAAATTTAAGAAAACTTTCCTAAAATAAAAGATAAATCTATTCAAAGGGCATACATGTGCATGATCAACTTTAACATACATCCTAGTAATTAACGCACTTGAAAGATAAGGGCTGTTTGGATGGCCAGGAAAACAAAAACAACAAAAAAACCTGGCCCCAGATTTTCCATAGCAATATTCAGTGCCCGAAAAGAATGGAACAGTAACTTCAAGATATACAGAAAATTTATGAACAAAGGATTTTATTACCTAGCCAAACCATCCTTCCAGTATAAAAGGTACAAACAGCTTTGAAGATAGAAGAAATCAGGAAAAAGTTTTCCCAGGAGACCCTCGAGGAAATTACTATAGGATGAACTCACTAAGAGAAACCTAAAGAAACCACAGCCAAAAGAGGGATGGAACACATCAAATATATTTAATGTAGAACCAAGACTAAAACAAAACGGAGTTGTAGTGATAGAGTAGTATGTATGCCCAGACAAGACAAAAGGCATACAGCTAACAAAAAATGGAAGAAGAAAGGAGAGAGAAAATGAAAAAGTTAGTTCATTAGTTCCCACCAAGTACAGCTGAAGAAATCAAAGCAATCAGAAAATATCACACACTGATAGGCCAAAGGCAAATACTAGAGAGAAACTGATGAACAATTATTAAGTGATAAAGGAAAAGAAGAGAAATAAACATGCTATAATAATTTGTCCCTCACTGCAGGAAACTAACAGATATTGCCCAAAGAAAGAGGGCTACATTAACAAAACTATAAAGATAACCAAGAAAAAAAATGCATAAACCTTCCTATATATCAAAATGGTACACAAAATAATGCAAGCCAAATAGCAAAAATTCTCAGCAAAACAGAATGCCAGAACTCCGACCAAACACATCTGTCATATAAATAAATGTAAATGTGTTTAACTCTATTTAGAAGAATTTCGTATTGGAACACAAAGCAAAACCCAATTCTATGTAAGAGACACACTTGAAATAAAGTGATTCCAAAAAGTTGAAAATAAAAGAGTAAAGCAGGTCAAATATATGGGTTGTGAACACAATGCAATATATAGATGATGGATTATAGAATTGTACACTTGAAACCAATATAATTTTATTAACCAATGTCACCCTAATAAATTCAATTTTAAAAAACGTATGGTCAAAGGTTCACCAGGCAAATATAAGAAAAGTTTGGTTCACATCTTAAATTAACATCAGATAATTCGAATTGAGGTAAAAAATATTAAACACCAAAAGGGGGGGGGGGGGCGCTTATAATGTTCAAGGCTAAAAATCATGAACATAATGCTGTGCATCAAACAAAACGTCAACATTTATAAAGCAGCAATTATGAGCGATACTAGGAGAGACTTAATGAGGGAGACTTACCTTTCTGTTCATCACAGATCAAATGGGCAAAAAAAAACAGGTAAGAAAAGGAAGACCGCACTAGAAGACAGATTTGATTGATATGTCAGACTCTCCCGGAAACAAGAGCATTCACCTACTTTCAAATCCCTATGACTCATGAAGTCAACCATTTCAGGTAAAAAAAGAAACCAGTAATAAATTCCAAAAAATGGAAGTACTAAAATAAAAACATTCTCTGATCACAATGTTATAACACAAGAAATAATAAAACAGAAAATAAGTTTCCCACCTAAAAAAAGTTAAACTCTCCAACTCTTGAAGAAAAAGAAATATTGCAAAATATCTAGAAAATAATGAAAACATTAGTTTTCAGAACCAATAAGACACAGCTCAAGCAGTGCTAACAGGATAATTTATAGCCTTAATGGTTCAATAAAAATTAAAGGAGAAAAATTAATGTAATCATGATTCAAAATTAGGAAAGAATTGTAGGACAAAAACAAAATGAAACAGAATCAACTGATAAGTAAAAAGCCTTATTTCTTGGCAAAAATCTGTGAACACCTAACCTAATCAACCAAAGGAAGCAAGCAAGCTCAAATTCAAACAACTGAGAAATAACCATAAAAACAAAAAAATTAAAATAATGAGACTATTTCACTAAATTTTGTGCAAATAAATTTGAAAACTCAAAAGAGTAACTCAAACTAAATCCACAAGAGAGAAAATCTAAATAGAAATAGTGGCATAGAAAAAGTTGTCAAAAAGCTACCTCCTAATCAAGCAGCAGGCTTTCCATGGAGATCCCACAACACTTAAAATTTCCAAGAAATTATTTTTAAAATACCCTAAATAGTTTGCTATATTTAAAAGTCTGGGTTAACAATCATTTTTCCTCAGGATTTTCTAAGAATATTGCAATTCTCCCTTCTGGAATTGATAGGGGGGGAGCATGAGGAAGAGGTGCCCATCAGGAGAACATAACAGTCATAAATGTGTAGGCTGCTGATAGCTGAACTTCAGAATGTGCAAAGGAAACGTAGACACTATTAAAGGGAAAGACAGGAAAGTCTGCAATTCCCACAGCAGGTAATTAAACAGCTCTCTCCTCTCAGTAACTGATGGGAAAACTAACAGAATATGCATTATTTTCAAGTACACATAGGATATTCAGCAAGACAGATACCATCCTGAACTACAAAACCAGTCTACATAAATTTAAAAGAAAACAAATCTAAATAAATTTAAAAGAAAGAAAATCATAGAGTATGTTCTCTGACTATAATGGAATTAAATTAGAAATCAATAATCAGGTAACCAAGAAACCACCAAATATTTGAAAATTAAAATATATCTAAATAATCTATGCATCAAAGAAAAAAGAGAAATTAGAATATATTTCAGTGTGTTGATAATGAAAATAAAACAAAATGTGAGTAGTGCAGCTTTAAATGCATATATTAAAAATAAAAAAGGCCTAAAATCAATGAGCGTTCAACCTTTAGAAGCAAGAAACGCACAAAGTATACCCAAAGTAAGTCAGAGGAAAGAAGAGAAGAAATCAATAAAATAATAGAGAAAAATCATAGAAAACATTAACAGATCCATAAGCAGGTTCTTTAAGACCAACAATTTTGACTGAACTCTAGCTGCATTGATCAAGAGGAAAAATAGAAGATACAAATTATCACCATTAGAAATGAAAGGAGGAATAATCACTTCAGATTTTAGACAGTAAGAGAATATGATATTACAAATTTCATGCCAACAGATTCAACAGTGTAGATGAAATAAATTCCTTGAAAGACACAAGTTACATAAACTAACACAAGATGAAACAGAAAATATGAACAGCCCTATAATTGATAAAAGAAACTGAGTTCATCATCAAAAACCTTCCCACTAAGAAAACTCCAGGACCAAGATAATTTTACTGGTGAATTCTCTCAAACTTGAAAGAGGAAAAACACTAATCTTAACACAACTCTCTCAGAAAATAGAGATGGGAACAATTTCTAACTGTTGAGTCCGGCACAACCTTAACACTAAAATCTGACAAAGATAATGTAAAAGAAGAAGTTACAGAGCAATATCCTTCAGGAACAAATATTACCAAATCAAATCCAGCAATATCTGAAAAGGATAATACATCATGTCCAAGAAGGGTTTATCCCAATAATTCAAGCTTGATAAAAACTTAGAAATGTCAGTGTAATTTACATTAACAGAATAAAGGAGAAAAATACAAATATATACATAACTTCTATAACTCAGTAACAAAAAGAAACAACACATTTTGTTAATTAGGTAAATATCTGAACATGTCACAAAGGAAGATATTTGAATATATAAGCAGAATATGAAAAAGTATTCAACAACCTTAGTCATCAAAAACACGTATCAAAGCCACGAGATGCTACACATCAAACTGTATAAAATTAAACAGAATGACAACACCAAATGTTTGCAAGGATATAAAGCAACTGGCACTCTCACAGACTTTATTGGTGGGAGTATAAAATATAAATTGCGCTTTAGAAAAGGGCCTAGTAGTTTATTTAAAAACTAAGCATGCACCTTACCCTGTGCCTCAGCAATTCCACTTCTAGATACTGACACAAACTAAATGAAAGCCTTTCTAAAAAGGCCCTGCAGAATAATGTTCATAGCAGCTTTTTTCATAACCAGCCCAGGTGTCCATTACTATGAGAATGGACAAAGTGCTATAGTCACAAAAAGGCACGCTCTTCAGGGATAGGATTACAGTGAAATACTGAATGCCTTTCCTGCTTTCATAGTAGACAAGAAATAACAGTGCTTCCAGCCCACTAGCCGTTTTTAAAGTTTTATTAGAGCACATCATGTCCGTTTGTACTGTCTAAGGCTGCTCTTGCACAGCAGTGGCAGAGCTGAGTAGCAGCAATACAGACTGTGGTGCATAGAGCCTGTAGGTTTTACTCTGGGCCCTTTACAGAAAAAGTTTGCCAACTTTTGCTCTTCAGCAATAAAAAGGATTGAATTACCGATGCATGTAATAACATGAATAAATCTCAAAACCATGCTGAATAAAAGATGCCTTATACAAAAGAGGACATACTAATAGTTGATCCTTGAACAACACAGGGGTCAGGGGCACCGACCCCGCCCCCTACCCTGCACAGTCCAAAATCCATGTATAACTTTTGACTCCCCAATAACTTAACTATAAATAGCCTATAAGGTTGATTGGAAGCCTTAGTCATAAACAGTCGACTGACACTTGGTACATTATATGTACCACAAATGTAACAACAAAGTAAGCTAGAGAAAAACTTATTAAATTATTAAGAAAATCATAAGAGAAAATACATTTACAATGTTTACTGAAAAAAATCCGCATATAAGTGGACCCACAGTTCATACCCGTGTTGTTCAAAGGTCAGCTGCCATATGGTTCTGTTGATAGGAAGATCTAGAATTGGCAAAACTAAGCTATGATGGAGAAAATCAGAACAGTGGCTGCATCTGGGCGGCGAGATGGATACTGAATGGTAAGAGACAAGAGGGTAATGTAACACTTGTATTTCCTAGGAGTTTGGGTTTGACAAAGACTCACTCTTTTGATCAAAACTTTGGTCAGGTTCCTCTCAGTTCTGACTAAGAAGCAATCTTGGGCTTTTTCCTCTATCCTTGTAGAATCCAGTTTGAGCAAGAATCCTGCCAAGTCCATTCAGCTAAAACCCCCAACCCTGGTATTTGACCAAATTTGAACTTGATATCTGATCAAATTCCTCATCCCCTGTCCAGGGCTGCCTTCAGCAAGAGTTCAGTTGAGTCCCTCTAGAAAGAATCCCCCTTTTCCGTGATGTTTTCTTAGTCATTTTCCATCTTCTCACCCCCACGCTGCTCCTTGGTTATAATTCCCCACTTGTCCTTGACGGAGTCAGAGTTGAGCCCAATCTCTCGCTACAAGACCCCGCTGCCATGTTCCCTGTATCTATCATGATACTCCTCCCACCTCCCTTGAATAAAGTCTCCCATAAGGTCTTTTACAAATGCCATGAATGTTTTTTTTCCCTTTAACAGGTTGCACAGGTATTAGAACCCAAATTGGTATGCCTAAAATTTGTGCATTTCATTGTATCTAAAAATACCCCTTCCCCCAAAAAAAGGAAAACAGTAAACAAATTCTAGTTAATAATATACAAGTTGAAGTATTTGGGGGAAAGTAAATTAAAGTTGACAACTTTTTTTTGAAAGCAATCTAAAAAAGATGCACTGATGGATGGACCAAGGGATAAACAGATAAGTGTTGTGATAAAACATAGTAAAATGTTAATTTTAGAATCTAGAAGGTGAGGACATGAGTGTTCACTAAAATTCTCTCTATATGTGAAATTTCTCAATAAAATGTTGAAGGAAATGTTTACCTCCTGTGAAACTGTCATAATATAGATAATGAAAATCAAGTCTTCTACCACTGTTTTATTCATATTCATCCTTAGACAACAAAGGGAAAGTTTTATCCAAAAACATTTACAGCCTAATTACCATCACAGAAGTAGAAGAAAACTGTAAGCTCTGTCTGACATTAAAGAGGGCTGAACAATTTAAAATCAAACTTCCATCAGTGCTTCTTACAGTAGACCACATTCTAACATTGAACTCTGAGGGCAAGCCTAGCCATTATATTTTAAGCTGATTTGAATAGTGATGAGACAAACTATGTTTAATTCTGTACACAGGGACATGATGTATGGCCTGCACTCTAAATGAATCTGATATATCAATGTTCTCGATAAATGTGTTTATTGAAATTTTTAGTGGAAAAGAGATAATAGTGCTAAATAAAGAATTCCAGTTCCCATCGGATTATAAAATTTTATATCTCATGCTATAATTTCTCTTTCAACAGTTAAGAAATATCACCAACTGTGTTCAAAGCACTGGAATAGACAAACACAAATATAGGCCTTGTTCTGTGTACTTAGTCTGTTTCTACTTAAGATGGTTAAGAAATTTGTAGGGTATTTTTTCTTTCTTTTTTAAAGAAGCCATTTTACTATTTCAGGTCACACTTGTTTGTCTTGGGTAATCAGTTTTGTTAACTAGCAAATAAAATGGCCACACAAAAACCTGTCTATGGTCTACTTCCATCTATCCACACACACCCTCTGTCCTGCTCCAGGGTGCCTATCACCTCGGGGAAGGCAAAGGACCCTTTCATCCTCACCTCTGGGCTTCTGTACCAGCTACAGCTTGTCCCACACCTGGAACATACTTCCCTATTTTTTTTTCCTTAATACTTTTCTCAACACTTGACGCTTTTGATCATTTGGAAATTAAAAAAACAGACTTTAAAGACCAAGCTATACATTAGTATTAAGCATCATTTTCTTTAAGAACTAAGCTGTCAAGTTTCCCTAAAAAAAAATATTCAAGTTACAAAGGCATTTTTCAAATTATATTTAACAGGCTACACAATTTAACTTTTTTTCAATAACTAAGCTTTTTATACTCTGCAGCTTCTCTAACTTCACAATTAGAGCTGAACGTTTATATACAGATGACAAAAGTACTTAGTCCAAAACTAACTGGAATACGAAACCTAGAGTAGAGCCATCTCACTGAGTAGACACAATAGCTCAAAAGTGAAAAAAACAAGTATGCTAATGGGCCCTTCCATGGAGATAACCTGCCTTATTGAAACATTCTTATGAATATTAAAACTTAGATTGATTGCATACATTTCAAGCCTCAATCAGACCTCAAGGACTGTACTACAAAGATGTCACACAAATAGTAGTAATCAGAGCTGTCATCGTTCCCAGGAAACCACTTAGGAGCAAGGTTCTAGTCAAATTGTGGAAAGCAGAAAAAGTGAATCATCAGTTTGCCTTAAAAAAGAGTACTACAAACTAACTGTAAGTGTAGTTATCTCCTTAGGACAGGTTTTATCACTGTTGCAGGTGCATTCTTATTGTATTTAAAAATTTTCCATGATTACTAACTTATATGACTATTTTTCATGACATTAATATTTAATACATATTATTTTAATAGCCACACACTCTTTTATTAAATAAATACTCAGCACCAAACTGAGAAACAAAAAGGATACCACAAAACAAGTTTCACTGTTTTCAATTTAAAATGACTTACCTGATTTGAAATAAAAACTTTACAATAAGAGATATAAGGCTCACTTCTTTTAGAAACCATCTCATTTAAATGTTCATAGTATATTGTCACATGAAGAAAGTCTTGTTTTCAAAAAATATATATTACTGTATATGCCCTAGTTTTCTTCCAAAAACAGGGCACTGCCTTTTTTCAAGGTCCTTACAAGATCTAATAGGAACCTCTGTTATTTCAACTTAAACAAAGTAGGGTAAGCAGCTATCGTACTGTTATTAAATAGCTTAGGGGGTCACAGAAGATCATTTTATATTTAGGATTATAGGACATACATCTGTAGGCTGGATGTATAATGTGTATACTGAGTATATGCATGGAATATGTATACATACATACACATGCATAGAATATATACTAATATATATGAATAGAAAAAAGTCTGAAAGATATAAATCCAAAATTAACAATGATTACCTCTGGATGATATGAAAGCTATAATTTAAATTTTCTATTTTGTTATTTATCTTTTCTAACTTGTCTACAACAAAGGAAGTCTAAAATTCTTATTTTTATATCCTACTGAACTGGTTTCAACAGAACTTTTTCCTTTCATTCCAGTTTTCTAAAATTGTCAAAATTTTCTTGTACTCTGGTAAATTTGTTCTAAACAACAGGATGTTAAACATGAGCTAATTTTCATATACATAAATTTTAGATATTGCAAATCAAATTCCTTATAGATTTACCTTCATCATACATTTCTTCTATTAAATAAGCCTCTGCTCGATCTTTCAGAGCATTCACATTGTCAGGTTCCATATTTAAAACTTCAGAACACACTCGAATAGCTTCAACAGGCTTCTCATCCTAAAAGTAAATGTGAAAAAAGATTTATGGTTGCTATTCCATATGTTAAGTTTTTACATTTCTGGGAGCAAGTCAACTGTTACCTTAGAAAAGCAGTGGCAAATCCTTTCTTTTGAACGAATTGTATATTCGGAAACACTTGGCTCTGTTTTCATGACAGATTCATATTTGCTGGTCGCATCTGTGTATCTATTAAGTAAGCAAATCATGATGAGTAACAGTGAAATTCTATTTCCAGAGTCACAGAAAGGACCCACTACTCTTCACTGTATGTTGCTTAATCAGTTCACCTGAACAAGCACATGCCTTCAAACACTGCTTTTACCTTATTAATCTACAGTATCAAGGAAGGTACTATCTGCAAACTAAGAGGAGATAAAACATACGACCACAGAAAATGTATATGGACAAAGCATAGCTGTGAGTACCAATTAAACCAAGTGATGAATGTTTTTACAGAAAAACGCTCATGTTTTGGAACTGAGTAAAAAACTTTGTTAATGTCTCACTTACATGGAGCACTTTCAGCAAAACAGAAATAAGGTTTTATTTCTTGGTCACTATACACTTTCATGAAATAATGGAGCCCATAATATACATGCTATTTTATATCATGAATGTTAATAGTCACAATTAAGTACAATGTACTTTCTTACAGAGGGAACCTGCTTAAATTCCTAACTTTACTAGATTTCTAAGAACAATAAAAGCTATTTCAACATTTTTTGAAAACTGGTGGAAAGTACTAGTCACGTTATACATTAAGAATTAAGTTACTTTCCTCAATAATGGCAAAATGAGCTATATTTATATATTTATATGCCACTGTGGCACATTATTCCCAGTGTGCTGCGATCCTCCCTTTTAAATTCTGATGTATTAAAACACAGCTTTAAATACAACATTTTAAACAGAGGCTAGCTATCAATGCCAAAATCCTAGTTGGGATATTGTTCTAAAGTTTTCCATGATGGTAAAACAACTGGAGGAAACTCCAGAGTATGTGAGACCTTGCTTTACTTCTTATAACTACACGTGAAACTATAATTAGCTTGAAATAAAAAGTTCAATCAGAAAATACTGCACTTAAAAAACAGGCTAGCTTATGAGAAGGTGGAAATGTACTTTCCCCAATTTGTCCAGCTAGGTACAATTAAATACCACAGACATTATATGAGTATGTGTGTGTGTGTGTGTGTGTGTGTGTATGTGTGTATAAATATATGTATATACGTGTGTATATATATGTGTATATATATTTATTTACACACACATATATGTATATATATACATATATATACATATACATATATATACATATACATATGTATATGTATATATATATTTTTTTTTTATTTTTTTTTTTAATATGACAGACTCAGAAAGGGGGAGAGAAGAAGGTAGACCAGCTAGGAACCTCTGGACCTGAGGGAAAACACAATGTGTTAAGTCCCTGCATTTCTTTTTTGCTTCATATATCCCAGACTTGGAGCTATATACTCTGTATACATCGCTATCTAATTTTAATAATCAATTTATACGTCTGTCTCCCACGCTAAACTATGAGCTTCTTAAGACCAAAAACTATAGTCATACGTATTTCATCACCCCTAGTACATAGTCAGTGCCTGATACAGGAGATATTCAATAAATATTTGGTGAAATATAAATAAACCTGCTGATAACAATACTATTATTTATATTCTGCCTTTTAAAAAAAATGCACAGTTGGGGTAGTTTTGCTAAGGCCCAGTGCTACCTAGGATACTCCATCCTCAATAGCTAAATAGTAAAAGAGCAAGTAGTTCAACTGTTCTCCTGTGCCAACAAAAGACATATGAGGAAATGCTAGATAGTCTAGACAAACATATTCTTACCTGCCATCTCGAATGAGCTCTTCAGCTGATGCAATCAGCTTATTAAGTTTCTTTACTTGTTTATAGTGTGCAAAACACCTTTTATGATCCTGGTCAAGTTTAAGACATTCACGAACTTCACTGCTCATGTATTTAAAAAGAAGAAAATATTCCAAGTCAAATGAGTAACTCTCCATACTAAATACAAAAATCACAATAAAAGGTATTTTTTGTTTGTAACAATTAAACAAAACATACTGGCTTAATAATACACTTTTATATATGATGTACCATTCACACATTAATTCAAATGAAAATGGCTTTAAGTTATACATTATTTTCCATTTTCCTTCTACAAATATTACGTATCTCCTATTTATTTTAATAAGCATACTTCATAAAAATAAACTATGTGGAAATAGAATAACTTAGGGATAACACAAAATATATAAAAGGATATGGACTATGAAAACCTCAAACAATTTTATTAATATAAAATTTAAAAGAATGGGATGACTATCTTACAGCCAACGATAAAATGATGATGAGATGTGTATGTCACTAGAACTGACCTGAGGGACAGTTCATGGTCTCCTAGTTGGTAGTACAGTGTGCTGATCTTATAAAAAGCCTCAGTGTTGTCATTCTTCAATTTTGATGCAGCTTTTAAGTCACTTATCGCTTTCCTAGGTTCCCCTTCTTTTATAAAACATTCAGCTCGAAGTTCCCGTAGTTCTGCATCCCAAACACAAACCTTGAGAAACGAAAGAACTAGACTTTAAAAAACAGTAAGTTATGCATATTTATACTTACATTCCACATATTTTGTGTACATATTTATCAACATAAAACATCTTCAATTAATGTGATTTCAATATGGTAAATAGTATTTAAAAGTCTGATACAATTTAGATATGGCAAAAATAATTAGATGTGACAAAATAATTTCTTCAAGGACATCTTAAATAAATTCTAATGGGGAAAGATATATATACTAACAAGGGCCCTTTTCCGACCTCCTTCAATTATATAATTGTAAAATGTTGAAAATAAGAATACATGGAAAGTTGTTCCCAGTAAAGCATATCTGATTTTGAAGAGAATATTCTGTAATCAGATTTTTGTACTTAATCAACAATTCTAATTTCTAGCATCAAAAAATAAAATCTGGGGGTGGCCAGTTAACTCAGTTGGTCAGAGCGTGGAGCTAATAATACCAAGGTTGCCGTTTCAATCCCCGCATAAGCCACTGTGAGCTGCGCCCACCTTAAATTTAAAAAAAAATAATAATAAAACAAAATCTGGTTCTAACTTTGTAAAATATTTTTGTTCCACTAATAACGAAATGAAATTCTCTTTTCTAAAATGTCATCTCCTTGAAATTAAACTCTCATATCATAAAAAGAAAAGAGAAAAACTATTTGAGAAGGTTGAGGCTTCATCATTTCTATTTTATTGAAAAACTGAAAATGTTTAGTAAATGTACTAGTATACTTCAAAATGTAAACCCAGAAACTCACCAATAAGGCCTGTGGAAATTTCTTTACATATATCTTAGAGCTGTTCTAAAGTCATGTCTATTTTTCACACATATTAAGATATCAAAATCAACATATATACATAAATATCCTGAACAATAAGCTAGTTCAGAATAGATAGTCTAATTACTGGAAGGTAAAAATTGTAACTTTATTTTTCTTTAATAAAGGATTTGCAAAATAATTTAGTAAAATGTGAATTCCACTGGACTACATCACATGATTTCCTCTATAAAATTATCAAAGAAGTGCCCATTATGCATGTATCACAAGTTTACTGCCAAAATTAAATGAAACTACATCAAAGTGCTATGAAAGTGATAAATATGGATTACAATTGCTTTCATTTGAAAACTTTAGACTTCTTTCTGAAAGCATTTTCATTAAGTCCTTCAAAGGCAAGGAAACTGTAGACTTAAATTTCCCAATCTAGAACCATCTGGATCCTATCAACTGTTCATGTGCCTTCTTCCCTAGAAACTTCTCACTTTAAACATTCCTATTTCCTCCCAAACATTATTTTTCCTTTTTCTTAACCAACTCTTTCATCCTTTACCCCCTTATTTAATCTCTAAATCTTCTCCCTGCACCAAAAATTAAATAAATAAAGTCAAACAATAATAGCAAAGCAAGCAATGTATAAAAATATGTAACTCCCACTCCAAAGCACATTCAATACACTTACTGAAAAGTTCAGTTCCAAATCTTGTTCTATATAAACACCATCTTTCACTTAAGAGCTGAAAGGCCAAGGACCAATTGATTTTTACCCTATCCCAGTTTTTTTGTGGTATATAACAAGTCAAAGTGTATAAACATGCCTTACAGTAAAAAAGCAGTAAGTGTTAGGATTGTCAGTTGTAGTATCTTAGACACTTACCTCTAAAATCTTATCAAGGAAGGTTATAGCAGCAGCATAATCCGAGCTTTCAAAAGCATCCAGTGCTTGTGACCGCAAATGCTGCATTTCATCAGATTTTGTAAGTTGGGACTGGGCTTCCTTTTCTTCATTTTCACTTGGATTAGACTTAAGCTATAAGAATAATAAGAAATTAAACAGGTTTTTTAATCTCTTAAGTCTAATATCCACAGTATACACACAGGTCTGACCATTCCAAATACTTCTGTGCATTGAGGGAGACAGGTAGAGACACTGGCAAAACTGGCTTGTCTGAGGACTTGCTTCTGCTGCTGCCCCAGGGGAAGCAACAGCAAAAACATCTTCCACCAATACGGCACACAGAGCGAGCAGCGGCGCTAGGGTCTACAGCCCTGGCTCCCCCAAATCGTACCAGGAAGCAAATATATTCAGGGATGGGGAAAAGGTAGAGAAGAATGAATAATAAGGAAAGCATTTTCTCACGTTCTGAAGTATAGCTCTAGTGCAAATAACTAGTTTTATGTATTCTGCCTTCTAGTTATACTTCCTATTTTTTAAAAAAATAATGAAAAACACAGGGAAACTGAGGGAGAGAGCATTTTGTTTTGTTTTTTAGAGGTTATGGGATAGAAAAAGATTTGATACTAGAGGGACTAAGACGTAATAAGAAAGGAAGAATTTACAGCGTAAAAGAAGAGTAATACCTTATTAAAAGGCCTATGTGGTTTTAAGAGGTTTACAATTGTCTCTGTTTTAAAGTTATCGAGGTATAATTCATATACCATAAAATTCACTCATTTTAAATGCAATTCTATGATTTTTAATAAATTTACCACATTTGCAAACCTTCACCACAGTTTTAGACCATTTCTGTGACCTCAAAAGATCCCTTGTGTCTGCTTCCAGTTCGTCCCCACTCCCAGCCCAGTCTCGTGCAGTGACTCTGAATTTCTTCCTCCAGATAGAAAATCTTAAGCTTAATGGCTCAGAAAAATTGGGTACTTACATTAAAAAGCTACTGACTTTTTGGGGGACTTTTTTAAGATTAGAGTTTATATGCAATAATTCCTGAAATCGAATATCCTTATTTAAGATGGGAATTGTAGTTGATGGGTTCCAATTTTAGGTGAGGCGCAGATAACCAATTTTTCTAGAAATGTTTCTCCTTCAATGGACCAATCATACTGCTTCCCCTTTTAGTAGATTTGTTTTTTTAAAAAAACACCTCCATAGCCGCCTCGTAGGAGAGAATACTCCAAACAAGAAACCTTAAGATTATTATCATTTGGTAGAGGCTCTACATTTCACCGATTGTTTTTAGGATACTTTAGTGATTCTACTTTGTCTGTATAACCCGTTGACTTTCGAAGGACTCCAAGTATTCATGGCTAAGTAGGAATTTGATAACCTCAGCTCACTATGGGGAGGACTGTCCCTACATGACTGAATTACCCAGCTAGAGGGGTTGCTTTAGGGTCAGGGCATGCTTGCCTAGGACTTATCCTTGGGGTGCTCTTGAGTACTTCTGAAAGACCACACTGGAAGGGGTATAAATTTGTGTGCGTTGTCACTCTGCTCTCGGTAAAAGTAGTTTATTGGTAAGTTGCACTACTGCTCCTTTTTAGAGAGAATGTATAAGACAGCCACTTCTGGGTGGAATTTGCATCTTTTCTCTCCTAAACTTTACAGTCTAATATATTCCACACAAGTTTTCATGTTGGAAGGTGAGGGAGGGGAAAGCCCTAAATCTTAAGGTTGAGGATGGAGACCTCAGCCTCACTCCATGCTCAGGCAATGGGAATAGGAAAGAGGGAATGAGCTTAGGTCATCTGGGCCTCCTGGGGGCTGGGAGGGAGGGAGGAGGGAAAGGAGGGGATTCTTCCAAGGAGGGAAGAAAAGAGTTTGAGAAAAAAACTAAGGACTTACTTATAATCCTAGACAGTTTCAGAGGGTTAAACAAGAGGAAGATTCTTCTCTCTTTCCACAAGGTTGCTGCCTCCTCCCAATTGCCCTCTCGTGTTCCAAGATATTAATTTACATGTAGAAATACTGGACCCTACTAGTATTTCCCTCCCTCCTTTTTTCATTTGATATTCCTTCTGTTCTTTAATGTCTTACATTTCTGACCCTTTCAGCCAAACCTCTTCCTATGACAATATTTTATTTCTTACCATTTACTGTGGTCACTTAGCTTTTGGATAAAAACCAGTAATAGTTATCGCATAGGGGTTGTGGAAAGAGGCAAGCTGCTCTCTTTAATAGAAATCCCTATTTCTGAGACCTCAAATGCAAACAGTGGATTGGTGGCCCCAAATGATCCCCACCTTCTGGAACTGAAGTCTTTGTGTGATCCCCTCCCATAGGGTATGGGATGGAGCTGTAACTTTTTAACAAACAGATATGACAAAGGTGGTAGGATGTCACTTCCCTAATAAGGTACAAAACATTGTGACTTCCATCTTGCTAGTAATCTCTTTGTCTTGCTGTCAATCTCTTGCCTTCTCACTTGCTCACTGAATGAAGTAAGCTGCCATGCTGTGAGATGCTTCATGGAGAAGCCCACATAAGAAAGAACCAAAAGAACCTCTGGCTGAGGCCTTAGTCTAACAGCTCGAGAGAACTAAATTCTGCCAACAACCAAGTGAGTTTGGGAGACATTCCTCACCAGCCAAGCGTCCAGATGACACTGCAGCCTTATCTGACATCTTGACTACAGCCTGTGAGAGAGCCTGGAGCAGAGGATCCAGCTAAGCCTGCCCAGATTTCTGACCCCGTGGGCTGTAAGATCACAAATGCATGCTGCTTTAAGCTGCTAACTGGGCAATTTGTTAAGCAGCAATACATAACTAATAAGGTACCATTTTTCAATGGCCAGGTGAATATTTCCAAACAGATTTTGTATTATTAATGTTTTAAAATAAAGTCTGAATGGAGAAAAAAACAACTAAACCCAAATCCTGACTTTATTCATTATTATTTGCATTTTCTTCACCAATCAAAGGAGGGATAATAGTGATTACTATTGAAGAGTAGTGATTGTGAAATTAAGATACTTTGTATAACACACAGCAAGTACTGCAAAAAATGATAATAAAAATTTCAAACTCCTTTTTTGAACTTTCTGTAACATATAAACTCATGTATTCCCTACAGCAGTGATTGTCAGAAGTAACAAATGACCACATGCACTGGTTACAGCAGGAGTCACTGGTAGCTCTGAGACAAACTAAACTACCTAAGATCCTGTTTAGACTAGGACAGCGGGTATGGACCTGAAGTGATGCTTATTTATAAGAGACTCTGGCTGCAGAGTCATCTGTATACATAAAATATGAGAGTATCACTGGAGCCAGAAAGAGATTAAGCATATTCAAACTTCTCCATTATGTAAAATGTAGCTGAATATATCTATTTAGTTGTATATAGTTCTTTATTAGTAAGATGAAATCTTGAGTATGTTTAATAGGCTGGTAAATGCTCTTAAATACCAAAAAGCTCGTTTAAGAACATATAAAGCAAACAAGTTATTATATATCATCTGTATTCATAAATCTTTAAAAATTAAAGTATAAGAATTATTTAACTGGTAGAGATAAAATATAGTCATAACATAATTTTTTTCAAACCAGACCTAGAAATCATCCATTTTATGGTACCAAACAATAAAGACAGAATTGTCAACTATTCAATTTCTACGCTTCACAATGAGACAGATGAGGTCCTGGAAGGTGAGAACTTTACAAGGCCACTTTATACGTTTCTTCTAAGAGGTAACCAGTATTATCAGTTTCTTCATATCTTCCCAGAGGGTTTTGTCTGTGCACAAGCGAGTAGATGTTTTCTCGCTCTTTTTTTAAGCAAATAGCAACGGTGTTCTGCGCTATGTGAAACACACACATGTCTGAGTCCTGCACCCATATTCTACAGGAATAGCCTTCAAAGGATGCACACAGACAGTTGCTAATTATAGTAGAGGCAAAACCGTACAATGCTTAAGAGTGCAGGTTCTGGAATCTCAAAATCTACTTGCTTACTAATGGTGTAACCTTGAGCAAGTTACTGAACTTCTCTAACCCTCAATTTCCTCCAATGTAAAATCCTCCCTTATCCGAGAGGGATAGGTTCCAAGACCCCAGTGGATGCCTGAAACCACAGATAGCACATAACCCTATCTATACTGGTTTTTCCTATATACACACACCTATGATAACATGTACTGCTTGAGTTTGGCATATCCTAATCGCCAGCATCACTACTCTTGAGCTTTCGGGACATTATCAAGTAAAACAGGGTTACTGCATGACAATACCTTGGCAGTTGATCTGATAACCAAGAGGGCTACTCAGTGACTAGCAGGTGGGAGGGTATACAAACAACGTGGATACCCTGACAGGGCTGATGCACATCCCAGGTGGAATGAAGCAGGAAAGCTTACGATTTCATCGTGCTACTCAGAACGTCACGCAATTTAAAACTTATGAATTGCTTACTTCTGCAATTTTCCATCTACTATTTTTGGACCATAGTGGACTAGGTAAAAATTACAGAAAGCAAAACTGCAGATAAGGGAGGACTACTGTACCACTATAGCACACCCCAGAGGTGGGACAATGTTAAGTAAAATAATCCATGCAAATCACTTAGCAATATGCCCCACAGATTCTGAATGCTGTATAAACCATGGCTAAATTACAAACATCTAAAACCCAAGGTTCCTGCCTCTGGTTCCAAAACTTTTCTTTTTTCTTCGAAATCTGTTGTATACAATTTCACAAAAAACGAAATGAGCTATAAGCTTTAAATAAATGCCACTTATACCAATCTAGTATACATAATAGTTTTCTATACTTATAAACATTTCACGTAATTTTTATTTTGCCTTTTAATTGACTTTACTTTGTATACATCTAGGTCTATAAATCAACACCATACGTAAATAATCCTTGTTAATAAATATTATTCTTTCATATTGACACAACATTCTCTCAGTTTCCAGAAACAATGGCACAAATAAGTATCTTTGAACAAATCGGGTTTTTTCCCATCAATATCTCTATTTTATAAGTAGAAAAACTAAGACATTTCATGAAAAATGACATCCATAAAATGTTTTTCTTTCATATATTCACTGCCAGATTTTTCTGCAAAAGCTGTTTATATTTGTAATGTAACTATTATATGACAGGAAATATTTCCTTCAAGTCCCATCAATATTAGGCCCTATATTATTGATTTATTTTTGCTAAATGTAACAGACAGTGGTCCCTCTGAACAATTCCAATGTTTATCTCTTCACTTGAAAAGACTGAACACTGTAGATATTAGTTCTTTATTTGTATCTCTTGTGTTATCCACCTAACATTCTTTTATCATTTGTCCAGTAGACTCTATGTTCTAAATGCTTAAAATATAATCAATTTTATATATGTTAAATGATAAGTTCTTCTCAATATTCCCACTTCATGAGCCTCTCCTCCCTTTGCCACCCATACCCTTGGGACACTGTACTTACTGTTCAGACAAATGATATGTGAGATTTTCTCATTATTAATTTAAATTTTAAATCCAGGTATTCTAGATAACCTAAATTTACTTCAAATAAAATACTTCTGAAATATATGAACTCTGCATTTATATTTTTCTCTAAACCAAATCCAACCTAATAATTATTTTTACACACAACAAAATTATTAGTACATAAATTTTTTAAAAGGCTTCCGCAGTGTTACAATTAAACTTGGTTTCCCATCTGTAATGCCCATTAAGATTTCTCTCATAGAATTAAATACAAGGTGAGTACATTCCTGATGAAATCATCATAAAAAGATTTTTCAATATGAAAAATTGAAATTAAAAACACAATACCATTTAAAAGCACTCCAGAAATAAAAATACTTAAGTATACATTTAATAAAACACGCAAGGGATCTGTACACTGTAAGTTACAGAATGCTAATGAAAGAAATCAAAGACCTAAACAAATGAGGAGGCCTACTGTGTTCGTGGATTTTTTTTAGAAAACTGAACATAATATGTCAATTCTCTTTGAACTGACCTATATGTTTATTTTAATCCCTACCAAAATATCAGCAAGGCTTTTTGTAGACATAAACAAGTTTATTCTAAATTTATATGTAAAGACATTCGCTGGAGAACAGCTAAAACAATCCTGACAGAGAAGAATCAGTGGGGAGAATCACTCTGCCCTCTACAAAGGATTCTATAGCACTACGGTAATCAAGAGAGCACAGGAATGGCAGAAACAGATCAGTGGAACAGAACAGAGAACTCAGAAACATACTCACACAAGTACAAGCAAAGGATTATTCTTAAAGGTGCAAAAGGAATTCAATGAAGGAAGGAAAGCCTTTTCAAAATACAGCGCTAGAACAATGAGACATCCATAGGCAAAAGAAATGAACCTCAACCTCAACCTCATACATTGTACAAAAATTAACTCAAAATAGATCATAGATTTAAATGTAAAACATAAAAACATAAATTTTTTAGAACATAGGAGAAAATCTTTGAAACCTAGGTCTTGGTGAATACTTCTTAGACATGACACCAAAAACCTAATTTACAGAGGAAAAAATAAAATCAATAAACTGGACCTCCTCAAAATTAAAATCTTTTGCTCTCTGACAGGCCCTGTAGAAAGATGACAAGAAAAGCTGCAGACTGGGAGAAAATACTTGCAAACCACATAGGTGAAAATGTCTAAAAATAAATAAAGAACTTCCAAAACACAATAATCAAAGAGCAAACAATCTAATTAGAACATGGGCAAAAAACATACATTACACCAAAAAGGATTTACAGATGACAAATACGCACATTAAAGAAATGTAAATTAATACAATGATGAGCTATCACTTACACACCTCTCAGAATGGCTAAAATACAAAATAATGACAATACCAAATACTATTATAGCAAGGATGCAGAGGAACCTACAATGGCTCCAGCACTCTGCGAAGCAATTCGATAGTTTCTTATAAAACCTAAACACATAATTACCATACAACCCAGAAACTGCACTCCTGGGCATTTATCCCAGGAAAATGAAAAGTTATGCTCACACTAAAACTTGTATGAGAATATTCATTAGCAGTTTTATTTGTAATAGCCAAAAAATGGAAACAACCCAAATACCCACCAACGGATGAATGGATAAATAAAATGTGTCATACACCTACTATGGAATACTTAGCAGTTAAAACAAGCTAAGTGATATAAGCAACAATCTGGATGAATCTCCAGGCAATGTGCTGAGAAAAGTCATTTCCAAAAGGTTACATATATTTGAGGCCATATATACAACATTTTAGAAATATCAAAATTTAAGAAATGAATAACAAATTAGTGGTTGCTAGGAGTTATGGATAAGGGGCCGAAGGACTATGAAAGGAAAAGGTGTGGTTATAAAAGGGCAACAGAAGGGACAGCCTTGTAGCAATAAACTGTTCAGTATCTTGACTGTGGTGATACAAGAAAAAGTGTATGGAATTAAGTACACACAAAGAAATGAATGCTATGAAACCTGAATACACTGGTAGATTGTAGCAATGTCAATATCCTGGTTGCAATATTGTACTACAGTTTTACAAGACATTATCATTGCGGGGAACTGGGTATTAGGTAAAAGGTACAGAGGATCTCTCTGTATTATTAATTACAATTTCATGGGAATCTACAATTATCTCAATTAAAAATAAAATACCATTGAATATAGATGCACATTCTCATAGGAGAATCCCAAGTAGCAAGAAAGATTAGATAAACATAAAATGACATGCAATGTTATTGAGACCATGAGACAGCTTCCAATGCAATACAATTAAGTCTAATGTTTTTAGGACTTGTCTGCATATTTACTGAGTATTGTGACAAAGCCTGTAACATTCCCCCAACAAAGCCAAAACACTTCACGCTTTGTAAAGTAGCCATATGGATAATCGCAAAATTTCCTTTTAAGAATTTGTTTCATTACTCCTTTCAAATCAGATAAAGGGTTTCCCCAGCTACTTAGAGGACTTTTAGAATAGCTCAGGTGATATCTCTAGATTCTCATAAAAGACAAAACAGAGCATATGAGCTATGTAAACTGAGTTAGGATTATATATTTATTCGATACACTACATTCAATCTGTTACAGTGATTCTTTGATGTCAGCCACTACATACTAATTCAGGAATTATGACTCTTACATACACAAATCAAGTGCTTTTCCCTTTTTGCTATAAAATTATTATTAAATATCTTTCAATAAAATATAAATCTAGTATGTTCACTCAAAATAATATGTTCATAGAGTCAAATGCAAACTGAACTTACCACTTTTTTAAAGTCATCTTCTGCTTCATCAAGTTTTCCTTGTTTGAGTAATAAGTGACCTCTCTGTAATCTTGCCTAGAAAAAACAAAACAAAAGGGTGCTCTGAGTACTACTATGCATTTCTAAATTTTCTTTAAACACAAAGAATAAAACTAAATAAGCAAATGAAGTATTAATGAAATATTTATCTTTCCAATGCCCATTTGACTTGGCTTTCTAAGACTGATTCCTGGCACCAATGAATGTGCATAGTTTTTGTTCAAGTATGCTTCCTTAAAAATACATTCTGCCATACCCCAAAAAATTGAAAATATGTGTCCACACAAAATCTGATACATGAATGTTCATAGCAATAGCCAAAAAGTGTAAACAACCCAAATTCATATCAACTAATAAACCAGTATGATATATTGATAAATGTGCTATACCCATACAATGGAATATTATTCAGCCATAAGATGAAGTACTGATACATACTACAACATGGTTGAACCTTGAAAATACTATGTTCAGTCTAAGAAGTCAGACATGAAAGGCTACATATTGTATTCCATTTACGTGTAATATCAAAAATAGGCAAATCCGTAGAGACAGAAAAATAAAAGCTTGCCAAGGATTGGGGCAGAAATGGGGATGACAGCTAATGGGAGCAGGGTGATCCCAAAATCAGACAAAGACACCACAATAAAAGAAAACTACAGGCCGATATCTCTAATGAATATAGATGCAAAAATCCTCAACAAAATATTAGCAAACAGAATTCAACAATACATTAAAAAGAGCATACACCATGATCAAGTGGGATTCATCCCTGGTATGCAAGGGTGGTTCAACATCCACAAATCAATTAATGTGATACACCACATCAACAAAATTAAAAATAAAAATCACATGATTATATCAGTAGATGCAGAAAAAGCATTTGATAAAATCCAGCAGCCATTTATGATAAACACCCTTAAGAAAGAGGGAATAGAGGGATCATATCTCAACATAATAAAGGCCATATATGATAAACCCACAGCTAACATCATACTCAATGGGGAAAAGCTAAAACCATTCCCCTTAAGACCAGGAACAAGGCAAGGTTGCCCACTTTCTCCACTTCTATTCAACGTAGTGCTGGAATTTCTAGCCACAGCAATCAGACAAGAAAAAGAAATAAAAGGCATCCAAATCAGTAAGGAGGAAGTAAAACTGTCATTATATGCAGATGACACGATACTATATATAGAGAACGCTAAAGACTCCACCAAGAAACTATTAGAGCTGATAGATGAATTTAGTAAAATAGCAGGATACAAAATTAATATTCAGAAATCAGTGCATTTGTATATACCAATAATAAAACATTAGAAGGAGAAATTTAAAAAGCAATCCATTTACAATTGCTTCAAAGACTATAAAATACCTAGGAATAAATTTAACCAAAGAAGTAAAAGATCTATACTCAGAAAATTATAAGACACTGAAGAAAGAAATGAAAGAAGATACAAATAGATGGAAACACATACCATGTTCATGGATAGGAAGAATTAATATACTTAAAATGTCCATACTGCCTAAGGCAATATACATATTCAACGCAATTCCTATCAAACTACCAATGACATTTTTCACAGAAATAGAACATATAATCCTAAAATTTATATGGGACCATAAAAGACCCCAGATAGCCTCAGCAACTTGAGAAATAAGAACAAAGTGGGAGGTATAACAATACCTGACATCAAATTATATTACAAGGCTATAGTAATCAAAACAGCATAAAAACAGACACATAGATCAATGGAACAGAATAGAGAGTCCAGAAACAAATCCATGCCTGATTTGAACTCACGAAGCATATCAGTCGCTAAAACTCTGAATTATAAAGCCAGGGAGCAGCCCTCACTGAGTAAAAAATAATAATGTTTATTTACTAAGACAAATCAAAAGTTGTGGTTTTGTGGAACTAATTTCCCAGGAAGAAATAAGTGGGGAAAAAGGATTATGCATGGGGATCGATTCCTGATGGGTAAGAGGTGTTACAAAAGTGTTCTCAAATGACTGATTGTGGTGATGGTTGCAGAATCCTGTGAACATGCTAAAAACAGCATTGAATTGTGCACTGTAAGTGGATCAATTGTTTGGTAAGTGAAGTATGTCTCAATAAACCTGTTACAGATGATAAATAAATAAATAAATAAATAAATCCATGCCTGTATGGCCGTTTAATCTATGACAATGGAAGCAAGAATGTACGGTGCGGTAAAGACAGTCTATTCAATAAATGGTGCTGGGAAACCTAGACAGATACATGCAAAAAAAATGAACCTGGACCACCTCCTTACACCATATACAGAAATAAATTCAAAATGGCTTAAAGACTTAAATGTAAGATCTGAAAACATAAAATTCCTAGAAGAAAATATAGGAAGAAACTTCACAGACATTACCCGGAGTAAGATTTTTACTGATATATCCCCTTGCGCGAGTGAAGTAAGAGAAAAAATAAACATGTGGGATTACATCAAACTAAAAAGTTTTTTCACAGCAAAGGAAACCACCAATAAAACAAAAAGGGATCCTACTGAATGGGAAAGATATTTGCCAATGATATATCTGATAAGGGGTTAATATCACAAATTTATAAACAACTCACTCAACTCAACTCCAAAAAACAAACAACACAATTAAAAAATGGGCAGAGGACATGAATAGACATTTTTCTAAAAAGGACATACAGATGGCAAACAGATATATGAAGAAATGCTCAACCTCACTAACCATCAGAGAAATGCAAATAAAAACCACACTGAGACACCACCTCACCCCAGTCAAAATGGCTATCATCAATAAATCAACAAACAACAAGTGCTGGCGAGGATGTGGAGAAAAGGGAACGCTTGTGCACTGTTGGTGGGATTGGAGATTGGTGCAGCCACTAAGAAAAACAGTATGGAGGTATCTCAAAAATCTGAAAATGGAACTACCTTATGATCCAGCAATTCCACTCCTAGGTATCTATTCGGAGAAATCCAAAACTCTAATTCAAAAATCTTTATGCACTCCTATGTTTATTGCAGCACTATATACAATAGCCAAGACAAGGAAACAACCGAAATGCCCACTGGTAGATAACTGGATTAAGAAACTGTGGTACATTTATACAATGGAGTATTACGCAGCCATAAAGAAAGAAATCTTATCATTTGCAACAACATGGACGTGGATGGACCTAGAGAACATTATGTTAAGTGAAATAAGTCAGACAGAGAAAGACAAATACCATATGATCTCACTTATATGTGGAATCTAAAGAAAAGAATAAGTGAATGACATAATCAGAGACAGTTTTGGAAACATGGAGGAAAAACAGAGGGTTGCTAGAGGGGCGGGGGAGTGGGGATAAGGGGAAGGTGAGAGGTTTTGAAAAATAGTCGGTAACCACAAGATGGTCATGGGGGTTTGAAAATTAATTTGGGGAATGTAACCAATAATGTTGTAAAGATTTTGTAGGGTATCCGATGGACACTCCCATTGAGAGACCACCTCAGGGATGATGTAGATGCCTGATCACTGCACTGTACACCTGAAGCTGAAGCTGAACAATAATGAATGCCAACTATAATTATATATATATATATATATATATATATATATATATATATATACACACACATATATATATACACACACACACGTATGTATATGTATATATATGTATGTATATACTTACAAGAAGCGGAGTACAGCATTAGGAATAGAGACAGTGGAAATGTAATGGCTCTGTGCGTTGTCAGGGGGATAGTGGATGGGGGGAGGGGGGTTCACACAGTGTGAGGGATATAAATGATAAACGTCTAAGTAAAAAATATATAATAAAATGTAACAAATTATGTTTCATATACAAAGAAAGTCAGTGTTTCTCAGGAGACATATATTGACATTTTATGGGTTACTTTATTAAGAACAAATATAAATGTGTAGATGTCTAAAACAAAAAAGAATTTTAAATAAAATTTTTATAACTGCTTTATTGGAAAAAAAAACAACAAAAATAAATAAATACATAAAAATGTCCATCCTACTCAAAGCAATCTACAGACTCAATGCAATCCCTATCAATATCAGTGGCATTTTTTCCATAGAAGTGGAACAAATAAGCCTATAATTTATATGGAAACACAAAAGACCTCAAATAGCCAAAGCAGTCTTGAGAAAGAACAAAATTAGAGGTATTACACTACCTGATGTCAAACTATACTACAAGTCTATAGTAATCAAAACAGCATGGCACTGGCATAAAAAAAAGACACAAAGATCAATGGAACAGAATAGAGAGCCCAGAAATAAACCTACACCTCTATAGTAAACTAACTTATGACAAAGAAGACAAGAATATACACTGGGGTAACAACAGTCTCTTCAATAAATGGTTTTGGGAGAATTGGACAGATACATGCAAAAAATGAAATTAGTCCACTTTCTTAAACCATATATAAAAATAAACTCAAAATAGATTAAAGACTGAAGTGTAAGACCTAAAACCATAAAACTCCTAGAAGAAAATACAGTAAACTCTTTGACTCTCAGCGATATTTTCTTGGATATGTCTCTTCAGGCAAGAGAAACAAAAGAAAAAATAAAATGGAGTACATAAAACTTAAGAAGTTTTTGTACAGTGAAGGAAGCCATCAACAAAACAAAAAAGAACCTACTGAATGGGAGAAGATATTCGCCAGTGACACATCCAATAAGGAGTTAATATCCAAAATATACAAGGAACTCAAACAACACCAAAAAAACAAGTAATCCTATTAAAAATAAGGGCAGAGGATCTGAATAGACAGTTTTCCAAAGAGGACATACAGATGGCCAGCAGACATATGAAAAGATGCTCAATATCACAAAATCATCAGGGAAATGCAAATTAAAACCATACCTATCAGAATGGCCACCATCAAAAATCAACAAGGATATGCACTATTAGTGGGATGGTAAAGTGGTGCAGCCACTATGGAAAACAGTATGGAGGTTCCTCAAAAAATTAAAAATAGGGGCCGGCTGGGTGGCTCAGGCAGTTAGAGCTCCATGCTCCTAACTCCGAAGGCTGATGGTTCAATTCCCACATGGGCCAGTGGGCTCTCAACCACAAGGTTGTCAGTTCAATTCCTCAAGTCCTGCAAGGGATGGTGGGCAGCGCCCCCTGCAACTAAGATTGAACACGGCACCTTGAGCTGAGCTGCTGCTGAGCTCCCAGATGGCTCAGTTGGTTGTGCGTCCTCTCAACCACAAGGTTGCCAGTTTGACTCCTGCACGGGATGGTGGGCTGTGGCCCCTGCAACTAGCAATGGCAACTAGACCTGGAGCTGAGCTGCGCCCTCCACAACTATGACTGAAAGGACAACAACTTGAAGCTGAATGGCACCCTCCACAACTAAGAGTGAAAGGACAACAACTTGACTTGGAAAAAAGTCCTGGAAGTACACACTGTTCCCCAATAAACTCCTGTTTCCCTTCCCCAATAAAATCTTTAAAAAAAAAAAAAAAAAAAATTAAAAATAGAACTACCATTTGACCCAGCAATTATACTTCTGGTATTTATCCAGAGAAATCCAAAATACTATTTCGAAAACCTATATCAACCCTTATGTTCACTGCAGCATTATTTACAGTAGCCAAGATATGGAAACAACCTAAGTGTCCACAGATGGACAAATGAATAAAGAAGATTTGTGCTTATACATACATTGTATTATTACCTAGCCATAAAAAAAGAATAAAATCTTGACATCTGTGACAACACGGTTGGACCTAGAGTGTATTATGCTAAGTGAAATAAGTCAGAAAAAAGACAAACACCATATGATTTTACTTATATGTGAATCTAAAACACAAAATAAATGAACAAACAAAAGAGAAACAAACTCATAAATACAGAGAACAAATTAATGGTTGTCAGATGGGAAGGTGTTGCCGGGAAGGTTGAAAAATGTGAAAGGTATTACGAAGTACAAATTGCTAGTTATAAAAATAGTCATAAGGATGAAAAGTACAGCACAGGGAATAGTCAGTAATATTGTAACAATTATGTATAGTGTCAGATGGGTACTAGACTTATCAGGGTGATCGCTTAGTAAGCTATATAAATGTCTAATCACTGTTATACACCTGAAATGAATATAATATTGTATGTCAACTGTAACTGAAAAAAAATTTTTTAATTTTAAAAGACAGAAACCACATCGATATTCTACTAAAACTTACATATTACTTTTATGATACATAAAATTTCCCTAATCCTCTGTTAAATGAATCAATACAAATAAAAAGCAATATTAAATGTACTTCAACAGCTAATAGTTACTATAATACCAGGAAAATGAGCTACTTAACCTTTGTGCTTAGCTGGGTAAAGTAACAGACTAAAGAAAAATTTGATACTTGGGAATTCCATCTTAAAATATAGTAATATTGCAAATCAAACGTTAATCTATATCTAATTACTTATATCAAATTATTTTTGGAATATGGCAGGATATAAACAATACATGAGTTACCAAATCAATTTTGAAACCATCTAATTGGTCCTATTATTTTAAGCCATTACACTGACCTGACAATCATCAGGATATCCCATAAGACTAAATTCCTCCACTTCTTAAGCTTGTGTGTTAGTTCCAGGGAAGAACTCTAATTTAGCATTGTATCCACACCACAAACCACTGCTTAGTTGAACTACTATGCCCTCTTCTTTATTCTTCCTGTCACAACCTAATTGAAACTGTCGTCAGTCACCTGACAGCCTCTTAATACAACAGCTTCTTAGTCAGCTCATTTCTCAGCCTCACATCTTGCCCTACAATCCATCCTCCACACAGAGGTCTTTCTAAACGACAAAGGGAACATCACTGCCACGCTTCTAACAATCATCTAATGGGCCCACTGTTACTCCCTCACACAGACCTTTGATTCCAGGGACTTTGGAGGTCTCTTGTTGTCCAGTCTACTACATCTCAACGGCTTTCTATATCCTCCAGCTAGTCCTCACCTTAAGAAACAAATTACCTCCTCCAAGTTCCCTTAAATTCTCCTTTAAAGAAAATTTAAGTGCACTTACTGCAGTGAAATCCATCTTCAATTCAATCACTTTAGTTAAATCAGGAAGTGCTGCCTTTGATTTGCCCATAGCTAAAAAGACAGTAGCTCTCCGATAGTAAGCAACATAGTTATCTGGGTCACCATCTGAAAATTAAAATAATAAATATTAGCTCTCAGTAATTTATTTTTAAAAAAACAACACCTGAACAATATCAGAGTTTTCAATTCTATTATGAAAGGCATCAAAAGAATTTCTTCATCAATAATGGGTCATATTGCCTAGCAAAATCACTGCAAAGCAATCCAGAACAGGGATTAGCAAACTGTAGCCTCTGCACCAAATCTAACCCACACACTTCAAGTTAAGAATGTTTTTTACATTTTTAAAGTTTTCAAAAAAATACAAAAATATGAAACAGAGCCTAAAATATTTACTATACTGGCCATTTAAGAAAAAGTTCTCCAACCTCTGGTCTGAAATGCTAACTATATTCAACTCCTAACTTTTTAACTGAAATTTTCTTAAGTGAAATAGTGATGGAGAATGTGGATTTATTCACAGGATTTTAGAAAACTATAGACTTCCAATTAAACTGATATATTGAATGTGCAATATCTGATCCCTCAAATTCTAACTAAAAAGGCAGTGAAGAAGAGAAGTACAGATCTTAGGACAAAGAATGAGAACGGAAATGAGAGTGAGACTAGAAAGCAAGACTAGTGAAGTTAATATCTGAAAAAAGGAAATCAGATGGATGAGTTAGATTTCTGAGCTAATTCCACTCTACTCAGCACCTACAAAGTGGGGGAAGGAGTGAATTCAATTAGAAGCAAACCTCATGCTGAACAATCCTTCCAGAAAGCAACTTTGAAATTTGTGTGTGTGTGTGTGTGTGTGTGTGTGTGTTAAAAATGATCTTGACCAAATCTAGTCATCTACCTTTAAAAAATAAGTATCTATTCACACACGTTCATCATTACACAATTTACTACTAAAATTTCTATCATTTGCAAGTCCTATCATTTGAAAAACATTACAATGCTTTTTTCTACATGGCAGGATGGTATATAATTATTCAAAATTACGGTTTTGAGCAGTTAATGGTACTGAAAACTACCTGAAGTACTGCTGGGGGAATGCTGGGCAGGAGGGAGAGAAAACCATACATGAAAGAAGATATACAAATGGCCAATAAGCACATGAAAAGAGGCTTAACATCACTAATCATTAGGGAAGTGCAAATGAAAACCACATTGAGATACCACTTCACACCCACTAGAATAAAGAAAGGAAGGGAAGGAGGGAGGGAAAAGTACTGGTGAGGATGTGGAGAAACTGGAGCCCTTCTGCACTGATGGAAGGAATGTAAAATGGTGCAGCTGCTATGGAAAGGTCCCTCAAAAATTAAACATAGAATTACCATATGAACCACCAATACCACTTCTGGGTATATACCCAAAAGAATTGAAAGCAAAGTTTAAACAGAATATTATTATTCTGTTTAATACACCCTTGTTTGTAGCAGCATTATTCACAACAGCCCAAAGATGGAAACAATCCAAATGTCCACAGGTGGAGGAATTAATAAACAAATGTGGTATATACATACAATGGAATGTTATTTAGCCTTAAAAAGGAATGAAATTCTGATACATGCTTCAACACAGATGAAACTTGAAGACATTATCTAAGGGAAATAATTAGCCAGGCACAAAGGACAATATTTGTACTTCTACAAGGTACCTAGAGTAATCAATGTTACAGAGACAGAAATCAGAATGGTGGTCATCAGAGGCTGGGGGACCAGAAACGAAGAACAACTATTTAATGGGACCATAGTTTCAGTTTGGGAGGATGAAAAAGTTCTGGATATGGATGGTGGTAATGAGTGTACAACAATGTGAACGCACTTAATGCCACTGAACTATATGTTTAAAAATGGTTAAAATGGTAAATTTTGTATATATATTAAATTGTACTAAATATTTTATTGCAATATCTTTGAAAAAATAAAAATTAGGCATTTTAACAATTTTAAAAAATCTTGATTTTCTTAAACCTAAAACAAAAACAAACAAAATCCATATATACTCCCAGCTAAGCATCAATGAAATTTCTTTCCCGATCAACTTTCTTTGGAAGGCAAGGAAAGAAGAGCAAAGTCAGTAGACTTTGTATAGGTTGTTTCCTACAAAATATTGTAATTAGCTTGAAGAAATAATAAAGTAATTATATTTAGAGCACACTGATATAGAACATTTTTAGGTTCCGTTTATATTCAATTTAGAACATGCAATACATAGAAAATATATGGGTCTAGTCAGCGTAACTGGTCATAAGAATGATTTGATACCTAAGCATTACTGAAACTTAAGTGACTGCCTCTGAAAGTAAAAGGAAATTCACTATCTGAGCAGAGATGGATTTTCTTCTTTATACTGTTCATATACTCCAAAATGTTTCACAATGAACATGGACTACTTTTATATTCATTAATTTAAAAAAGAAAATTTAAGTTCTCCATGACTTACTTACACTAAGCAAAGAATAAGAAATACTAGAAATAATATGATTTAAGGCCTGGTGTTTTTACCACAACCATCACCTTATATGTCCAAATCCTACTCAATGTTTGAGGCACAGTGCAAATGACTTATTGATTACACATGTGAAAATAAACTTCCCATTTCCTCAATTTCTGTAACATTCTATTATATATCTTCTTGCACCTAACACTTATCAAATCCCTCCAGTATCAGTTATTTATATACACACTTCAGTCTAGAGAAAATACATTCCTTGAGTGAATTTTTGTGTCTCCATAGCACCTGGCCACAGGTACTGAAATGAAAGGAAATGGAAAAAAAATTCCTGGTCACTGCAACAAAGGACACTCCCACCTCAGCATCAACACTGACGTCTGGCTGGGACAAGCAAGGGACCCAAACAAGTCAGCACAAAAGTGGCTCTTAAACAGACGTGCCTCACCAGGGAATTCAGATTATTCTCCCACATGAAATTAGCAATGACTTTTCCAAAAACAGATGTTGCTCATTTTGAACTCTGTATGAAGTTCATTCAAGAAAAGAAGAATGCTTATTGCTAGCTTTGGGCATTTTATTTTATCAAGAAAGTACCTTAAGCAAAAATTGCACTGAACTTCTATTTGGAAAAAACCTGACCATTTCAGTCTGTGCAGAAAAACCTCCAAAGATAATTAAGTATGACATAGCTTTTGCATTAAGTATCTGATTATACACATATTTTAAATGTCTCTATGAAATATTTCTGGGATATCTACTTTCACTTGTTTTACTAGTCAGTTTTTAGGTATTTTTAAGATATGAGATGAAACTGGAACCCCAATTTCAATTTATAACACTGAACCTACAAAAACAAGGAATCAAATGGCAATGGCACAACCATGAATCAAGGACCAATTTGCTTAGTGGTATAGGGTCACTTGAATGGCAAAACAGAATAGCCTTCCCTAACTCTTCATCTTAAAACACCAACAGTTCCTAAAACTAGTGTCCCTTCTCACATCATTGTACACAAAACAGCAACTAAACAAGGCCTGGTTTAAGAAATTCATGCTTCATTTCCCATAAGATTTGATATCCTTGAAAACAACCACTTTTCCTATTATCCATTCAACATACAATACAGTTCATCATTTAAATTACTTGCAAACCTACATATACTCTATTTCATTTGAAAACAGGTCATTCAAATTGTTATACTATATTAGAAATTTAACGTGAAAAAGGGATTTAAAGACTAATCCTAAAACTGTCAAATAATTCAAATATGAGAAAATTAGCCCTAATAAAAAAATACAACTACTGCTGGAGAAAACACATCAGAAAGCCAATTATAATACAAATGATGTTGTAAACAGTGGTAGCAAGAAGCAGAAAGACCACCCTTGCCAATATACCAAAAATTTTTTATTCTTGCTCTCAGCTAACCCAACTCTACACCACCATTCATTCAAATTTCCACTGGGCATCTACCAGAGGTTAAAATAATACAAAAAGACAGTATCTATCCTTAAGAAGTTTACAGCCTTTTGAACTGGAATGTGACCTTTGGAAAGTCACTAGAGCACTCTGTCTCCTTCTGTCTAAATGTGAATAGTAACGTCCATCCCCATTTCACAAGTGAGGTTTAAATGTCACAAGAAAGCACCATATGTTTAAGTGACAAATAAATGTAGACATGGATTTTGTTTTTTCATTTAGCAAAACTATGTAAGTGTAATACTGATTTTCTTATGAAGCAAACAGATGACCCTATCATTTCAGACATGCACACCATTCAATCCACCACTTTAGATATTCATTTATGCTAGATATACCTGAGACTTCTATAACGTCTATCAAAGAAATGATTTCAGTCCCCAAGATTCATTTCAGACCCATGAACCGTAAGACCATTCTGTGGGAATGAGAAGCAGGGCCATCTTCACACCTGCACTGCAGTTTTCTCTAATGATGAATCTCTAAACAAAACTTGTGTCTGACTACTTCATAACATTAAAATAGATGCAACTGTTTCAGAAGACTATTTGAAAAGTGTTAATAAACACTATTCCTAAAATTGCACTGTTTTCAACAGATCAAGAATATTTCCCAATCAGTTCTAAACCTTAAAACCCCTGCCAAAAAAATATTTATACACCAGCGACAAAAAAATCTGCAAACCAAATCACTGATAAATCTATACCACAAAGTAGAAACAATTACTGTGTGCTATGCAGTTTTAATATACAAATCTTTCATTGTGTAATAATATAATCATAAAACAAACCATGCCCAAGTAATTTTCAAAATGTACCAAGTAATTTTTCAAAAATGAAAGTGGAAGAAAGGGCATCACAACCATAAATAATTTCAGCTGTCACGTTGTAATAAAAATGATTCCTTGATACTCCAATGATGCTAGCCGAATTCTATTACATACTGTAACATCGATTTCTAATCAAGGGAGAAGTTAAAGAAACAAATTACATCACAAAATTTAGAAGCTGGGAGGTATAAACATTTTTATGAATAAATAAACTTTTAATGAACTTTTTATGTAGTCAGTTTAAAGCAATGTGTTAAAACATGGCTGACATTTTACCACAAAAGATCAGCACACATTCTGCAGCAACACAGCTCTATGACCTACGGCAGTAAGTAACCAACTTGTTAGTCTAGAAGTCAGGAGAACTGGACTAACACACGGTAGTTAGAGCCTCTCACCAACTCACTGGGTTACCTGTCTCAAACCACACAGGTCTTCCTCAGAAATTATGCTATGTGTACCATTTGCGAATCATTGCTACTCACCAAATTATGAACAAAATGACATAGCTATTCGAACTCTGAATGCACCAACAGTATTTCACTTTCTCCCTTTACTGAATTTCACAAATAAATTACTTTACTTAAGCTTTATTAATTTACACTTTCAGTAAAGACAGTAATATTTTATTGGGTGTTTTGGGGAAGAGCCAACTCAAGAATTCTTGTATGGCACTGAAGCTAAAGAAAAACGAGCAGTCGTTTTAAACTACTTTAACAGTGTGCCATAACCCTTAATGTTTCTGCTAAATGTGGGATTAAAGAATGCAAATAATGAAATATTAATATAGGTAGAAAGTATAAGTTTCTGCAAATATTCTCATGGTAACAGGGAAAAATCAATATACTTTTAAGACATGCTTTATCTATGACAGTAACTGAAAAAAATTTAATTACCACGCTGCAGCACTGAAGACAGCTCAAATCACCAGAAAAAGTACAAGCTTTGTAACAACATGGTCATACAGTAAAGGCCTCTAATGAAAAGCCACTTTTGCACATTGTTGTGCCAATTAACTACCACTACCAAGGTTCAGTTAATTACTAAAAAGAAAAAAACCTTCCTAATAGAAATTCCACATAATTAAGAAAAACCTTTCAACATATCAAATCTGTTTTCAGAAGTCTTAATTTTCAGAGACACCAAAAGTAGGTTTATTTATATATATCTTACATGTGATTGTACCCTATTTTCAAAAAAATCTTTATATACATTATTCTCACCTAACCTCCACAAAAATTCCTTTTTGGATAGCACAGTAAAAACTGCTAGAAATCTGCAGGTAACTTCTTTAAGCCTACATTTTCTTGCATAACTTGACCAATGTCACAGTATTATCAAGTGGCAAACCAAGATTAAAATCTAGGTTTCCTATTAGTATTCCAGAGAGCTAATAACATCAGTAATAAAAATGAGTTCCAGAAAAAGCATGAAAAAACAAATTTCCAAACCAAAATCTAACTTAGTTTATATAGTAAATTACAACAAAAGGATGATAATTCTTCTGGTGAGCACAACTGTATCTTATTAAAAATATACCACCTCATTACCCTGCAGGTTGACTCATCACTGTTAACCATCCCAAATGAGGGTGAAAATGTATAAATAAATTTTAAAAGGACTCAGAAAAGTCAATGTCAAAAAGTCCTAGCACAAAAGTGTATGCAGTAACTCATAAGAAAACCCTTTAAGACCTCACTTAGAACCTATTTATTTAAAGATGTGCTACATACACATACACACTATATATATATACACACATATACCTATATGTGAAATACACACACACACACACTCTTTCTCTCTCTCTACGGAATGGAATATTCCTCAGCCATAATAAATGAAAACTGGCCATTTGTGACTCATGGATAGACGTAAGGTATTGTAATGCTAAGCAAAGTAAGTCGAACAGAGGAAGATAAATACCGCATGATCTCACTTATATGTGGAATCTAAAAAACAAAGCAAATGAACAAACAAAACAGAAACAGACTGACAAATACAGAGAATAAACTGGTGGTTACCAGAGAGGAGAAGGGTGGTATGACAGGTAAAATCAGGAAAGGGGATTAAGAGGTACAAACTTCCAGTTATAACATACTCGTAAGTAGTCATGGGATGTAACAGACTCATACATCATAGGGAATATAATCAATACTGTAATAACTTTGTATGGTGACGAGATTAGTCGTGGTGATTGTTCTGTAATCAGAATGTGTAATGTGTGAAAAAAGTGAATCACTCTATGTTGTATACATGAAACTAACAGAATATTGTATGTCAACTATAATTCAATTTGAAAATTTTTAGTTTGAAAGAAAGAACCTATTTATTGTGGTCATCTCGTTTCTCATAGTCCCAGTAGATTGAAAGCTGCAGACAGGTGATGCTACAGACACAAGCAAGGAGCAGTAAGAAGCAACCGCCTAAAGAGTAGTAGGAGTTAGACCAACACTGAAGAGGCAATGAACTCCAGGAACCCCGAAGGGCCTCGAAGTAAAGTAACTACTAAACTGATGATCTCAAGGCATCGAGAAAATTAAATTATACTCAGTAAAATCTTTTAAGAGGGCAGAAAATTACCTTGAGAAAAGTTTTCTGTCAAAATTATCTTAAATTATTCTTGGTACTTACAGTTGTAAGTCTGTTACCTGAAAAATTCTATGATAGACACTATGCATTCAAGTGTTAGGCATTTATTTTATTAATCTATTTCACTCAGAATCCTGCAAATATTTCTAAATGTTTTAAACACTGAATAATGTTTATTTTAAATGTTAACCAAAGAAAAGTTATTAATTAGAATTCACTAAGATGTCCACTGAGTGTTTTGGTTCCAAGATACAAACCTACTGCAGCATGAAACTGCGATAAAGCATCTGCTAGCTGTCCAGCTGCAAGTAATTTCTTGCCCAATTCAAGATGTTTCTCAACATCTGCGTTTACTCCACATTCAGCACCTAAAAAAAATTTTAAAAACGTAGTTAACTTTTCATGAACCAAGATTTAATTCTAAAGAATAAAACGTTAAAAGTGTAATCATCTGCCTCAGACATCTATCAGATGTGAAAAGTCCCAGAAGCTGAAAAGTGATCTAGAGAAAGCAAAAATGAAGCACAAACTGTGCTTAATTTTGTAGAGTATAAGCAACCAAAAATATATGCATATTAACCCAGTCAATGAAAAGATGTAACCAGTCTATAAAATATAAAGGAAGCTGAATAACACAGTAGTAGTAAAAATATGTTAGACAACAAAATTAGAATTGCTTTGTTCAACTAGAATCTCACCACAATGAATATTATCAAGTCCGTTATAATATTCAGGTACTTACTGAGCATCTACAATGTACGTGGTACTGTTCTAAGTATTTGGGATAAGTGCACAAAACAGACAAAAACCTCCACCATTCGTGGCACCTGACATTATGGTGGAGGAAACAGACATAAGAAATACGGGAATTATATAGTATGTCATGTGAAAAGTACTTTGGAAAGAGTAAAACCATGGCAGGGGGGTCAGGAGCGCTGGGGCTCTCAGTATTACATAACGTGGTGAAGGGTGGGCTTCACTGAGAAGCTGACAGTTAAGCAAAGACTTAATTGAAGGAAGTGAGGAACTCAACATGCAGATTTCCAGGAAAAGGGCTTTCCTAGAAAAGGTGCCAGGGCCCTAAGTAAGGCGCATGCCAGGTATGTTCCAGAAACAGCAGGGAGGCCGTGACCGGTACCAGAGTCCCCAGGGGAGAGAGCAGTACAAGATGAGGTCAAAGAAGGAGCGGGCCTGACGATGCATGGCTCGGGTTTCTCTCCAAGTAAGATGGGGAGCTACGGAGGAATCGCGAGTGAAATAACGTGATCTGGCTGACCAGGCCAACAATCAGTGCGCTGCCTCTGCTTGGAATTCACCCTTCATTACTTGGCTGTAAAACATGGACTGGAGTTTTTAACCATTTCTTCTTTACATAGCACATCACGCTCTGTCACTGAAGGGGCATTGCAGGAAGGACAACTCCAGGTTTCCGTTGCTGCCTCTACTTTTTCCTGGCTTCTGCTGCATGGGGCACCTGAGGAGACATTGAGGGGTCCTCAGCCCTAGCCACATGCCCAGGGGACCAGTCCCTCAACAACCTGGCAGCCCTGACCAGGCACCGCCTGCCAACGAGGACACCATGCATTCCAGACTTCATACCCACACCAGCACCCCAACTCCTCCTGCACACAGCTCATCAGCTTGAGGTCACCTATACCTGACAGGTTTGTTACCTGCTTGTCCAGCGACTGTGGACCAGCTCTTGCCCCAGCAACTCAGCAAACTTTTTTACCAGCAAACTTAGGCTGCAGCTATACCTTCTCCAATGAGGTGTGAACCCCAGCCAAGTGTAGGGGGTCCCCCCTCCAAGTTGGCCCTTCCTGAGGGACTCTCAGCCTTAGAATATCCTTTAGAGTTCCCTTTACATTTTTATAGCTACTCCCCCATCATAACTTAACAATTCTTTATATTAAAAGTTCTTTTTAAATTACTATGTGGTTTCTGTATCTGAATGGACCCAGACTTATACCCAACTGGTACTGGAAGTGGTTGCAGGAGATAGACCCACAAAGACGGGATTTGAGAATTGGATTGGACATGCCCTTGAGCTTGAGTGCAGCCCTGAGCTCCTTGACAATGAGAAACAAAATGTTAGCAATCCATAGCAGATATTGGAATCACAATTAATCAACCTGTCAATTGTGGTTGATAGTTATCAAGTGCTAACTGAGGCACATGCCTTGGAAACTCAAATGGCTGCTGCTCTTAACCAGGAAGGAGCGGAATATGGGTGGATTCTTTTCAGTGCACTGGAGCACTGACACAAAGAAAATAATCTCGGTCTAACTCTCAGCTCAAGTCTCGGTCTGAGAGCTCCCATGGCAGCACTAAAACAATCTGAGGTTCATAGTCACAGAGCTAATTTAACTGAAAATAAAACAGAAAATTTAATTTTGAGCGTTGATGAATTAAAATAGGTGAATTCACAGTCTCACCAAGTTTCTCTTAAATTTAGGGCATGCATTAGTAGTAAACAATGGGATCCTAAAACAAACTGGAGACATTTCGTTGGACCCAAACGAAACTAACCAACTTAAACCCCCAAATCCTTCTGAACCTCCCTTAGCAGTGGGAGCAGCTTGCCTTCCCATACAGGAAGAAACTAGCCTTCCCCTTAAAATTCCTAGGATAACCTTACCTGGGGGATGCCATGAAAGGGAAAGCTCCTTCTCAGTCAGACCTACCCTACCCACTCCGGATGTCACTAAACAGGTATATACTATGACCAAATAAAACAGCTTACACACCAAAAGGATTGCAAGACTGATGGTAAACTACTAGAAACCCACGGAACATGTGTAAGAATGGATTCTAAATGTGTCAGACCAAGGAAGGTGAAATATAACACGACATGTGGTCTAACTCATTGATATGTGCCCACTTATTAAATAGCAGAGGTCGGCAAACTAAATAAAATTTACTGTAACACAGCCAGGCCCATTCATCACACAATGTCTATGTCTGTTTTCATGCTACAATGGCAAAGTTGAGAAATTTTGACAAAAACTGCATGGCCCGCAAAACCTAAAATATTTACTATCTGACCCTTTACAGTCAAGATTTGCCGACTCCTGGACTAGAGATCCCAGATTTATTGTGTTAGCTCACGCAGCTGGAGGCGGCTCTAACAACTTACTTGGTTGACTGACTGAAATTTGGACTCAACAAGGGCCTACATTTAATAAAGCTGCGATTCCAGAGTTTCCCTAGCATAATAAGGAAGAATTCAAGGGTTTAGATAGGAAAGTTGGACTGAATTTTTCATTTGTGACCTACACACCAACCTCCCCACCTATGTTTCACGAGAGGGCCCAGCAGACACTCCAGTTACTCGCACTGAGAAATTTATTAGTGGACCACGTGCAGCCTGTCCAAAGCTCTGTGGTCACGCCCTTTTGTGAGACAGGCATGACTATGGGGAATGCCACCATCGAGATGCTTTTCCTGATTTCAATAGGAAAAACAGGATCCTGGAGTAGCTGAAGCTTAAGCAGCAGCACTTAACCATCACAGACTAGATGGGCACATCAACCACAAAGGGCATCCACTACAGAGGAGAATCTTAATAATCTGGTATAAAATGACATGCTTTGTGGTATCAGTCAACTTCCTTCCCCATCACACCAGTGCTGGTGCAATGGACCCATGAACAAAGTGGCAGTGGCAGCAGGGCTGGAGGCTATGAACTGACTACTTCTTACCAAAGGTGATCTGACTAAAAGCTACTGCTCAGTACTTAATCCACCAACACTAGAGAACAAGCTTGAGTTCCCAATATAGCACCACGGGGAGAAGGGGAGTAGGTGGGGGAACAATCCTGCCGCCAGGTGGCGGATGAATTATACAGGTTCTCTTCCCTAAAGGGTCACCTTCACAAATGAAGCATATAGATTTGCCTGTAGCACTCCCACAAGCACCATTATTGATAAGATTCACAAATCGCATTATTTGCCATCATGGCTTTCCACACAGCTTGCATCTCATCAAGAAACTCATTAGGGTAGCTGGTTAGCTCAGCTGGTTACAGCATGGTACTGGTAACACCCAAGGCTGCCTGTTCGATCCCCACATGGGCCACTGCGAGCAGCTCCCTCCTTAGGGGGAAAAAAAAAAAAAACTTTGTTTCTAAATAAAAGATAAAATTCCTCTTAAAAAAAAAAAAAAGAAGAAAAGAAACCCATTTACTCATTTCACAACAAAGAAAGTGCAGCAATTTGCTCATGCCGTGGAACTAACTGGTCTTACAACATTCTCCTTCACCCGGAAGCGGCATACCCATTTGAAAAGTGGAATGGCAGCACTAGTTAGAAGACAAAAACCTGAAAAACTATTTTGTAGGCTACTGGTTCTACTTTCAATGACAGACCATCATATGGTGCTATCTCCCCCACAGCCAGAATATATGGGGCCCAGAATCAAAAAGTAGAAGTGGGAGTGACTCCTCTCATTATTCCACCTAATAATCCACTTGCAAAATGTTTGCTTCCACTCCTGGCAACTTGAGCTCTGATGCTTTGGAGTTCTTAGTCCTCAAATGGACATGTTTCCATAAGGGGACATAACAATGGTTCCAATGAATAGGCAAATGAGACTGCCACCTCACCACTTTGTACTCATTATGTCACTAAAACCAACAGGCAAAACAAAATTGGAAAAACTGACCCACATTACCAAGGAGAAACAGGGCTGCTGCTGTACAGTGGCGGCAGCATCAGGAACCCAGGGGTCCTCTATGGGCTTAGTACTTCCATGCTCAATACTAAAGGTTCAGGAAAACTATAGCAACCAAAAAAACAGAACAATTAAGCACTCAGAACCTTCAGGAATAAAGGTTTGGGTCACACCATCAGTATAGAAGCCAGAGTAACTGAGGGTCTAGCTGAGGGCAGCAGTATGGAACAGGGAGCTGGAGAAGGAAACCGTAGGTACCAACTACGACCTCGTGACCAGACACAAGGACCGTAGTGGCTGCATATTTTCTCCTGGCTTTTATACACGAGTTTATTTGTATATAGTCAATCCTCACAATTCACAGATACTGTATTGGTGGCTTTGCCCACTCTCTAAAATTCATTTGTAACCCCCTAAAATTCATTTATGATCCCCAAATTATACTCAGAGCCTTGGCAGTCATTTGCAGACATTGCAGAATGGTGAAAACCTTGAGTCACTCGAAGTGCAAATTCCCAGATGAAGGCAAACACGGCGATACTCTGCCTTCTTTTGGCTCTCATATCACAAACATGGTATATGTAGGGACATATTTTTGTGCTTTTTGTTGGTGATTTCACTGCTTAAAGTGGCTCCCCAGTGTAGTGCTGTCTAATGTTCCTAAGTACAAGGGCTGTGATGCACCTTTCACAGAAAACGTGTCAGATAAGCTTCATTCAGGCATGAATGATAATGTTGTCGGCTACGAGTTCAGTATTAATAAATCAATAGTATAAACTGAGTAAAATATTTTTAAACAGAAACACACACAACACAAGGTAACATTTTGATCTATTGACAAAATGCAGTGTGACCTGAGGCTTGCAGGATCCTAACCTTGTATTTCTCGTAGGAGCAATGGTTCAGTATTAACTAATTCAGTGTTTGCAATGACTTTCTGGAACGTAACTACCACAAATAACTGTAGTGAACTGACTATATTGACCATATTTTCTCTAATTTCTGTTTTTATTTTATGTGCGAGTTGTTGGGTTAACTTTACAATTAAGTCTTTATATAATGCCAGGAATGGATTTAGAACTGTGTCTTCTCAATTGGGGTCTGGGTGAGAAAATTTCTTCACTTGTAACAAGAATAGCTGTACCTTATTAGGTAGAAAACAGAGTTGTTTTGTTGTACTGGCGTTCAAATATGTGCAGAAGGGTATATGGAAAGTCAGCAGCCAAATCATTTCTTTCCCAGTGAACACAATGTTAAGTACTCAGGGTGCTAAAGGGACACTGTAAGGGGAAAAATCAGAACAGTGGCCACTCGGGAAAGTTGGAGACAGGATAGACTGAGAAGGGGCAGGAGACTACTGTCGGCAGGTGGTGATGTTCTAACCTTGATAAAGGCTTACAAAGGCTGATGCAGTTATCTACACTCAGTAAATATAAACTGAAAATATGGATATTTTATTGTATATAAATTTTACTCCCAAAACAGCTGATGATGATATGCACGTTAAAGTACTTAGAGGTATGTGGACTGATGTTATTTTGAAATCTATTTTTAAAAAAGAATGAATGGATATGTAGAGAAATGCCCAGATGGGTATGTGCTAAAGCAGGTATAGTAATTATATTAGTGGTAGAATCTAAGTGATGGATGTGAGTGTACACTATAAAATTCTTTCATCTTTGCAAAATGTTCAGTAACAAAATGTTGGGAAAATATAAAATAAAGTAAGTGTTATGATGATGGAAACACACACAGGGTGCTGTGAGGGCACGAGTCAAGGTACCTAACACCTACAGTTAAAATTAAATAAATTTTAAAACTCAATTTCTCAGTCACAGTTGAAGTGCTGGATAGCTAGTGGCTAGTATATGGGCAGTGCAGATGATACAGAACATTTCCCATCATCACAGAAAGTTCTATAGGACAGTGCGGGGGAGGAGGAGGAGTTACCCTGAGAGTTCCCCAAAAACCTGAAGGAAAAATGGAAAGAATATTACCCCTGTGAAAAGGCTGAAGAGGGAAACCTACATTCCAAACACAAAGAACATCCTATCTAAATGCCGAGCAGTTAGAAAATTAACGAGGTTTTCAGAGAAATTAAAGGCCAGTATTTCAGCTAGTTGCCCTCTCCATCATGATTTAATTATTCTGGGGTGGGTCACTTTAAGTGCTAGGTGATTACAGTAAATAGCCAGAAGGGGAGAGGGAAACCAATAAGGTATCTGTTACAATAATCCAGCCAACATTATGATGACGTGACTGTGGAGTAGTAGCCATGCAGAGAAAACAGACTGCTTAGAGAGGCGTGAGAGAGAGAAAAAACTACGCATGGATGTGTCACAGTCTGGACACAGAGGTCAAGTGCAGAAACAGCAGGAGTCCAGGTAGATACTCAGCAACTATTGGAGCAACTGAATTCCTATTTCATCTAGCAATACGAGCAAACATGCTGAATAAAATTCACTTTATCTTGCTATTTGCCCTACTAAACAAAGTACGTTTTTTGGCTTTTGGTATTCCTAGTCTGCAGTTTCCGTATAGTGTCTCTTTACCTTCGCTGCCTGTTGGAACCATCCATACAAAAAAGGAAGGGAGGGCCAGCCCGGTGGCTCAGGCGGTTAGAGCTCCATGCTCCTAACTCCGAAGGCTGCCGGCTCGATTCCCACATGGGCCAGTGGGCTCTCAACCACAAGGTTGCTAGTTCAATTCCTCGACTCCCACAAGGGATAGTGGGCAGCGCCCCCTGCAACTAAGATTGAACACGGCACCTTGAGCTGAGCTGCCGCTGAGCTCCCAGATAGCTCGGTTGGTTGGAGCGCATCCTCTCAACCACAAGGTTGCCGGTTTGACTCCTGCAAGGGATGGTGGGCTGTGCCCCCTGCAACTAGAAAACAGCAACTGGACCTGGAGCTGAGCTGCGCCCTCCACAACTAAGACTGAAAGGACAACAACTTGACTTGGAAAAAAAGGCCTTGAAGTACACACTGTTCCCCAATAAAGTCCTGTTTCCCTTCCCCAATAATAATTAAAAAGAAAAAAAGGGAAAAAAATGAGGAAGGGAAGGAAGACATCTTAACTTGATACCCTCAAAAACTTAGGGTCCTGCAGAGCCCTATTTGTTTTGGGCAACAATGTAAGGATGGCTAACCTATTTAAGAGTGTGTGGGTAACATCTGGAGAAATTAGTTGGGGGTTTTCAATGGGCTGGGAAAGCATTCTTTTTAGCATTTAAAATGAGGATATAGGCTCCTGCTCTGTGAAAATTCACTGTGCAATACAGATTTAGAAACTGATCAGATTTATATAGAGAGGGTCACCTGTAGTTCCATCCAACTCCATACCACATCCAGAAACATAATCTACTTTTCATAATGAAGATTATGGAAACTAATGTGTTTCATTTAACAAGTGTTACCGAATATATATTATATGTAAAACTGGTGATGTCAGCGGGGTAGTAGATGGGGGGAGGGGAGTTATCACTGTGTGAGGGATATAAATATAAATGTGTAACTATTACATTGTTTTGTACACCCATAACTCATAAAAAAAAATACCTTCAATGAAGAGAAAACTGGCTGATAAAAATAACCTCTTACACTAAAAAAAAAAAAAAAAAAAAGTTTTAAAGAAAGTAGACCACAGGGACTCAATCAGGACAGCCAACCAAGTACAGGAGCCGACCTTCCCACATGCTTCCATTCTAGACATAGTGGAAGTTATTTCAAAAGACAAATGCATATAACCTTGCCAAAAAAAAAAAATTTTAAGATGAGGGCCTTCAGAAAACAGAAATTTTAGAAAAACACTCAAAACACAGAAAGGACAGGATTGAACCGGTGGGCAAAATCACAGCCAAGCACCCTCCCAGGAGAAGCATGCCACAGAAGTGTCTGCAATTCTCTGTGTGCTCCAAACTCTGATACAGGGGAAAGGGAGGGGCCCTCGGGAGGTCCCAGCCTCCAGCCTGGCAATCAGTCCTCTCCCACAATCAGCATTCAAAGACTGGCATTGGGCAATTCTGAAATACAAAGATGATCACAAAACCAATCTTAAAAAACTGACACCAAATAAGAGAATTACGGGGGGAAAGTTAGTGGCATAAATAGAAAAAAAATTGTAAAAATGAATATAATTGACATTCTTACAAATTTAAAAGGACGCAACGTCCACAAAAAAGAAAAAGAAAAAAAAAAAGATGTATCTATGCACTGGCTGCTCTTGCAATGGGCAAAAAGATAAACAAGATCATTTCTAAGTGCCATGACAAACTGTCTTATACTATATAGACAAAGGGGTCATTATCCCTGAGAAGATAATCTTTGAGTTAAAACATAGGGGTACAGGGGGATTCTGAATGACCAGAAGCCTCCAGCATACCAAAATATGACCAGGCAAGGAATACAAAACAAGTGCAAAGGGTTTAGGCAGAACCAAGCTCAACTTCAAGGAATTAAAAGGAGGCTCCACCCAGCATGTTAAGGACAGAGGATGCAGGCAAGATGGATCACATTGGGCTTGCAGGCCATGATAAGAAATTGTGATTTTATTTCTAAATGCAAAAGGAAATCATTAGAATGGGTTTTAGCAAGAAACTGACTACATGATTTACATTTTAAAAACATCTCTTAAGCTGCAGTGTGGAAAAGAGATTAGAGGCAGGTAAGAATGGAAAGAACTAAGGATAGCAATTTGCATTACAGTATCTACTGATTTCATTTATGTTTTAAAAAGAAGACATGATATGTATTGCGGAATTGTCTAACTTTTTCCAGTAAGAATGTATTCATGTACTACTAATGTTATAAAAATTTAACAGACTGAGGAATGTGTTTTGTTAAAGATGTTGCTGATCAAATAGTCAATTGCAATAAAAAATTCTTGAAGAATATTTGCAAACACTATAGATATATATTTTACAATTAAGCAGCCAATTAAGTCAGGAAAGAAAAGCAAAATAAACCTGCCTCAAACATTTTTGTTCAACTTTAGTTCAAAGGTATAGCATTATAATCTGGTAGGTACTTCTGGGAATATAGGTGATAAGTGATATAGAGTCTAAAATTTTAAAGTCCTTAGTTTTTATAGGTACTAAAATATTTATGAATGAAATGATAGCAACTATGTTTCAAAATCACCCACAGGTATAGATGAAATAAGATCAGTCATGAATTGGTAATTGTTGAAACTGGGAGGTTGGTACATGGGGGTTCTTTAAACCACTGCCCACTTTTGTAAATGTGTGAAAATTTTTCATAATAAAGTTTCTTATTAAATCACTTTAAGGGATTAAGGATGGGGAAATTAAAACAGTTAAAGAGAATTCATTTTCATTTTTAAAGGTAATTTGTAATATAAACTATGTATATCCATAAACATTTATAGTTTCTAATGAAAAAAAGATTGTGCATCACTCATGTAGAGAGAAACATGTGTACAGAAACCATGGTAAAGTTATAACTACAGAATGAACAGGGGATCAAATAAGAAAGGTGAAAGTGCTGAGTGTGGACTATGGAATGATCCAGCCCATTACAGTAGAGACAATTTCAGGGACATGTGTGTTCTCAATGTGGAGTGGGGGGGAGTCTTCAAAATAGCATGAAGATTGCAAACATTTCCCTATTACATTTTCTCAAAGAGATCAGGTCAATGTACTGAACAGAGGGTTCCAGATTGCTTGAGGAGGGTAGAAATATGGGTGTTAGATAAACCCTTAGTCAAAATGCTTTCCTTATCCAACCATGAAAATATACAACATGAAAGATGTAACAAAGAAGGAATTAAGAACCTACTGTGTGCTGGATACTTTCAGTGTCTTTCACTTAATTTTCACAACCCTAGAAGGTAAACATTTCTCATACTTTTATAACTGAGAAACTGTGGCTCAAGGAGGTTACGCATTCTGCCTGAAGACTCACAGTAACTGTCAAGACAAGATCCAATTCCAAAGCCCAGCTTTTCAGCGCAGCGCATGATCCTTTGCCCCACACAAACCAGGCTAAGCTTTCCTCAGTTACCAAACCCTGCATGATTCACTCACTCAAGCCATCATTTCACGTAACCTTTCAGCCACAATCGTTTCCAACCTCACAGGTTGAACCTGAAGTCTAGCGGGAGGCAAAAATGCATGAGCAAAGTTCTTTGAACTGCTATGTCAAGTTATGTTGGGCCAGACATTCTTCAACAAGAGTTGTGTACTTTCCTGCTTCGACAGTACTTGGAAGGAACCAGAGCTCGTCACCCTCCCCCCGGCCTGGTGCCCTCAGAGGACCTGTCCTAAAGCGCTGGCAAAGATGACCACCTCCCCCACAGGTGCGGATGGCAAAGACAACTGAGGCCTCCCCCATAGGTGCGCCAGAACTACCCGCAGGACTCAGAGGCCGCCATCAGCCCCACATCAACCTGGAGCGCCACGCCTCCCACAGCTACCTGTCCATGTCTTACAACGTCCACCCTGATAGTTAAGTGAGGACCAACGACAAAACAAGTTTGAATAAAAATACACTGAACTAGAAACCCGAAGTATCTCTTTTCAATCATCCTGACCTAAAAAGTGGTTTAGTCCACACAGCCAAACTGAAAAGAAATGACTGAGTAGTTACGTACATCTGGACAATGATACCTGAACAATGCACTAAAATCTTCCTAAATAAACTAGGAAAATAAAATCTACTGTAACCAGATTTGCTCAATTTCAATAGACATTATCTGTCTTTGCTTCAACTAACTGTGAAGGCATATATGTTGTCATGGGGTTCCTTGCTCAAGGAATTTCAACTCGGAAAATAAGTTTAGAAGAGACTATGCAAAAACAGCTGAAATAGTCAACTTTGCTCATCATTTAAAAAACATGTATTGCACATTCACTTCATTTCAACATGTTTTAGTTGCAGAGACAAGAGCTCTTTCCATATACCTTATATTGTAGAGTGGACAGACAAGAAAAATAAATCAGATCATTCAGACAGTATTGTTTTATGAAGAAAATACAAGAAGCTAAAAGGAGAGTGTTAACTGAAGGAGAGAGGGCTTTTTACATCGTGTGTCAAGGCAGGCTTCTCTGAAACATAAATGCTCATTTGAAGATCTCAGAAGAGCTTCCCAGACTGTGGGAACAGAAAGAATAAAGACCCTTAGAAATGAGCCCAGCATGTTGTGAAAGCACAGTGATGGACGGGAAGATTAAGATGAAAAGACGCGTAAGTAAATAGGAGTCATATATGCAAGGCTTTGCTGTATTAGGGGAGTAATGTGTTGAGGAGAGAACAGAAGATAGAAATAGAGACTACCAACAAGTCTCTAAAGTTCTGCTGTCCAGAGAAGCAAAGATACAGTTCAATAGTTAATGGGACACGTGACATCAAAGAACAGTTTAAGATGCAAACACTACAGCACATTGTAATGCTGATGTCAACTGTCCAGCAGTGAGGAAGAAAGTAATGACACAGGATGGAAAAGGTAATTGTAGGAGCAGTATTTTCAAAAGATGAGAGGAAATGAAATCCAGGGATTAAGTGTAGGAATTGGATTTTGCCAGGAACAGAGGAGATGCTTTATCCATTTAAATATTAGAAAACTAGCAGAGTCATGCTGCGGACTTTCCTAAAATCTCTCAAAAGTTCACAAAACCCAGACAAGCGGCATCTGGCTTTGGCATGTCTTGTACCTCTGGCTGAGCAGACCTCAGCCCAACACTAGTGACAGGCTGTCTTAGACACAGCTTCGCCTCTCAAGACACTTCCCAGGCCAGCACGGGCAGTGGCTATTTGTGGACTGCTTTGTGGATCATGCCCAGTGGCCCCAGGCAGGGCACGGGCTGCAGCCAAACTCGGCGTGCAGCAGGTCCCCTCCCTGTGGCCAGCTTCGGACAGAGACGAAGCATCACCCCGCCAAGGACAACACACTCAAAGGGCAGACTGGGCAGGCACCAGAGCTCCACTAAAGCAGATCCCGCTGTAGGATCAGCCCCTGCACCACAGCTCCCCCACTGTCGTCACAGCAGGTCCTCACAGCCAGTCAGTGCAAGGGTCAGTCCCTCCTACTGATGTGCAAACAGCAACCAAGGCTCAACTACAAAAGGAGGGCGCACCCAACCACACAAGGGACACTCCTGGAGCACCTGGCTCTGGCGACCAGAGAGACTGTGCCATTGAGCCCCACAGGATACCTACTACATGAGGCCACTCTACTAAGACTGGGAGGCACAGCAGCCCTACCTAATACATAGAAACAATCACAGGGAGGCAGCCAAAATGGGGAAACAAAGAAACTTGTCCCAAATAAAGGAACAGAACAAAGCTCTAGAAAAAGAACAAAATGGAGACGAGCAATCTACCAGATGCAGAGTTTCAAACACTGGTTATAAGAACGCTCAGTGATCTCAAGGAGAACTTCAACAAAGAGATAGGAAACATAGAAATGAAGATAGAAAACATGAAAAAGAACCAGTCATAAATAAGGACTACAATAATATAAATGAAGAATACATTACAGGGAATCAATAAATTAGATGAAGCAGAGGATCAAATCAGAGATTTAGAAGATAAGGTAGCAGAAAACACCAAATCAGAACAGCAAAAAGAAAAAATGAGGAGAGTTTAAGGGGCCTCTGGGACATTAAGCATACCAACGTTCATATCATAGGTGCAACAGAAGGAGAAGAGAGAGAGCAAGAGATTGAGAACCTGTTTGAAGAATAACCGAAAACTTCCCTAACCTGGCAAAGGAAATAGTCATACAAGTCCAGGAAGCAAAGAGAGTCCAAAACAAGATGAACTCAAAGATGCCCACATCAAGACATATCATAATTACAATGGCAAAGGTTAAAGACAAAGAGAATCCTAAAAGCAGCAAGAGAAAGGCAACTAGTTACTTACAAGAGCACTCCCATAAGATTGTCAGCTGATGTCTCAACAGAAACTTTAAAGGCCAGAAGGGATTGGCAAGAAATATTCAACGTGATGAAAAGCGAGGACCTACAACCAAATTTACTCTACCCAGCAAGGCTACCATTTAATATTGAAGGACAGAAAAAGAGCTTCCCAGACAAGAAAAAGCTAAAGGTGTTCATCACCACCAAACCAGTATTACAAGAAATCTTAAAGGGACTTCTTTAAGATGGAGAAAAAGAGAGAGACAAAAAATTATGAATAATAAAATGGCAATAACTACATATCTATCAACAATTACTTTCAATGTAAATGGATTAAATGTTCCAATCAAAAGATAGGGTGAATGAATGGATAAAAAAAGCAAGACCCTTATGTATGCTGCCTATAAGAGACTCACTTCATATCAAAAGACACACACAGACTGAAAGTAAAGGGATGGGAAAAAGGTATTTCATGACAATGGAAACAAAAAAAACCAAAAAGCTGAGGTAGCAATACTTACTCAAGACAAAACAGACTTTAAAACAAAAGTTATAACAAGAGGCAAATAGTACTCAATAATCCCACTTTTGGGTATTTATCCGAAGAAAACCCAAAATGCTGCTTCGAGGGGATGTGCTCATCCATATGTTCTTTGCAGCATTGTTTACAATGGCCAAGATGTGGAAGCAGCCTGGGTGTCCATCGGTGGAAGAATGGATAAAGAGAGGGTGGTACATATATACATGAAATATTGAAATGAAATATTGCTTGGCCACGGAAGGGAATAGGTTCTGGTCATGTGCGATGGTATGGATGGACCTGGAGGGTATTGTGCTGAGTGCAGTATGTCAGACAAATGCAGTGTGATTTCGCTTATATGTGGATGGAATCTAAAGAACTAAAGAAACTAAACAGAAACAAACTCATTGATACAGAGAATATTTTGATGGTTGTCAGATGGGAGGGGGTTGGCAGTGGGTAAAAAAGGGAAAGAGATCAAGAAGTACAAATTGATTGTTACACAGTAGTTTTCAGGACGTAGGGTACAGCATGAGGAATATAGTCAATAATATTGTAATAACTATGTATGGTGTCAGATGGGTACTAGATTTATCGGGATGATAAATGGCAGGGGAGTTGGTGGGCAGGGTGAAAAAGGTGACTGGATTAAGAAATACAAATTGGTAGTTACAAAATAGTCATGGGGATGTGAACTACAGCATAGGTAATATAGCCAATAATATGGTAATAACTACATATAGTTCTAGGTGAATACTAACCTAGTCAAGGGGATCACTTATATAAATGTCTAACCATTATACTATACACTTGAAGTTAATATAAAATAATATTGAATGTCAACTGTAATTGAAAAGTTTAAAAGGGGAGGAAAAAAGTGAAAGGGAATAAGAGGTTCAAATCTCCAGGTATAAAATAAGTCATGGGGATGGAATGTACAGCATAGGGAATACGGTCAATAAAATTGTGACGTGGTACAGTGTCAGACGGTTGCTAGACTTATCATGGTGATCACTTCTTTAGATATACAAATGTTGAATAAGTATGGTATACACCTGAAGTTAATATAATATTGTATGTTAGCTATATTCTAATAAAAATCTTTTTTAAAAAAGTAGCAGAGTAGGTATACATACAGGTAAACTAGAAAATTTAATGGTAGAAAGAAAACTGCCCTGTGATGTCTTTCATTTTCTCAATAAAGACAAGGTCTAAAAGAATGAGGTAAAGAAAGGAAGGAAAGGGGACTTGGATTGGAGATTTAAGGTAAGAAAAAAATGTTTGAGATACAGATTTTCAAAAATAGACACACTAGGGAATTGTAGTAATGTTGGCAGTATTAAGTGTGCATTTGAAATTGAGATTATATATTTAAAATGCGACCAGTCAGCAAGGTTATCTCCATTTTTCTCCATCCATGTTCAGCTCTAAGGTACAACAAATAAGTCAGCCAATTTGGATTAAATGGTGTTGAATTTTGCCAAATGAGTAAAACAAAAAAATACAGAGGCAAAGATATTAAAGGATGTTTGTAATGGAGTGACTACAAGATGGACCACTAAATCTAAACTGAGAAAGAAGGGAAAAGGACATGGATACTTCACAAAGCATTTCTTATACCCCCAAGTGGTCTGTAAACTCAAGGACAAAAACCATGAGTTCCATACTATGTGTACCTCACCGAAGAGACATACAGTGAAAGCCTCTGCTGACTGATTAAGTGGGTATCCCCCACTTTTTCCAGAGCTCCAAATGACACAAACTCATCAGATTTTTTTTTTTTAAAGCAGCTTTCTGAAGATCTCGAAAGAAAAATAAATCTATGGTTGAAATGTTTTAGTTCTAAAGAGCAACTGACTGGGTTCCCATGATATTTCCATATAAACAAAGATTAATTGCTGGACATTAATCAAAGGAAAACTATGGCACTAGAAAGTGAACTTAACCACAATTAATTCACTTCATATGGAAAAATAAAGCCTAAGTACTTCAGGGCATCCCATCTTAGAACAACTCCCACCCGACCTACAGAATTAAAATGACTGCATTTCCAGGCACTTGCTCAGCAATGCTAACTAGTCAAGTTAATTGGAACTCTGACACTACCGCTAACTATAGCCTATCTCATTACAAGAATTTAAGATAATTCTAGAAGTTATCTACCTGCTAGAACACTTAGTTTATATAAATTACTGAAAGTCATTCATTTTCCCTACTTTATTTATTCTTCCATATTTAAATAATGTCAAGAAAATCCTAGAAAATGCAAAATATACTTTTAGTACTTCAGGTTCAGATAAAAATCATCACTATCTTTTATACTTTTAGATGTTCAACTATTCTTTTCCCTACGGCCAAGTTTAGTCAGGTCAGTTCAGTGAAATAAAGAAAAGCTGAGTCCAGGTAGCATGTTAAGGGAGAAAAAGAGATAAAAAAAGGTTTGGTTCCCATGTTGTGTTCCTACACAGGCCACCAAATAGAACAAACCATTAGCAAAGAATTAAAATAGCTTCATTATCTGTAACATGAGAATACTAAAGCAGATACTACCAAAGTTTTCTTTCTGCTCCAAAAAGTCTATTCTTAATCTAGTGCTTTGGTCTTCCCTCTTTCAAAGGCCTTTTTGAAAAGGGGTGCTGAGAGATTTAATCTTTCAAGCCGTAAACCTATTACATATTTTCTTTCTCTGTGTTACAATTAATAGAAAAGCATAGAAAAAAAACAAAAACAAAGATGAGTATTTTTCAATCAGAAAAAAAACAGGCCAATTAAGCTAATTATTGGTGACACTCTCCATAGTATGCAACACTTTGTTTCACGTTCACTCTTCTTACACCCATTCTGCTTTATTTCTTTTCTCCAAGCCCAGGCCTAGTGGTGGAATCCTGCAGCCTGAATGCCTCCAGGAGGACTTGGAGGTTAGTATTCCCAGACTCAGAACTTGTGTGGAAAAACAGGAGCTAAGTTTACTAATGCAAGTCAAAGGTTCTGTCTTTATCTTTAGAGTCCCATCACCAGAATTAATGTCTAGTACATAACAGACACCTAACTTAACTTCTCTATATAACTTATTACACAGTGATTCTCATCAGCTATTTCCTTTTAGAAATGCATACTTTCAGGTCCCACCTAGACCTACTGAATCAGAAACTCTAGGAGTCGGGCCCTGCAACCTATTTTTAAACGCCCTCCAGTAGGGAGAGATTCTGATGCACACTCAAGTTTCAGAACCACTATATCAAACATGCCAGGAAATCACCTTTCTGTTCATTACCGCTGGTAGCCAACAAGCAAAAAAATGCTGATTTTTCTCAGCTGCCACCACATACAAATGATTGGGTCCTCATGGTGCTATCAACCACTTCTGTCTCCAGCCTGCACACAAGATGAACTTTACAGTCAAATCAAGTTCAACGGCAGACTCTTAAAGTGAACAGCTATGTGACCTTACTCAAATTAATTAAACTCTGGGAGTCTCAGTTCCCTCATCTGTAAAGTAAGAATAAAATCACATACCTCCATGAATAAGAGATCGCTTGAGAAAGGTGCCCAGCACACAGCAACCTTCAATCAATTTAAGATCTTCTTCCTTTCTTCCCTACCACGTGTACCAAGTCCCTGCTACTTTAGTCAATGCCTCTAAAGAAGACAGCAAGCACTCTGGCACTCCTGAGAAATGTCCCCAATGCCTCCTATACACAAATGCTCTCTAGGGAGGTTTTTCTTATGGAAAATACTGCAGGAGAGAAATGAAGTGTTACAGTCCTACAGAATCATATACAGAACATTAATTCTGAAAAAACGTAGTCCAAAAGCTAGGGGGAAAAGCAAATCACACAAAAGTATGCACCTTTGTAACTTAAAAAAATAAAATGGCATTAAACAGAACATAGGCAACTTTCTCTTAAGCGGCCAAAATAAATGATTAGATATGTCCAGTGGGACATAAATGCTATGTTTGGGGAGAAAGGGGTTGGCCATTGGAAAATCCAAGAGAACTGAAATACTATTAATGTAGTCCAGGCATTCAAATTCAAATTTCCTAGATTTTCTGGGGCAGCATCACTGTCAAATTCCCTGTCCCAATGTTGCCACCATACATGTTCTGATTTTTGGTTCGAAAAAAATATGGTTACTAGGGGAAGCAAAAAAAAAACCACCAACAACAAAAAGAAAAAGAAAACCCACAATCATGAATGAGGCCTAAAAACTGCAGAGTATTACTTTTTTTAAGTTTAGAATTTTGAAGGAATTTTACCAGAAACAATTTCCACCTCAGCTCCTCACTCCATTATTCTCATATTGAAATGTTTAATTTTACCTCCTTGACAACTAGCTCTTTTCATGGCGATGAAAATAGATCAGTGCATGTGATATGTTATTATACACTATTACTTCACACAGTAACCAAGCTAGGAGCATTAGTTCAACAGGCACTTTCAGCTTTAACACTTACCCCTCCCTCTGACGTCTAAGATGGGACTGTCCTTTATTTATGCTATGATGTTCGAATAGCCAAGAATCCAATCTGTGGGACTTAAGTGAAATTTAAACGTTCCTACCTTTTTAAGGGGACCTTTATTTGAGAAACTCGGAAAAGGAAAGCCAACCCTAAAATGAATGGCATTACGCTGAGAGTTGTAAAACTACAAACGTATCCTTGCCCTCTGGGAGCTTGAATTAATGCACCAAACTAACAACTTCTATACAAGACACAGGGTATAATAATGTGATGGTTACTCACTTTTACCAGTCAACACTATCCCCGTCACTTCACTCAGTCAGACATACTTTCTCCCCGCCCCCCCCCCTTCCCGAACTCCAAAGCGAAAAAAGCTTTGCCTTTGGCCACCTTTACCGCCTCCTCCCAGCACCACTGACCAACAGCGTCCCCAGTCGCCAATAAAGGGTCCCAAGCGAGGCCGGATCCGACGACTGCCCGTCTCCGCGTCCCAGGACTCTCCAGAAGTCGCTGCCCGGTGCCCCATTCCCTCGCCTCCCTCAGATCCCCTCGCCCCGGCTCGTCACTCCGAACCAGCAGTCCCGGGCCCCATGCCCGCCGGTCCCCGCACTTCTTCCGGAAACAAACCCGGAACCGGGTGCCGGCCCCCGCCTAGGGGCGAGTTCAGGTCCAGGCCCGGCCGCGGAATCCCCAGCTCTCGCCCCACCGCCCGGGCTGCCCCAAGACACGCGCCCGGGCGCCGGCGGGGAAGCACCGGGCGGCCTTACCCCGGAGCCGGCTCTTCTCGGCAGGGCAGAGCAGGACTCACCTTCGTACTGCAGGTCGACCAGTACCAACAAGAAGGGGAACACCGAGCCCAGTCGGCTGGTCACAGAGCTGGGGGTCACCATGTCCGAGGGCTCGCCGGTGAGAAACAAGGGTGCGGGACCCACCAGCCCCGGCTGGCACTCAAGATGCAGCAGCACCCGCCCGTCGTCGGCCTTCTTTCAGGCCTAAGCAGCTGCTGGCGCCCAGCAGAGGCAGGCAGCGGTGGGCGGGGCCCGGACGACGCTACGCCCCAACTTCCGCAGCCGTCCAATCGCATTTTACCTGGCCGCTAGCCCACTGGGCTCGCCGGGGTCGTGGTTTGCGCTGATAGGCTGCGGAGGCCATAGCCCCGCCCCGTCTCTGATAGGATAACGTGGAAGCACGAGACGAAACTGCGTCCGCCTGTCTTGAAGCTGTCAGGGTTCTCCAAACTGCCGTGGCGGGCCAGAGGGAGGCGGCCCGGGAGTGTGGGCGGTGGCGGTCGAGTCCGCATGCGCAGGCCGAGAAAACCTTTTTGGGTCGGTCCTGGAGCGGAAGGTGAGAGAAGGAGGTTGCCCGCAATCCGAGGTTTTGCGGTGTGCTGTTTGTAGAGCAAGGTGAAGCGGCGGCGTCCGGAATAAGGCGAAACCTTGTCCCAGGAAGCCTGAGGGTGGCTTGAAAGCGCCTAGAATTGAGGTCTCAGAGTGGACGGGTAAGCAGGAGGAATTAAGAGCCTGCTACCTCCCGCTGAGCTTATCGGAACAAATACGAACTGAATTGAAGATCGCTGGAGAAACAGGAGAAGCTGGGGCTCATTAAGATAGGGTAAGCTGATGGAGGCCGAAGGACTTCGGGGACGACCACAGAGAAGTACATTAGTGACCTAAGGCACTAAATGAGAATGGCTGGGAAGCTTGGGAACTCCACCCCACCCCACCCCACCCCGACTGTGCAGCAGACCAGCGTGTCCCGAAAAGAGCAGAATCCAAAAAGATCCTGTAACGAAGAAACCAGGGAGACGCAGCAGCTGAGAGTAAGTGGCTCTTGAAAATGCAGCCAACGTCAACTGTAAGAGAGGAAAAAAAAACCTGTTAGAACTAATCTTGCATCTTGTCCTCATCAGAGGAAACTCAACAAAAGAGATAAGAACTTGAACAAGATAAAGTTCAAGTTACTCGATTTGGCGTTATGTTTGTTCACAGCCACTTCCTCTGGTGTCCCCAACACAACCCAACATGCACACTATACACCAGTGATGTTTTACATGGGGTAAAACAGTCATCTTTTTCTGTGTTAAGCATTGTCAAGTGCAGAATTAGTACTCTACCAATAAGTATGTATTTGCTAACTTGATGTTACTTCACACTTTAGAAGAACTCATAAATTATAAATAGTATAGTGAATTAGTGATTTCCTGAAGATATACTAAGCTAATAAAAGCAGAAAGGCTACTAATTCCAAAAAGAACTAATGCAAAGGACTGGTTTCAAGAAAGAAAAAAAAACCTGAGTCCCTGATAAGTTGTGTAAAGCAGTATAATATAATGTGAAGTGCAGAGAATTCAGATACAAGAAATGTAATCCCATTCCATGGCTATTAATCTAAATTATCTTCATCTGTAAAGTGGGTAGGATCCTGACTGCCTCAAAGGTTTGTTTTGAGGTCTCATGAAGTGTGTAAAGATTCTTGTAAATTAAGGTGTTGTACAGATGTTGCTCATACTTCTAACAATAACAGAATAATGAAGAAAGTCATCTGGAAATTCCTTGGGTTTTTCTTGTTTTTTTCATTTACCTTTTCCCTGTTGACATCACAGATAATGTCAGTGGAAAAATGGCAGGTGATTTCAATGTCCACAAGTAGTGAAGGCATCATCCAAATGATGTACTGTGATCAAGGCATTCATCAAAATGCTGAACCTAGTGAAGAAAGAGTTTTGTAAACAAGTAATACTAGACCATGAATCATCACCCGAATGCTGCCTGTGATTCTGGTCTTAAGGAAAAAAAAAAAGCAGAACTAAAGAAGTTATAAGAATGGAAATTAAAAATGATTAAAGAAATGATAGACTTTGTGTTACAGGAAAATTAAATAAGAGTTTTCAATGTTGAGTGGTTTTAATTCATTAATCCAATTATATAACCATGAATCCTGAAATCTTAAAAACTTCACAAAGTTTCCCTTGAAAGAGAGAATTTTACAACAAAGAGGGAACATGAGACAGCAATTAAGATACAACGCTAAAATTATCTTTATATGTATAAAATACTTGGGAATGTTTCCTCCAATGTTCATCTGGGCATGCTTTTCACCTGATCACTCTTAACCAATAAAACCAAAGTAATCCAGTGACTAGAAAAAGTTATAAATATTGTTTGTGTTTGTCAGCATGTATTTCTGCAATCCTTTTTAAAACTAAGAGTAAACACTCAACTGTAATTGATACTACCTATTAATTATAATAGCAAAAGACTTAAAACAATGGTAGATTATTTAAATAAATTGTAACAATATCCAACCTAGAAATATTATATAATTTATAATATATAAAAATAGTATATACTGATCAGTGTTTATTGACCAGGAAAAATAATGTTGGCAGAGAGTAGTAGACAGAACTAGTAAACAGTAGTAGACAGTAGTAGTAGACTCTAAAACACAGTTAGGAGATAATGGAGATAAGATTTGCTGATGGATTAGCTATGGGGAAAAATGTTCAGAAGCAAGAATGATACTTAGAAACACCTATTTGCACCAAATTAAAAATAAAATAGCATTATAAATAATATAACGAATGCTGCAATATACATCCTTATACACTTCTTTAAGAACTTGTGCTTTTATTTTTTTAAATTAATTTCTAAAAGTGGGATTACTTTGTGAAAGAATGCACACATTTAAAATTTTAAGATATATTGTCAGATTTTCCCTAAAAGTCAGTATTTTATAGTGCAACAGCTACTTATGTCCCCACATACTCACCATCACTAGGTATAATTGATTTTCATAGTTTTTACCAATCTGATGAGTAAAAAAATTACTCTTCTATGTCAAGTTTACTACTTGTTTCCAGGGATCTGAGGATTTTGATCAAACTTGGTGTCCTCACGTAAAATTTGGTTGTTGTTTTTTTTTTTTAATTTGGTTTTTAAACTATATCTTTTATGTTGTTTTGTTGGTTTCTCGCCACAACATTCCAGCCTCTGCTTCATCATATCACTTTTTCTCACTTTTGACATTCTTGCTTCCCTCGTATAAGGATCTCTGTAATTAATTATTAAGGGCCCATCTGGATAATCCAGGATATTCATCCCCTCAAAATCCTCAGTTTAATCATACCTGTATAATCCCTTTTGACATAAAAGATAACATTGGCAGGGGATAAGAATGTAGATACCGTCAGGTGACCACTATTCAACTTAACAAAATATACCACCGCTGTCAAATGTAGAACTTAATTTGCCTCCCTGATTGTGGCCTGCAGTTAATGACTCAAAGAATAGAGTGTGGAAAGAGGGAAGAGGAGTAACTTTACAGTGGAGAAACCTGCAAACACTACCTTGACCAGGTGGTCAAGATTAATATTACCAATGTCAGGTTGATCCCATGTATGCACTGATATGATGTGATGAGAAGGGCACTTCTCTGTGGTATGCTTTCCAAAAACCTATAGCCCAGTCTAAACATGAAAACCATCACATAATCCAAAACTGAGGGACATTCTATAAAATACCTGATAAGTACTCCTCAAAACTGTCAAGATCATGAAAAACAAGGAAAGGCTAAGAAACTACAACAGACCAGAGGAAACTAAGGAGATGATGACAATGAAATGTGCTGTCTTAACCTGGATCCTGGAATGGAAAATGGATTATTACTGGGGATACAATTAAAATCTTATTAGAGTCTCAAGTTTAGTTAATAGTAATGTACCACTGTTACAGTGGTAGTTTTGACAAATGTACCCTGGTTATATGAGATTTTTAACAATAGGAGAAAATAAATGAAGTTCATTCAGGACTTCTCTGTACTATCCTTGCAACTTTAAATATAAAATTATTTCAAAAATAAAAGTTTACTTAAAATAATTGTGAAGGGCTTGAGTATTTTTAAATTAACTGCAATGGCTGTCTTTTGTGTGTTTGTGTCAAAATGAGTTTTTCTGCATCTAAACTTTCTTACCTTGCAAAAGGAAGAGAATTAGCACTTTTCAGAGATAATTTCTTAGTTGTCTAAAACCAGCTCCTCTCTTCCTTTTTTAATTTTTTTCCTGTTCTCCCTCCATTATCCTTGCTTGGGAAATTGTAGATTACTTGATTTAAAAAAAAAAATCTGTTATGTATGCACTCAGAATATTCTAGTCCAGATAATCTCTCAAAATGTCTACAGGAAAGAAAAAGTTGATAAACCACTTTTTTTTAATGTCAACAAGTGCATGTAAATAATAGCCTGTTATAATAATATGAGATAGAAATTTTGAAGCATGACTTAAAGATTATTTAATATTTGGTTCTGAAATACAAGGTTTAAAATGGCATTTTAAAAGGTCATGTAGTATTTCTGATAAATTGAATCTTTGGATGAGGTTAATAATGAGTTAATAATATTGATTTCAAGATAGCTCTATATCCACTCCATGTTCATTGCAGCATTATTTACAACAGCCAAGATATGAACACAACATGATTGTCCATTGGTTGATGAATAGATTAAGAAACTGTGATATATACAGAGGGTGCCAAAAAAATGTATACACATTTTAAGAAAGGAAAAACTATTAAAATTGCAATACTCAATATATACCAATAACAGAAAATGAATACAAATCACGTTTGACTTCGGCAATTACAAGAGGTGCTCAAAGTAGTTACCATCAGCGTCCAGACAATTTTGATTATGGAAAACTATTGCTTGAGCAACATTGACCAAAGTGTCTACTTGTATACATCTTTTGGGCACCCCTGGTATATTTAAGGTGTGATCAAACAATAAAGTGAATGTTTAATATATATATATATATATATATATATATATATATATATATATATATTACAGTAAAAGACACATTGCCATTAATCCCCCTCAAAACACTTTCCCTCACTTTCAACACATCCCATTGTTCTTGCCACTTTCTGAAGCAGTTCTGGAAGTCCTGTTTCGTGAGTGTCTAGTTGTGCTGTCATGGCAGCCTTGATGTCCTGAATTGATTCAAAATGTTCACGGTCATTTTGACTTTGGGGATGAGCCAGAAGTCACACAGGGCCAGATCCGGTGAATAAGGTAGACGAAGACATACCGTAATGTATTTATTTGACAGAAATTGCCACACTAGAAGCGATGTGTGACATGGAGCGTTGTCATGATGGAGGATGAAACCATTTGCCCATCTCTCAGGTCAGCACACTTTAAAACACACCTTCTCTCAACTGTAGCTCACACCCGACTGACTGCATCAAACAAGTTGAAACTTGTCACACACTGTTACTAAGGTTTGATATGCCACTTCCTGTATTAAAGATCCCTGCCTTCCATTGGATAGCAGCAGCATTCACCGTATTTTTGTGATCACAACGGAAAGACTCCTTGTCACACATCGCTTCTGGTACAGTAATTTCTACCAAAAACATTACAGTGTGTCCTCATCCACCTTATTCACCAGATCAGGCACCATGCAACTTCTGGCTCTTCCCCAAAGTCAAAATGACCATGAAAGGTAAATGTTTTCAATCGATTAAGGATATCGAGGCAACCACGACAGTGCAACCAAAGACACTCACGAAGGAGGACTTCCAGAACTGCTTCAGAAAGTGGCAAGAACGATGGAATAAGTGTGTTCAAAGCAAGGGGGTGTATTTTGAGAGCATTCATGGCAATGTGTCTTTTACTGTTATAAATTTTTTTATTTAAACATTCACCATATTGTTTGATCACACCTTGTGTATATATATGATGAATGATAACGGAATATCATTCAGCCATCAAAAAAATGATATCTTGCCACTTACACCAATATGGATGGACCTTGAGGCATTATGCTAAGTGAAATAAGCCAGACACAGAAAGACAAATACTGTATGATCTCTCTTGTGTGTGGAATCTAAAAAAAAACAACTCATAAATACAGAGAAAAAATTGGTGGTTGCCAGAAGCAGGGGTTTGGGGGAGGGGGATGGATGAAGTGAGTCAAAATGTACAAACTTCCAGTTATAAGATAAATAAGTCCAGGGTGTGTACTACACGGCATGATGACTATAGTTAGCAATACTGTATTGTATACAGTTGATCCTTGAACAGCAGGGGTTGGAACTGCATGGGTCCACTTACACAGATTGTTTTTAACAAATACTTACAGTACTGTAAATGTATTTTTCTTATAATTAATGTTTTCTTCTCTCTAGCTTAAGAGAGTAGATTTTAAAAGTTCTTATCACAAGAAAAAAATTGTAGTGGTGATCATTTCACAGTATATACATATATCAAATCATTATTTGTACACCTAAAACTAATACAGTGTTATATGTCAATAATATCTCAATAAAAAAAGAGACAGCTCTATGTTCTAATTTTATTATATGAAATTAATAATACAATCTTGTATTTTGCATACAATGGGTAAATTCTTCAAAACTTAAACTTTCTAAATTTCTGAATTAACAAAGTGAAATTATAATAGTGTCTTTTAAAAGGTTTCTTATGAATTTCCTATAATAACACAACTCATAAGGGCTTAATTATTATTTTCTAGATTTTAACATCTAAATCCAAATATATGAAATAATTGCATTAAATATTTATGTTATAACCACAATAATTAGAAGATAGTGTCAAAGTGGATAATAAAAAAACATGAATCAGCTATAAGCTGTCTAGAAGGTAGGATGAACCTCACGTTATGGTTAGTCGATTTCAACAAGGATGCCAAGACAATTCATTTGGGGAAAGGTAGTCACTTAAACAAATGGTGCTGGGACAACCGGACATCCACATGCAAAAGAATGAAGTTGGACCATTTCTTTAGACCATACACAAAAAGTAACTCAAATTGGATCATAGATCTAAATGTCAAATCTAAAACTATAAAACTCCTAGAAGAAAACAGGAGTAGACCTTTATAATCTTGGGTTAATCAAAACTATCTAAGATACAATGCCAAAAGCACAAGCACAGAGAAAAAATTAGATAAAGTGGATTTCATTAAAAAATTAGAATTTTTGTGCTTCAGAGGACACCATCAAAAAAATTAAAAGAAAATAAACAAAATGGGAGAAAAAAATTACAAATCATATATTTAATAAGGGGCTTGTATCCAGAATATGTAAAGAACTCTTACAACTCAAGAATAAAAAGACAACATAACTGAAAAAATGGGCAAAGAATGTGAATAGGTATTTTTCCGAAGAAGGCACAAATGACCAATAAGTGCCTGAAAAGATGCTCCACATCATTAGCCATTAGGGAAATGCAAGTCAAAACCACAATGAGATACCACTTCATACCCACTAGGATGGCTATAAGCAAGAGGAGTAATAGCAAGAGTAGGTGAGAATATGGAGTAATGGAAACTCTCACATATTACTATTGGAAATGTAAAATAATGCAGCCACTTTAGAAAACAGTTAATTATCAAAACGTTAAACATAGAGTTCATCATATGACCCAGCAATTCCACTCCTAGGTATATAGCTAAGAGAATTAAGAACAAGTTGAAACAAAAACCTGTACACAAATGTTCCTAGCTGTTACATGGTCATAACAGTCAAAGAGTGGAAACAGTCCAGGTTTCTGTCAACAAGAGACTGGGTAAACTGCTAGATCCATATGATGGAATAATATTTAGCTATTTAAAAAAGAATGAAGTACTGATACATGCTACAACATGGACAAACCTTGAAAAAAATTATGCTAAGTGAAAGAAGCTGGTCACGAAAGGCCACAGCTTGTATGCTTCCTTTATGTGAAATGACCAGCATAGGTAAATCCACACAAGTAGGAAGATTAGTGGTAGCCTGGGGCTGGGAGTAAGGAGAAATAGTAACTACTAATAGGTACAGGGTTTCTTTTTGGGGTAATGGAAATATTTTAAAATTAGGTAATGATTATGATTGCACATACCTGTGAATACACTAAAAACCATTGAATCATACTTTAATTGGGTGAATTATATCTTATATGAAATACAACACAATAAAGTTGTTTTATACAAAAAATAAAGGGATGGAAAACTATTTATCATGCAGAAACTAATCAATAGAAAACTGGAGTAGGTATTTAAAGTAGTCGAACCTATAAATACAGAAAGCAGAATGGTGGTTGCCAGGTTACTTGGGGGAAGAGATATGGGGAGTTGTTGTTCAATGGGTATAGAGTTTCAGTTTTACATGATGAAAAGGTTTTAGAGATTTGTTGCACAACAATGTGAATATACTTAACACTACTGAACTGTACAGTTAAAAATGTACAGGTAAATTTTGTTATGCGTTTTTTACCACAATTTAAAAAATATCTCAGCACAGCTGCCTAAAATCACATCAAAGAAAGGAAGGAAGGAAGGAAGGAAGGAAGGAAGGAAGGAAGGAAGGAAGGAAGGAAAGAAGGAAAGGCGGGAGGGAGGGAGGGGGAAGGAAGCTGGAGTGACTGATTACATTAATATCAGACAAAGTAGAATTCAAATAAAAGAAAATTACCAGTGATAAAGATAGACATTACATAATGATAAAAGATCAATTCTCCAAGACCTAACAATCCGAAATGAGGTGAACCTAACAACAGAGCTTCCAAATACATGAAGCAAAACTGCCAGAACTGAAAAGATAAAGAGACAAATTCATAATTGTAGTTGGAGTTTTCAACACTCCTCTCTCAGTAATTCATAGAAAGAATAGACAGAAAATCAGCAGGGAAAATCAGAAGAACTGATCATTAACCAACTGAATCTAATTGACATTTATAGAATTGCCCCCAAAACACATTCTTTTTAAGTACACATAAAACTTCACTAAGATAGACCATATCCTAGATTATAAAACAAACCTTAACCAATTAAAAAGAATTGAAATTATAAAATAATTTAAATTACATAAAGTGTGTTAACTGACCATGAAACAATTAACCTAGAAATCAATAACAGAAAGATAATAGGAACTCTCCATACATTTCAAAGGAACACACTTCTAAATAATCCATGGGTCTAAAAGGAAGCCTTGAGGAAAATTAGAAAATATTTTGAACTGAACAAAAATGAAAATACAATTGTCATGTGGGTTGTCATGCGGGGTTGCTGGTCCCGCTCCCCACATAAGAACGCAGGATATGGGAGGCCAAAAAGGAACATCCACGGAGCCATAGAGAGGGGAGTCATACCACTATATTCTCCCTGGCGGCTGGGTTGAGACACAGGAAGCAGAAGCCACACAATCTGCAACCTGCCATCCGCTTCTCTGCCAACCAACCCCTTGCTAACTGCAATCCCCCTTGCTAGCTCAGCCATGGAAGTTATATCAGTGGCTAATGGCTAACTGGTAACAGCTGATGGCCAACTAGTCACAGCTGATGGCCATCTACTACTACCTGAGCCAGCACCTTTCCACGTGAGGCCAAGAGCCTGGAAACTGCTCTCTGGGACTCTGTCCCCACAACAACATACCAAAACTTCTGAGATACAGTTGAAGTACTCAAAGTCCAACATAGCTCCTATGAAACTCTCTGCATGGCAACTCCTGTATCGCTCCCTGCAAGTAGTGAATAATATATTTGGGTCTTGTGGTTGCCCAGGTATGGAAAGAAAAACAGAGCTCAAATCTACTAGTAACACATGTCATTTACATTTCCACTGACTATAACTAGTGACATGACGCTACATAACTTTGAAGGTACTGGGAGGCTTGCTGGGGCGCTCTGATAGTCCATGAGCCTAATATACCTGTTACCATTAGCAAGAGTGCGAACAGTTACCAGTTAGGAGGTTAGTATGGACCAAGGTGGTCATGGTCAAGAAGGAAAGAAGTGGTACGATTTTGAATATGTTACATTTTGGAGGCAAAGCCAACAGGACTGCTGAGAGATGGGGGGTGGAGGAGGGGTGGGGAGGGTAATTGAGGCCTGATTTATGAAAGAAGCCAATCACTTTAAGAGCCTTACAGAGGAAACAGCAAGCACAAAGGCTTTGAAATGGAACAATCTCAGTGTGTTTTAGGAACAGTCTGTTGAAAGTAATAAACTTGGGGGACAGTAGTATAACATGACGTTGTGAGGTAGACAGGAACTGGCTCATACAGTGCCATGTTGACTATTAAAAGGGAGTTTTAAACTTATTCTTTTGAAAACTGGAAGTCATCAGTGGGTTTTAAGCAGAAGTCTGTCATTATTGGATTTAGATTTAAAAGAGATCACTCTGGCTGCTGTATGAAAAAATCAACTGCAGAGGGACCGGCAGTGTGCCCAGTTAGGAGGTGACAGCACTAGGCCAGCTGAAAGATGATGTACCTTGAACTATGGTGGTTAACTACAGAGGTGGCATGTATTTTGGCGTTAATAAATGGGATAGATAGGAGTAGGACCAAGTGAGTCATCAGGTTACCTTCAATTCAGTTAATTACTCTTTCGTTGAAATACAAAAGTATAGCCTGAAATATTTTTGATAGCTATTTCAGCTCTGGAAAGACCAACTGGCAAGAGAACAAAATACAAAAGGTTCACTTGTTGAACCTCTATTACAAATACAGAGCAATATATGGAAACTGAAATGACAAAACAAATAAGCAAACAAAAGGACCTAGCTGGAATCTAAGCCAAGATAAATATTTCCATGGACTAGAAATAGGAAAAACAAGCAAACAAAAAAACACCAGAAAGTCATACGTAAGCAGAAGCCACAGGAATACTAACCTATGTTTCAGATCTAGAAAGGGACCAAAAGGAATGCAGATACAGTCTCCTATTCTTACTGCTTGGAACCACCACCATTGGCAGCTCTCTTATGGCTGTTTGTTTATATGGAAATGTAGAAACCTAGGAATTTGGAATCAAGCTGCTCCTGACTGGCTCTGCAGTATCAGCCTGGAACTGCCTTATGAGACAGGAGAGAGTAAGCATAGCGAGAAATATAAGTGGAAAAACAAGAAAGCAGATAAAAATCTTACCTTTACCTTTCACCTCAAAATGGAACTGCAAAATACAATTCCAAAACATACCAAGAACTCTATTAATGCTTATAAGAAAGACCAGCAACAAATCAACAACTGAACCTGAACTCACTTAAGAGAAAATTAACTTTATAGACTAAGCATGCCTAGAGACATAGATAAAGAAATCACATCCATAAATACAAGAAAGAAAGAATGGAACAAAACCGGCGTAAATGAAATGAGAACAGGTGGATATAAAAAATAATTGTATTGGTTTCCTAGGGCTGCCATAATAAATTACCTCAAACTGGGTGGTTTAAAACAACAGAAATGTATTTTCTCATAGTTCTAGGAAGTAAAAATTCAAAATCAAGGTGTTAACAGGGCCGTATTCTCTCTGAAGGCTTTAGAAAAGAATTCTTCCTGGCTTTCTCCTCATTTCTGGTGGTTCCCAGATATCATCTGCATTCCTTGGCGTGTAGCTGCATAATTCTAATCTTTGCTTACATTTTTCCATGGCATTCTTCTGTGTGTCCTCTCTTTTTCTTCTTAACTAATTACATCTGCAAATACAGTCATATTCTGAGACTCGGAGCAGACATGAATTTTGAGGTAAGGAGCACTGTTTAACCCACCATAATAATTGATCAATAATTTGGAAATTAAAAAAAAATAGTCTCTGAAATTAAAAATTGCATAAACACCCTAATAAACATGCACACACACACACACACACACACACACACACACACACCTATGAGAATAAGCTCTAGAACACAAAGTAAAAGAATTAATATTAGAAGATATTTTAACACATAACTATCAGAAACTCTTACACCAAGCACACACAAAAATCTTAGTAAGGAAACCCTCGCAAAATCTTAGAATGTGTGAGCAAAATTTTAACAAGTTTTGTCTAACATTTTATCTAACTGCTCTATATGTAGAGAGAGAGAGATGATGATGATCTTTCCAGCAAATAGGAAATTTTTTTCAAATACATGGAACATTTACAAAATTTACCAAATACTAGTTCACAGAGGAAGTTGTACAAATCCCTAAGAATTGTTATAATGCATTTCATGTCCTCTGACCATAATGCAATAAAAGTGAAAGTCAACAATAAACAGATTTTTCCAACTCACGTGCTTGGAAACAAAAACCATTGTCTCTAAATTAGTCATGGTAAAGGCAAAATCATCATGTAAATTTCAAATTATGCAAAACCAGATGATAATTAAAATGCTACATTATCATAATTTGTGGAATGTAGCTAAAGCAAATATTTGGAAGGAAATTTAGAGCTTTAAATACTTTCAATTAAAAAAAAGAAAGGAAAATGAAGATGCATTCAGGTCAGGATGCTAGAAGCACTAGAGAGGAAGAATGAAAAACAGAAGGGAAAAAATAATCTTTAAAATGAGCAGAAATTATTGTATTGAGTGTGGCAAAGAAACATGAGGCATCTAAACCAAAAAGCTAGTTATTGATAAAAGAGACAAAAATAAAGTTATTGATAAAACAGACAAAAATAAAGCAAGCTTTAAAAATGGAGAAGGCATATATTAGAATTTAAAAGAGACTACACAACTACAAGTATGGTAGAGATGTTTTAATTTATAAAATAAAACATTGAATGTCTTTATGCCAATAACTTGGAAAGTGGCATGAAAAAAAAATAGAATGCCCAGAGGGTAAGGGGGGTGGGGGGTGGGGGGTGGAGATGAGGGTAAGGGGGATCAAATATATGGTGATGGAAGGAGAACTGACTCTGGGTGGTGAACACACAATGGGATTTATAGATGATGTAATACAGAATTGTACACCTGAAATCTATGTAATTTTAGTAACAATTGTCACCCCAATAAATTTAAAAAATAAATTTAAAAAAATAGAATGCCTAAATAAGTCAAGAGCTATTAAAGGAAATAAATTAGTAATTATATGTCTCATCCTAAATAAAACCACCTGGCCCCACAGATCTGTAATCCATATCTTATACAAAGTATCTCAGAATATTTTTAAAAAGAGGAAAATCTCTCCAACTCATTTTTAGAGATTTGATGCTAAAACTAGAAAGAAAAGGAAACCATCACCAAATTATGAGGATAGATAAAGCAATCTTAAGTGGAATATTTCCAAATCAAATTCACTCAGTTAAAAATAAAAAAGATAACCAGGAAGATATTATTCAGGGACATTCATGTTTAAAAGAAAAAAAAAATCTCAGCAAAAAAAAAAAAAAAATGAAAGCAAACTGCTTTAATTCAGTAATTGGTATTTATCAATACTTCTATTTTGAGGATGGTAGTGTCAAATAAGTATCTCCTTCCTTCCCTCTTGGAAATCATCCAAAGCCACAACAACCAATAAGAAAGAAAAAAACAAATCACAGCCTCAGGAAAGGGTAGAAGACCATTGAAACTCCAATCCCCCAAATAAGTAGAAGAGATACCAAACAGTAGAGGAATCAGAGAGAGGATGCCAGCTAATGCACAGCTCAGAAACAGGCAGCAAGATACTTCTCCAAGGTTAAAGGCATATCCTATACCGAAAAACCTAAACACTGTGTTCTCAACAAGAAGAATGACATGCACTGGTTGGTGACAGAAGCTGCTTAAGACACTTTGGTTCCAAGAAGCAAAAGACATGGGCTTGAAAGAAGATTCACTTATTTATTAAGTATCATCTCCAGGAAGCAATTTATCCCCATGTCAGAAGAGAAGAGAAACTTTACATGCTTAATAGCCTTATTGGCTACCTGTCATCCTTTGCACAGGAGAAATAAAAGCTAGACTAATTCATACAAAAACTTGGATCAGAAGAAAAATTATGGCTAGAGTGGAACACACCCCAATCTCTTCCTCTATACAAACTTCCTACAAAAGCAGTTTTAGGAAAAATTCACCTCATTCAAAGATAAGTAATCAAGAAGGACAGAATCAAATGGCCAATAGCATAGAAAAAGTGCTCAACCTGATTTGTCACCAGGGAAATGCAAATTAAAACAATAATGAGATACCACTACAATGGCCTACAATGAAACACGATTGACAATATCAAGTGTTGCAAGCATTTGGAACAAGTGGTACGCTCCTATATTGCCATGGGGAATATGATATGGTACAACCACTTTGGAAAACTGGTAATGTGTTTAAAAGTTAAACCTATATCTATCTACTCGATGACCTTGCAATTCTCTTCCTAGGTATTGATCTTAGAGAAATGAAAACATATGTCCACAAAGGGCCTACTACCACAGTGTTCATGCGTAGCAACTTTCTTTCTAATCATCACAAATTGAAAATGCTTCATTCTCCACAAACAGGAGAATGGATTTTTTAAAAACTGTGATAAATTTACTCATGTAATGATTTTTAAAATGCAAACACAAAACACTATGTACTGTAACAACAGTATGAATATACTTAACAACATTGAACTGTACACTTAAAAATGGCAAATTTTTTGTTATGTATATTTTACCATAATTAAAAATAATAAGAAATACTACGCACTGTGTAATTCCATTTATATGAAGAATTTTAAGAAGAAGCAACACTAATCTACAGTGACAGAAGTCAGAGTAGTGGGAGATGAGGGCAAGGGGGATCAAATATACAGTGCTGGAAGGAGAACTGACTCTGGGTGGTGAACACACAATGGGATTTATAGATGATGTAATACAGAATTGTACACCTGAAATCTATGTAATTTTACTAACAATTGTTACCCCAATAAATTAAAAAAAAAAAAAAAAAGAAGTCAGAGTAGAAATGACTACTGGTTAGGGAAAGCCTTTATACTGGAAATTTTCTATATTTTGATTTGGCAATGGATCACAGATCATTATATATTTAGGTGTTATGTGTGCTGTGTAAGATATATAGTGTATGCCTAATATTTAGCACTTTCCAGTATACATCATATATCAAAAGAACAAGCAGAGATAAAGAGCCTAGGAAAGAAATGGAGAAATAAAAATGAGATGAATTGAAAGCTGACAGAACTCAGGAAAGATGTTGAAGAAAAAAAGAAGCCATCAAAACAACGAAGGTCAAGTTGGAAAGGAAAATCATGCTGAAACCTAGCAAAAGACATAGGGTATAGGAAAGAGAAAAGTAAGCAAAATAAAGTTAAGTAAAATGTTAAAAAGAATTAAAATGTAAAAAAAAAGAATTAAAATGTGAGTGGTAGCTACCTGAGTGTGTTGACTTTGTGAGAATTCAGTTCAGTTATGCATTTATTATTTGTGTGGTTTTCTGTATGTTTAATATACTTTCAATAAAAATGTTGATTAAAATGAGGATTGACAGAAAAAGAACTGATGTGGAAGACAGGCAAACAATATCCAATTACACACACATTTCACAATTTCCAAAAAAGAAAATGAAAATAAGAGAACAAGTGTATCAACACATAAGAAAAATGTCCAAGAGTAAAGAAGGACTTGAATCTGTGCATTAAAAGAACATTCTTTTTACCAGGAAATACCCTCAGCACAGTCAATCTTGAGACATATCCAGGTAAAATTAATTTTTTATGAATCCTAATGAGAAAAAATAATACTATGGACAGCCAGACAAAAAGTTCGTCACTTATAAGAGGAAATAAATTTAGGATGGGTCAGTCATTTCTAAACATTCAATGCTATAAGACAATTGAGCAAAACATACTTAAAAATAAAGGCCACAGATCAGCAGATTTGGAAATGCAAGGACATCAGAACATTGTTTATGACTCATTCCTGAAAATTCTTCTGCATTCATATATCATCATATTTGCCTCCAAGAAAAAGTCTCAGAGGATTTCACTTATGATTAGATCTTTTTCCATTCCTTTTATCACAATCTTAAATTTCTAGTCCTCCACCAGATTGGGTTGGATTTATTACTGTCAGGGCTCCAATTATGATAGCTAGCTGATGTAATTTTCAAAATTTCATGTAAAAAGAAATTTTTTTGCACATATCACTTGTTTTTCCTAACTTTTAATTTTGACATAGTTTGACACTTAAATGTTAACAGGATATTCTCCTCTTCCTCCATGCAGTGGCCTGGATTGAGGATGATTTGTGGGGACTGCAGCACTCCAAGGAGCCAGGACACATCCAAGGTTGTTCCAGAGCCAGAAGAAGCGTGGGTTCCTAATGAATTCTTGGAGCTGCCATACAGACCCACACGGCCTCCTTCTGGCCTTCCTTTAAATAAGACAAGTAAATTAATCCTATGTATTTTTTAAAGTTACAAAGCTAGTACAAAATATCTTCATACACCCTTCATCCAGAATCCCCAGTTGCCTATACTGCTATATTTGCTTCTCTCTCTCTCTCTCTCTCTCTCTCTCTCTCTCTCTCTCTCTCTCTCTCCTCATTTATTTGGAAGTTGCAGGCATGATGTGCTGTATCCCTAAATACGCCAGTGTGTATTTCCTAAAAACAACATTCTCTTACATAACCACAATACAGCTATCAAAATTGGGAAAATAATATTGATACAATACTCAATACTCTTAGTATCAGATTTTATTAAAATTTTTGCCTTTTGCCTCAGTAATGTCCCTAACAGAAAATGAAAATACCAGATCATAAATTATAGTCAGTTGTCATGTCTCTTAAATTTCCTTAATTTGAAACAATGCTTCAGTCTTTCCTTGTCATTTATGACCATGGCAATTTTGAAGAGCATAGGCCAGTTATTTGTAGTCTGTCTCTCAATTTGGGAATGCAAATCACATTGCGATTTTTTTGTACTGATCTTCCATAAAAAAGAAAATTGTCATTTTCTTAATGAATTTAAAAAGATATTTTAACAAATTTAGATACATTTAATTACTAGATCTTTTCAGTTCAGCAAGCACAGAATGCCTTTTCAGTGATCTCGTCGTTCCATGTCCTATTAGCAGTTCAGGTGATTTTGTCTTGCCCCAAGCTATCTTTGGCATTTCTCAGGGTGTTTTGTTTTGTTGTGTTTTTATCAGCTCTTCTTCTGGATCTGTTACTGTCACCTCTATGATTGATTTCAAAGGGTACCCTGATATGCCTGTACTTCTTGGCTCAGGTGTAGAAAAAATTTTCACCCGATTAGGTCAGCTAAAAAAATACTGAATATGTTATAAAGTCTATTTCTGGCAAGCTAAGGGGGAGAACAAACCACTTCCACCTCAAAGACAGAAAACATATGTCAAATTATTTTGAGCATTCTTGCGTAACTAAAGTCCAGCCACAGATTGGTTTGATGATGGAAGTTATTCATCAAACAACTATAGTTCCTTCTCTTTGCTTTAGTGTTGAGTGAGTTGCTACATCAAGCGGCTCAAATTTTTAGCCTGATGTAGTTTCAAGTTGACATCATGCAAAATTTTAAATCTTATTCTTCTTTGTAGATGCCAAGTAGTTCATACCATCCCTGATCCATCTTATACAGTGTTTCCCGAAACTAAGACCTAGTCAGACCATCAGCTCTAATGCATCTTTTGGAGCAAAAATTAATATAAGACCCGGTCTTATAGTATATTATATTATATTATATTATATTATATTATATTATATTATATTATATTATATTATATTATATTATGTAAGACCTGGTATCGTATTATATTATATTATAGTATAGTATACCTAGTCTTATATTAAAATAAGACTGGGTCTTACATTAACTTTTGCTCCAAAAGACTCATTAGAGCTGCTGGTCCAGCTAGGTCTTATTTTTGGGGAAACACGGTAGTTCTACAGCAGATTTTATTCATTATTCCCTCCCCTACAAAAGGATTATTATCACAGGATTTGCTTTGGCTAATCGAATGTGAGTAGAAGTGATGTACTTCCGAGCAGAGATTTCAAGAACCAATGTCATGACATGGCTATTCTGTCAAATGAAAAGCATGTCCCAGAGATGGGCTGCTTCATTTGTCTGGGTCCTCTAAGGAGACCACATGGAACAAAGTCATAGCAAACATACAACTGATATAAAACATACAATACACCTTCTTATCATAAATATGATATTTGGGGACTGTTTGTTACTTCAGCATAATGCTGAAAACCAACTGATACAATTTCTGCTTTCCAGCCACTCTGGCATTACTAAACGGCATACTGGTTCCTTAAACCCATCTTGCCGGTTTGGAATGAAGACTTGATGTGTATGCTTGAGAGAGAGAAAGAGAGACAGAGACAGAGACAGAGAGACTTTCAAAGGGATTAAGGTCAAAGATGAGGACAAATTCTTGAACCCTGCCTCCCCTTATCATTCCAAGTGAAGATAAAATCAGAAGGCAGGAGAACAAGAGAGAAGGAAAAACTGAGCGATGGCATATATGTTTGGTTTTCTCTCCTTTTCCAAACAACAGTGACTGTCCTGTCTGCGGAGCTGGTTAGGATCCAAAAATCTGGGTGAAGGAAGCCAAGGTCCTGGATTCTGGATGGAGAAGGTATCGGTAAAGGGGAAAGGGCCTCCCTGAGAGAAGGAAATTCCAGATTATTCAAAGGGGTATAAACCTACTATCCTTTCTTCTGACTTGTCTGCGTCTTCAAATGTTGAATCTTCCATTTCAGGAGAAAGAACGTTTTAAAGAAAAGCATCGGGATACCTTTCCTAGGGTCAGATCATAGAGTGAGTGGTAAAGGGGGAGAGTGGATGCTGTTCCTACTAGACATCTGTTACTCACCTTCTCAGAATATCCTCCTTTTGGGAACTGTCACTCCCTGCGCCATGCAGTTTTGTTGGGTATTCTACCACTGATGGGCATTTCCATCACAGCCCCCTTTGCTACAACCAGCGCCACAGGAGCCCATCAGAAACATGACCCAAGCTATGTCCATCACATTCTTTCTCACGGGAGTTTGAACCTTGAGTAGAACTTCAAAGGGCTGAAGGTACATGGGGCTGAACTGTCTTTGTGGCAGTGAAATTGTCCCTGAGTTCCAAAGGACTCTGGAACTCACCTGGTTACATCTTTCATGAGGCCTGGTTGTTCAATTACTCCTTTGATGTTGTGAGCTATCCAATATCCTGTCAGTAATCCCACCCCTTTAAATGAACAGAAATAGGTTTTGATTGTTGACCAGCAAAGAACCTTAAGTAAAATGGAAACTGGTGATTGAGAATGGGCACCCTTGGGGAAATGAGGGGTTTTGAAATTAGTTATTTGGCAAAATAACTAATTAGTTATAAGGCAAAAAAAAAAAAAAAAATCTGAGGCTCCCATTAACATTCACTGGAACAGTTTGTCCACTAAGATTGGGGTTCTGGGAGCTAAGTATTTGTTGCCACTAACCAATTTAAAGGGATGAAAAATGCTGGACAACTAGATGTAATTATTGTTTTCCACCTAATGTATAACTTAAAACAAGAGAACAAGATCAAATCTCAAAATATCACCTTGGCAATATCTAATTCTATCTGTGACTTTGATGAAAAAAAAAAAATCAGTTTCTATCTAAGCTCTAAGGATGAAGACATACAAAACCAAACTAATTTTATGACTTGGGTTCATAGTCATTCTAAGTCTTTCATATGAAGGTTGAAGAACTGAACAGAGGACAGTGGATCCAGAAATGGAAACAATTAAGAGGATTTGTAAGACTGAATTTAGTGGTTCTTGAAGTCGGGTCTCTAGACCAGTGGTATCACCTAGAAGCTTGTTAGAAATGCCAATTTTCTGGCCCCAGTTCAGACTTACTATATCAGAAACTCTAGGGTTAGGCACAGCTACCCTGTTTCCCCGAAAATAAGACCTAGCCAGACAATCAGCTCTAATGCATCTTTTGGAGCAAAAATTAATATAAGACCTGGTCTTATTTTACTATAATATAAGACTGGGTCATATAATATAATGTAATGTAATGTAATATAATATAATATAATATAATACAATATAATACCGGGTCATATAATATAATATAATATAATACCGGATCTTATATTAATTTTTGCTCCAAAAGACCCATTAGAGTTGATTGTCCGGCTAGGTCTTACTTTTGGGGAAACAAGGTATCTATGTTTTAACAAGTCTTCCAGGGGACTCTGATGAAAGTTTAAGGGCAATTGACATAGAGGATTTGAAGTCCTCGAACTATCCTGAAATAACGCCCCACTCTGCTTTCTTTGGTGGAGGAAGCTTTTCCACCTTTGCATGTGAGAGCTAACAGTTTTCCTTTCTGGAGCCAAGCCACACTGTTGCTATGGCAATCAGAATACAGATTTAGAATAGTCTTGGCAGTGGGAGGTGTGGTGATAAGGCAATCCTGGATATTGGCATAGAAGAGTTAGAAATCTAGAAGAAGTTGTAGGATTTTGCTAATTTATGTCACCCTCAAAATTGGGACAATGTTGGGAATAGATTTTGAGGTCAAGGAATGTGGTCCCTATTTTGGATCAGGACAAATATACATATTTGTGCACTTCCCAGTGATTGTATATTCAGTGTGTAACAAGTGTAAATATGCACTGAACAATATACCCAAAGTCAGAAATCCCTTAACAAGCATAAAGGAGGGAATTCAAACACTTCAGGAAAACGGGATACAAGATCGGATAGATTATGCTCATCTAGACCAGGCACCTCCTCACATCCTTGATACAAACTTTTATTTTAGTAATAAAGAAATATAGGCTGGTATGGGGTATCCGTGTGGCTTTAGTATAGGGTGTCAAAGCCACTCTAGGTATTTTAATCAGTAAGGTAATTGCACCCAATTGGATGCTTGCAAAGTCACTGAAGGAACTAGAGGAGTACGAGGTGAGGAGGGGCAGCATTGCAACTGTTCAGTTCAGGACTTTGGTCCTCTGATAAAAAAAAAGTCAGTGCAACCACTGCTGTCTCAAGAGTCACTGGACATGTTTAAAGTTGTGAGTAGGCTCGGAGTTCAGCTACTCCCTTTACCCTCTGGCACTCTGATCTGCATGACCTTGCTTGCCAGCAAAAACAACAGCAGGAAAATAGCTTCTGTCTCAGTCCTGTCTTTCAAATCGTTCAAGAGTGTATTGAATTGATTACACCTGATGCTAATAAAATTAATTAATTAATTAATTTTTTAAAAAAGAGTGTATCTACTTGGAAGAAACCAATCTGTTTACAGAATATGAGCTGGAAAGAAATCTGCTAAGCATAATTTTTAGGTCTTTCGCTTCCAAGCAAGAGGACATATTAAAGGACAAAGGCATGAAGGTGTAAACAACAAATTTTGTGTCCCCTCCTGAGGGAAGTGACAGCTCTTTACAAAAAAAAACCCTTTCTAGACTTGGAAGGCTACGGGTAAGAGCTGCCAGTGAAATGGGCTTCCAGATCACAGCGGGGAGTGGCAGGAGCTCAAGATGCCTGCGCGTGTGTAGAAGCCGTTAACCACCAGAGGTAAACTGAGCTTGGCTATCCTAGCAGGCAGGACTGTGGCCATGGCAATCGATTCCAATAGAAAGAGTCTGATCCTCATGAATATCTGGTTGTGATGAATTAATCAGGGGGCTCCAAGGTGTGGCATTTCATCAAACCACGGGTTCTTACTGATTTATGTGACCCTTCCCACCCCACTGCAAATGCCAGGACTGAGCCATTTTCCTTGAGAGTTATGTTTGGGGTTTGTTTCTTTTTTGTTTTTGTTTTTTGTTTTTTGTTTTTTACCCTATCTTCCACCCCGAGTCAGTTCAAGGCAACACATTAATGGTCCAATTGAATTATAAGTTGAGACTGCCACTAGGCCATTTTCGCTACTTAGGCCACCAGGGAACAATCAAAGAGAGGGAGGTTATGGTATTAGTTGCTATGGTGGTTTCAAAATATGGCCCCCAAATCTCTGATACTTCTTTCCTTCAAAAGGAAAATCTAATTCCTCTCCACTTGGGTGTGGGTCAAACTTAGTGACTAGCTTCTACGGAGCAAATTGCCCTCTAAGCCGTACTTCTGCTGCATCCCACAAATTAAGATAAGCTGTGTTTTCATTTAGTCCAAAATGTTTTTAAATTTCTCTTGAGATTTCTTCTTTGACCCATTTATTATACAGAAGTGTGTTGTTTGATTTCCAAATATTTGGGGATTTTCCAGCAATCTCTCTGCTATTGATTTCTAGTTTAATTCCATCGTGGTCTGAGAACATATTTTGCATGATTTCTATTCTTTTGCCATTGCTGAGGTATGTTTGATGGTCTAGAATGTGGACTGCCTTCGTGAATGTTCCATGATAGTTTGAGAAGAATGAGTATTCTGCTCTTGTTGGATGGAGAAGTCTATAAATGTCAATTAGATTATGTTGATTGATAGTGCTATTTGGATCATCTATGTCTTTACTGGTCGATCAATTGTTAAAAGAGGGATGTTGAAGTCTCCAACTATAATAGTGGATTTGACTATTTCTCCTTGCAGTTCTATCTGTTTTTGCCTTACTATCTGTATCTATCTGTATTTTAACAATCTATTCTTATGTACACACATGTTAAGGATTGTTATGTCTTCTTGGAACATTGACACTTTTACCATTATGTTGTACCCCTCTTAACCCTGACCATTTTCTTTGTTTTAAAGTCTGCTTTTTCTGAAATTAATGTAGCTGCTCCAGATTTCTTTTGATTCCTGTTATCATAGTACATCTTTTTCCATCCCTTTATTTTCACCTGAGTCTTTATCTTTAAAGTGAGTTTCTTATAGATAACACATTGTCGGGTCTTATTTTGTTTTTTGGTTTTTAATCCACTCTGACAATCTGTCTTTTAATTAGTTTATGCAAACCATACACATTTAAAATGATAATTGATAGAACTGGGTTAATATTTTCATGTGTGTAACTGCTTCCTATTCAGTGCACTTGTTTTTTGTTTCTTTTCTCTCCATTTTTCTGCCTTCTCTGGTTTTAACTGAGCATTTTATACCATTCTATTTATCCTCTCTTTTATCATATTAATTCTCTTTTTGATTTTTTTAATGGTTGCTCTAGGGTTTGCAATATTCATTTACAATTGCCAGCCAGCAGCATCACATTTTAAGTTACTCAAAGGAAGCTGAGCTGCCAAGCCAGGTTTGAATTTAGAAATTCTGGACTCTCAGCCAACTTCCCAGGCAGCAACTCTTCTTGTCCTACCCTGGCACCATCCTGACCAGCGAGGGGCTTTATATGCTCAGGTGTATACCTTCCAACCATATGTCTGCACTATTTAGTACTTCTAAATAGGACCGCTGCCTGTGGCTACCCTGTGTATCTAACCACAAGCAGCACAGTCCACTTTTGAGAAGATGGACTTGTGGAAGCAGCCATAGAGGCTCTGAAGGTTGGTACGGGGAATTTGTGCAGGAAATTCTGGGGTTCTATGTAACTGGAACATGGTCTGCAATGGCGGAGCACAGATAATGGGAGGACCTGGTCCATTGGCTCCTTGGAATTTTCTAAAGGGCTGGGCCAGTGAGGAAGCCCATTTGCCTGTCTGTAAAGATAGTAATGACCCAGATACTTATCTGACTCATCTTTACACAGTTTGTGCTCGTTAGTCACTTTTCAAAAGTAAATTATATATATATGGACATACACACACACATATAACGTGTAAATTATAAAGAAAAGGGAATAATTTATCCAAAAGTTGTGAGGAGGATGGAGAAGAATGTTTTGGGAAGGTGCACAGAGGGGCAGTTCCAAAATGCTAGGAATGTCTTATTTCTTAACCTGGGTGGTGGGTATACAAGTGTTCATTCTATTATTCTTTAAACTTCACATATGCAGTTCAGAGACTGTTCTACAATATATATATATATATATATATATATATATATATATATATATATATACACACATATATACATATATATATATATATATATATATATGACATTATAATGATAGCTAGAAGACATTAGGTGATCAAAAAAGAAAAGCAGAAATGACATGTATTGTCTGATTCAATACCTTTCAATTATTTTGATTCATAGTCCCACTTTGGATATCTAACCTTGGCTTTACTTCTATAAGACCTGGTAATGTTTAATAATAAATAGATATCATGCTAACCACCACTCACAACTGTCTGCCCCAATGTAATTTTCATTTCTCATACTGGCTAGTTTCAAACAAGAGAAATAGAAACAAAAAATTTGAAATAAATTCAACTACAATATTTTTATTTACTTACTATAAAAATGATCAATATTCACCAATATTTCTATTTCCTTTCTTTAGGATCGTTTCTGTCTTCAAAAAACAAGTATTTATCTGAACACTTACTAAATGAGCTAGAACACTTGAGGGTCTCATAGTCTGAAGGTCTCATAGCCCACTCACTGCTCAACTGTGATAACTGGTGTAAGACGTTTGAAAGGATTAAGAATGGATGACTGCTGCTATGCCATGCCAGAGTCAACTGGTTCATCTTATTTCTTCCAGTTCTGCATATATGGGGTAATATACTGACAGTTGGTATTGGGGCATACACATAATTCAAATGGTATGTCATATGTAATGTTAATTAAGCAATTATCTAACACACACACGCACCCCAAAGGACATTGGACTTAACTACCTCATATTGTCTGAAATTTCTACCTAGAAATTTCTCCCATACCACTTTACAGAATTTTTAGATTCTCTTTCAAATGTAAGCATTTTAAAATTACCACCAAGGCCGCCGTAGGCCTTACAATTTCAAGTAAAAACCAAAGCAAGTAATTCAACATAAATACTTCGTGAGCATCACTATGTTAGAAGCATCATGCTAAATAAAGTACGGTACAAAGTTGATTCTGCCAGGGCTAAGCACAGGAAAGGCGTTTTACAGTAACCTGTTGTCGTCAAACAAAAGTTCTGTAGTTAGCGCTTTCTAATTGAAGAAAATCTTTGCTACAACGGACACTAAGATTTTGCAAAAAATGTATTTAAATTTCTCAATCTGAGCCAACCTCGTGGTTGTTAAAATACATACTTTCTGGATTGCTCATCATTTTAAAATACTGAATTTTGCCCTTACCAGACTACATGTTCCCATTTTAGGTTAAATAGTCATACTACTCTGGATCCTCCCCATCACTGTCGAATTTTCTACCAACCGAGAGTGGGCAACACCGAAAGAGAACGCGGAAACCTACGTGGGTTTAAATCTTTATGTGCTTGGGTGCAAAGGGCCTAATTTATTTTTCACGTCACTCAAATGCTGGGCTACATTAGATAGCCTCTTCAAGGTTCCTTGCATCTACAGATTTCTATTAACACGACGAAACCGAGTCTTTTCTTGGGAATGAATTCACGTAAAGCTCCTATGGGAAATTAGGTAGCTGAGGGACAGGCCAACAGCAGGGTTGGAGTGAATCTGGTTTCTCTTTGAAAAGCCTTTCTGGGGAGAGCATCCCACGCCAGCAACAGAGCGCGCCCCCCGGCACCACGTGTCTGCACCAAAAGCCCGATTGGCCGAGCATATTTTAGCGCTGCAGTCTAGACACGCACGGTCCCGCCCAGCTGCCAGAGGAGCTGGGACGCGGAGAGAAGAGGCCAGAGAAAGATCGTGGAGGGGAGGGGGCGGGAGGGGGGTGGGGGATCCCGAGGCACCGCGGCCTGCAGTCTGGGAGGGCCCGGAGCAGCTCCAGGCGGCCCGCCCGCCTTGCCACAACTTGCCCCAACCAAGCAAGCTTCATCCTGCATCCTGGAAGAAGGAGCCAGCCCGCCGCTTCCCGCTCGGCTGATCCTCCGCCTCTGCGGCCCGCCTGCATCAGCAGCGCGCCTGGGATCTGGGTCCCCAGCGTCGCCCCCGTCCGCCTGCAGCGCCCGGCGCCCGCCCAGGAGCGCGCAGCTGGGGTGAGCCAAGGCCCGCGATGCACCAGGCGCCCATGGGAGCCCGCGGCAGACGGGGCATCTCGGTGCCCGCGAAGCCCGGCCCTCCTCCCGCTTCCCCCGGCTGTGAGCAGAGACGCTGCGGACCCCGCTGGCTTGGCTGCCGCAGCCCCCATTCCCATTTGCCTTCAAAGAACCGCGCCGAAGCCCCACTATAGCCGGCGTCCCCCGGCCTTTGTTTTTGCGGGTTTAGGAACCGGCCCCGCGCTCCGCGGGGCTGGCGGCCCTGCCGGGGGATGGGGGGCGGAGGGAACGCTAAAGCGTGCCCCCTTCTTTCCTGTTCCGGCCATCTTGCGACCGAGATTCAATCGAGGGGCGAAGGTAGCGAGCAGCACGGCGCTCCGGGCCAGAGTGGTGGCGGCGGTGAACAGAGATGGGTGTCTCCGGCCGCGTGCGCTCCTCCCCGGACTGCAGTAGGGGCGCGGACAGTCCCCACGTTCAGCTTCAAAGGTCTCGGTCCCAGATCATGGGTGAATCCCCGGAACAGGCCAGAGGCACAGACAATACGAGAGATAAAGGCTGGGAGCTGACATTTACTTTAAGCGCCTAATTCATTGATCATTCTTTATCCACGTGTCCGTTGGTAAATTCTTAATGCCTCTCCCTGCCTGTCTTATGCTAGGTGCTGGGGATATAATGGTGAGCAAGAGAAACCACGGCCCTTGTTCCCGCTGATCCCGAAGCCCAGTGGATGGAGTCCACAGTCCACAGACCTGCCAGGTCTGTATCTCGACGCCCTTTAAACAGATAGGAAAACTGAGACCTAGGGTGACATAACTTGTTCTAGGTCAGGCAGCAAGTAAATGGAAGACTCAGATTTTGAACTTAGATCTTTAAGACTTATGCTTTGGCTTCAGCAAATGGGTAATAATAGCTCTTTTTCCCCCAGAGTTCCATTAAATGTTATTTGGATGTATGGTTCCCACGAAGTCATACACTTTGTTTCCTGGATGCTTTTATGTGGGCTTATTTCTAGTTCACAATATCTGGAAAGTGCTAAAAATATTTGATGTTATAGTTTTGCTTCCTGTTTCTCTGAATTGTATTTGCCTTTCTTCTGTTCTTTGGCTGTTAGGAAAAACAAAAGTTTTCCTGATGGTTGGTCCAAGCTGGGACTCCCGGGTGGAGTGAGGAATGTCTGGCTTTTCCTCAACTCACTGATGTTTGCAGTAGCCAGAGGCAGACCCCAGAAGACCCCAAGAATAAGAATGACAGGCCTGAGGTCTACAAGTTGGTACTAGAAATATTTTTGCCTCTCCAAAAAACAATGCAGCTGCCGCACAGGTTTTTAAGGTAAATAACCAGGGCTTTGTAAAACCTGGTAAAGCTGATGGCTAAAGTTCCTCTCCATGTAATATTTTTTCACCTTCACAGTTTGAAAATGTCTCCTTTTGGAAAGACAAAGTATTAAATATTTGGGGCAGTTTTTTGGTTTGTACTTTTATCAGAATGTTATCCTTAGGTGGCCAACCATGGAGAAAGAGTCCATTTTAAAAAGTATCTTTCATGTAAGAAATTTAGAAAGCCTACCATCAAATATAATTACACCACAAATTTAATTTTTACACAACTTTATTGACAAATAATATGCAAAATGCACCCTTTATTTTCAGTGTGCAATTCAATGAATTCTGTCAAATGTATATGCCCGGGGAATCAAGAGCACAGTGAAAATACACGTTTTTTTATACCCCAAAGTGTCTTTGTACCCTTTGTCAGCCAGTCCCCCTCCATCCCATTTAATTTTACATAGTTTTGTTGCTTAATGTATAAAAGATGAGGATGAATAGATATTTCTAATCTCAAAACCTAAGGGGAGGACCGGTGTGAATAACCAGAGGATTGTTGCTAGGACCCAGGGGGATGTATGTGGCTGCCCACGTTTTGGGAACCTGGAGTGTCCCGCCCAGAGGCCAGAGAGGGTGGTGCCCCGGGGAGCTGGCCCTCAGGAGGTACCCTCTGGGTGGACCGGTGGGTCCATTCAACCTGGTCCAAGAAGTCTTCTCTGGTCCCTCAGGGCCCTGGGCACACGCTGACCACGCGGGGGCCGGCGCGCCCTTTGCTCCTGCTCCGGCCCCCCCACCCCCCACCCACGCTGCCATACCAACGGCCTGGAGGCGCAGACGTTAGGCCACGACCGCCGCCTCCTCCAGGGACCCGGCCTTCTGCTCCTGAGAGGTGGGGAGGCGGCGCGGGGTAGACGACACCTCCCCTTCGGATGCCGGCAGAGGTGGCGATTCGCTTGCAAGCATGGTAAGAGACTGGAGACCCGGGCTACTTCTTCGGATGCCGGGTTAGGGGCTCCGGGGGAAGGGGGTGGTCCACCCGACACCCAGCTGCCCCGCCACCCTCGCGCTGTCTTCTCGCAGCCCTTCCAGAAGCACGTCTACTACCCGCTGGCCAGCGGCCTCGAGAGTCCAGACGTCCCCCCAGCCTCCGCGGCGGGCGCAGCTGCCATGGCCTGTGTCCCTCCCAGCGCGGCATCGGGCCACCTGCCCTTCTTCCAGTTCCGGCCGCGGCTGGAGAGCGTGGACTGGCGGCGGCTGAGCGCCATCGACGTGGACAAAGTGGCAGGGGCCGTGGACGTGCTCACGCTGCAGGAGAACATCATGAACATCACCTTCTGCAAGCTAGAGGACGAGAAGTGCCCGCACTGCCAATCAGGGGTGGACCCGGTACTGCTGAAGCTCATCCGCCTGGCGCAGCTCACCATCGAGTACCTGCTGCACTCGCAGGAGTTCCTCACCTCGCAGCTGCACAACCTGGAGGACCGGCTGCGCCTGAGCCAGGCCGACTGCGAGCAGAGCAAGCAGCTCCTCAACAAGCAGGCTGGGGAGATCAAGTTACTCAAGGAAGAGTGTAAACGCAGGAAAAAGATGATCTCCACCCAACAGATGATGATCGATGCCAAAGCCAGCTATTACCAGGTAGGAAACTGCATTGTGATTACAATTCCTAATCCAAAGAAAACCTTACTTCCCTCTGGCCGGGATATTGAGTCTTTTAAGTACTTAAAAAAAAAAAAAAAGAAAAAAAAGAAATTGTACTGTAATTCAGAAGAAACAGCATATTTAAGTAAAACAATAATTTTAACCAACAGATGACATGGTTCATTACTTTCTGTAGACTACCATAGAATTAATAATTAAACAGGTAATGTCTGCAGTGTTTTATTGAAGTCATGTAAATGCTGGTTGTTTAAGAACCTGTTTCCTCCTCCTAATTAGTGTAATGAAAAATCATGTACCAGTTGGTACTGAGGTTGGCCCCTAAACAATCTGGAATGATTCAATTTGTGAATTTTTCTCATTTTTTATTTTGAAATCTTTTCAAATATACAGAAAAGTTTCAAGAATAGTGCAGAGAACTTCCATATATCCTTCAAATAAATTCACCAATTATTAACATTTGCCACGTTTGCTTCAATTCCTTTGTCTCTATATACATATTTTTGAACCATTTGACAGTAAGTTGCAGACTCCTTAAATATATCTTGTTCTTATTTCCTAAGAACAGGAACACTCACTAATATAACAACAGTATTTAAAAATTACAAATTTTTGCTTTTCTGTTGTTAATCTCCCACTGTTACTGGTTGCACATTGAACCCAAGATAAATATTGTAATTTTTGAGTGTAATATATATATATACATATATATATATATATGTGTGTGTGTGTATATATATATATATATATATATACACACACACACACACATACATACGTACCGGGAGTGCCAAAAAATGTATACATGTTTTAAGAGATGTTATCTATGCTCAAGCAGTAGTTTGCCATAATCAGAAGTGTCTGGACGCTGACGGTAACCACTTTGAGCGCCTCTTGTAATTGCAGAAGTCAAACGTGACGTGTATTCATCCCTTGTTATCGGTATATATTATTACAATTAATACAGTTTTTTCCTTTCTTAAAATGTGTATACATGGTTTTGGCATCCTCTGTATATATACATAGACGTTATTGATTAGGTGGAAGAAGTGCAAAAGGTATCAACGATGTTTGAGAAAGATATCAAAGGAATAGACTGACAAGATTGATTTCACACCCTCACATTCTAGTGATTAGGCTAAATATGGCCTAAAAGGCCTCAGTGGATTTGGGTCGTAGTGAATGCAGAAAACCTGGTACAGGGCGCAGAAAATGATGAAGTTAATAGTACTTAGGACTGACCCAACGGCAGTGTTGAGACATGGGTACGTACTTAAGATAGGTGAACAGTTGGGAAAGAGTACTGTTAGAAAGGCTTAGTGGTTTAGCCTTGGTGACCCAATCCTGAGGTATAATTGTCAAATGACACTTGTTGCTAATTGCCTATTCATTTCATAAATGCTATTTAAAAACTAAATATTTACAAATAGTGTTGAAATGGTTCTCTATAAATATATTCTTATATTACGAATACAATGAGTGTTATTTAAACCTTAAAAAGAAGTTCATCTTATTCAAGATTTGGTAGTAATCTAGTGAAGCATTAAAACCTATAACCTATAGAAATTTTATATTTACAAACCCTTTTTCATCATTTTGGTTAACACTGAAATAGCTGTTAGTAAATCAAGATTTTCAACAGTGAATGATATATAAGGGTAAAAAGGGAACGGCTCAGTTTTATCAAATGATTGACCTCTGCCAACTTTAGGCCCCTCAGCATACTCTCGGAATGACAGTGTTAGCTGCATAGTGAGTGTGCCTAGATATGACAGAGAAGAGGTAGGACTGACCAGACCACCTACAGTGTACAGGTACACCCTGCCCTCTTTTAAGTGGCTTGACATTCATTGTCTCTTTATGGAGTCTGAGCAGTGTGAACACTTTATGGTGACAAGAGTTAACTGCCTGTTTTTTAATCCTAGCTGTTCCACTGTGCAAGTCATTTAATTTCTAAACCTCAGTTTCCTCATCAGGGAAATGGGACATTTGTAGTGGCCACCTTTTATGGTTGTTCTGAGAATCCCATAGATTATACGAAAAGCATGAGGAAGGCTCACTAAATAGCATCTGACATATGGATGTTGATTTTTGCAGTGGCTTCCCGGTAGTGAGTTGTGACTATCTGTGATCTCTTTGCAAATCCTCAAACCTATTTTAGGAGCTCATCGTATAGATGGGGTATAGAAAAGAAGGCCAGAGGTCACAGTGCTGATGCTATAAGAATCAGTGATTCAGGGAGGGGTAGTCAAAGGCTGTTGCTAAGAATAGTTGGCATATAAGCTAGCTGGGGTTCCATGGTGTTAATAATCATTGAAACTCCAAGTTCATAAACTGGGGATATTTGGCCTAAAATAAGTTTATGGGAAGACAATTGATTTTGGTTAAATAGTTTTTTGACTTTAGCATGTAGTCATGAATTTGTGTTTATAAATAAAGACCTCCAATACCTGGGGAATTCCTATGGCCATGTGTAAAGGCCTGTACCAATGATCTGGCTATCGATTTTTTTATTTATTTAAAAATACCAGTGTATCATAACTGACTTGGACTCATTCTAAAAAGACCTTGCATTTTCACAGCTGGAAGACTCAGATTCCTCTTCCTGCTCCGGCAACACAGGCAAATTTTGGAATGTCAGTGAATTGCTGCCCCTGCTTCCAATTATTCAACCCCTTGAAGTTGGAGATGAGTATTGGGGAGTAGAAAAAGCATGCATTTTGCAGTCAAAGAGATATAGGTTAAAATATGCAACTGATAATGTTGTGACTTAACTTTTCTGAGCCTTAGTTTCTTCATGGATAAAGCGGTAGCCAAGGAAATTTAAAAAGATAACAATGTAACAGGGCCTACCTCCAACAGTGGAAATGTTGGCTTTTTTTATCTACTATGCTCTGCTGCATTGTCTGTGAGAAGTCTTAAAAATCTGGAGGAATAGAGAACCTCCATCCTACGTCATTTTTGTAAAGGAATCCTAAGTTGCTGTGTTAATTCTATTACACTAAATGTTTTTCATTTTTAAATGATTGTGGATGGAAGTTGTATTAAGACATTTACCTGTTTTACTTAGCATGCAATCTATATGTAGTCTACATGTTTAAACTAAGTACACTGAACATTATATGTTCATACTGGATTGTATGGTAAGAGTATGTTTAGTTTTGTAAGGAACTGCCCAAGTGGCTGGACCATTTTGCATTCCCACCAGCAATGAATGAGAGTTCCTGTTGCTCCACATCCCTGCCACCATTTGGTGTGGTCAGTGCTCTGTATTTTGGCCATTCTAATAGGTGTGTAGTGGTATCTCATTGTTTAAATTTGCATTTGCCTGATTGATGGCATCTTATGTGGAGCATCCTTTCATATGCTTATTTACCAGCTGTGTATCTTCTTTGGTGAGGGGTCATTTGTTAAGGTCTTTGGCCCATTTTTCAGTTGGGTTGTTTGTTTTCTTTTTGTGAGCTTTAAGAGTTCTTTGTATATTTTGGATAACAATCCTTTATCAGTCTTGCAAATATTTTTTCCTAGTCTATGTCTTGTCTTCTCACTCTGTGACATTGTCTTTTGCAGAGCAGAAGCTTTTCCGTTTAATGAAGTCCTGCTTATTATCAATTATGGCTTTCATGGATCGTGTCTTTAGTGTTGTATCTAAGAAGGCAGGCATCACCATACCCAAAGCAATCTAGGTTTTCCCCTGTGTTATTTTCTAGGAGTTTTATAGTTTTGCATTTTACATTTAGGTTTGTGATCCATTTTGAGTTAGATTTTTTTGAAGGGTGTAAGGTCTGTGTCCAGATTCTTTTTTATTTTTATTTATTTTTTTGCATATGGATGTTCAGTTGTTTTAGCAACATTGTTGAAGAGACTACCTTTATTCCACTATATTGCTTTTGCTCCTTTGTCAAAGGTCAGGTGACTATATATAGTAGGGGCTTATTTCTGGGCTCTCTATTCTGTTCCATTGATCTATTTGTCTGTTCTTTAGCCAATACCACAGTGTCTTGATAACTGTAGTTTTATATACAGTAAGTAAATTACTTAAATTTGGGTAGCATCAGTCCTCCAACTTTGTCTTTCTTTAGTATTATGTTGGCTTCTCTGGGTTTTTTGCCTCTTCATATAAACTTTAGAATCACTTTGTTGATATTTACAAAATAATTTGCTGGGATTTTGATTGGGATTATATTGACTCTATAGATCAAATTGGGAAGAACTGACATCTTGACAACATTGAGTCTTCTTATCCATTAACATGGATATCCATTTATTTTGTTTATCTTAGGTTTTGTTCATCAGAATTTTGAAGCTTTCCGCATATAGATCTCACACATATTTTGTTCTATTTATACCTAAGTATTTCATTTTTGGGGGTGCAAATGTAAATGGTGTTGTGTTTTTAACTTCAAATTCCACTTACCATTGCTAGAATATAGGAAAGAAACTGACTTTAGTGTATTAATCTTCTGTTCTGTAACGTTGCCATACCTGGTTATTAGTTGTAGGAGATTTTTTGTCAATTCTTTTGAAATTTCTACATACACAATTATGTTGTCTGCAAACAAAGACAATTCTGCGTCTTCCTTCCCAATCTATATATCTTTCCTTTCCGTTTCTTTTCTTTATTTTTATTTTCTTTTGCCTTATTGCCTTAGCTAGGATTTGTAGTGCATGTTAAAAAGCAGTGGTAAGGGGACATCCTTGCCTTGTACCTAATCTTAATGGGAAGCTTTGAATATCTCACCATTAAGTATGATGCTAGCTGCAGGTGACTGTTGTATAGTCTTTATCAAGTTGAGAACATTCCCCTCTCCCCTGAGAAAAACCCTCTCTGAGAGTTTTTGCTTTTTTTTAACTCTCAGACTCACATACTCTGAGCCTCCAGCAAGTTGTCAGTTACAGTTCAGGTTTTCCTACCCTCCACATTGGTTCCTGTGGGCGTTATTGCTGGTGAGTCTCTGCTGTCGTAAGCGGTGACTCCCTGTACTCACCTGTCTCTCCAAGCTTGGAGGCAGTGGTTTACTGTGTTTTCCCGTCTCTTACAGACCCAAGAAGAGTTGATTTTTTCAGTCTGTTCAGTTTTTTACTTGCTTTTAGGGTGGAGTGGTGATTTTCAAACTCCTTACCCACAGATCCAGAAACTGGAAGTCTCTTAAGCTTTGTTTTGGTGGTTTTTGTCATACAGAAGTTTTTCTTTTTAATGTAGTCAAAATGTCAGTCTTTGCTTTTTGGAATAGGAACCTCTTCTTACCCTGAGTTCACGACTCTTCTGTATTATTCAAATAGTTAAATATATTCTTTTTCCATTTTTAGAAATTAAAAGTTACACATTCCAGGGTTCATCGTCATTTCCTTTCCCCACACTGCACATATATCTGAATCGGTGTGGCCAATCCCTAAAGTACTGTGAGGACACCAGAGCAGTCATCATAAGCAGAGAAGGCTGAAAAGATGGTTTAACGGTTCTCTGAAATGCAATGCCAAGGAATATGCCACAGCGTTAATTTTCTGGGATACTAGAACCTGAAGCTCCACTGCAGTTACACTGATTAAGAGTAAGGTAGCACCCGAATAGAAGAATCTGTAATTAAGCAGTGGAGATGAAACAGCAAAATCCAAACTGGGAGAAACTCTGCAGGACAAGTGCTCAGTTTCTTCAGCAAAAGAATTGCAAGGAAGAAAGAGAGATGGAGGGGAAACCTCTAGACTAAAAGAGAGTTAAGGGACATAACCAGTTGCAGGAGATGAACTTCTTTGGATCCTGATTCAAAACACGAAAAATTTTTTGTAAGATAATGTGTGAAACATTGGGGGGAAAATAAAAACAAATGGTTGAATATTTGTTGATATTAAGGAATTAATATTTACATTTTAAAAGGAGGAGTAAGGATGTGATTGTGTTAACAGAAAATCCTTTTAGAGATAGGTTTTGAAATATTGACAAATGAAATATCCAACATTTACTTCAGAGTAATCCAGGGGTGAGGACATAGATGAAACAAGTTGAATTTTTGCTCTAAATTTTGAATCATTGTCAAAATGGAAAATAGAGGTATTAGTGGAATTGACTTTTCCCCCAGTAAATTCATATTAGGAGGTCAAATATTTTTCATGTGTTCAGTCATTTATTTATTAATGCTGGGCTCTGGGGATAAAGCTATGAATAAGATAGACAAAGTCCATGCTTTTAGGAAGCTGACATTTTAGAACCTAGAGGGAGCTGGGCAAGAGACAATAGCAAGCAAAGTAAATAAATGTAAAAATATTAACTGGTAAGATGTACAATGATGAAAATAAGACAATGTGGTGGGACAGTGACTGGAGGGGGGATCACGCTGAGGATGTGCCATTCACCCCCAGTGTGGGAGATGCTCCATAACCGACATCTTGAATGTCAGGAAGGAGTCAGCCATGGAAAGGTCTGGGGAAGATACAGGCAGGGGTCCCACCCACACAAAGGGTCTGACGTTGGCCTACATGAAGGACAGAAATAAGACTGCCATGGCTTGAGTGTCCCGAACAAGTTGGTGGTGACAGGCTGAGCACCACCGAACTACCAGGAGCAGCATTAGGGGTTCCAGACAGCACTATGATGGGCTACTTTAACCATCGAGATAAGTTTCCACTTCCTTGTGCTCAGTTTGGGAAGAACACCCTGGTTTGATATTTGTCTTTTCAGTCATGCTGTCAGTATCCCTTGCCAGGATGGTAACTTTTTGGGGGAAAGCCCCAAAGAGGTCGTTCTTCAGGTACCCCAATTTTAATTGAAATTAGGGGAAAGGACACATGGATTTGTTGCTCTCTCCTTTTCAGTGCCATTTTTGTGACAAGGCCTTTATGAACCAAGCTTTTCTGCAGAGTCATATTCAGCGCCGCCACCCTGAAGATTCTCACCTTGGTAAGTACTGAGCTCAACTTCAAAGAGCGGTTTTCTTTCTGGTACGTTTTTCTTTTTTCAGTGAGACATGGTCCAGTGCATTTCTCAATCCTTTCAAAAGCAAGTGTTGTAGTCCTTGTTCATTCATGAAGTAAATATTGAGCCTTGCTATGTGCCATGCACTGCAAACCTGCATTCTAATGAAAATCTGACATTCTAAAGGGAGGGGCAGAGGAGACGCATTTAAACGACAGAGTGATTCTTTTCCAACGGTGGCAAAAGCAACAAAGAAAATAAAGCAGGAGAATGGGATGGAGAGTGACTCCAGGTAGTCAGTGAAGGCTTCACTAAGGAGGCGATATTTGATCAGACACCAGAATGATGAGGAAATCCCAGTCGGGAAAATCTGAGAAATGAATATCCCAGGCAGGGGGACCTCTAACTGTGAGGGGTGTAAGGCGAAGGCAGGACAGTGCATTTGAGGACCAGACAGAAGGTTGGTGGAGCAGAGTGAGCAAGGAAGTGATCTGTGGTGATGTTGGAGAGGAAGGAGCTAGGTTCCCTGGGACCTCAAATGCCCTGGGCATGAATGTGGGTGTTTTTATAAGCCTAGTCGGAAGCCACCGGAGGATTTTAAGTAGGGGAGGGACAGGACCTAATTTGTACCTTAAATTGACCCCTCTAGCTGTTGGTGGAGAACAGACTGTAGGCACAATAGTGTAAGCAGGTAGAAGAGTGAGGAGACTGCAAGAGTAGCCCAGGTGAGAGAATATGGCAGCCGGACCAGGATAGTACCAGGGAAGATGGCAGAAGTGAAGATGGAAGAGGGTATGTTCTAGACACAGAGACCATGGAGAAGGGACTCAGCACAAGAAAAAGAGATGAAGCAAAGGCGATCCTAGGTTTTTGTCCTATACATTTGGGTGAATGGTAGTGATGTTTACCTAGATAGGGAAATGAGGGGAGGGAAGCAGGTTGAGGGAGGGCGAGTGGACAGTTTGTGTTGGCCATAGGTAAACGTAAGTTACACATATGATCACCGTCCAAGTGGAGATGCTGAAGGTGTTTAGGTCAAGGGAGAGGCCCAGGCTGGAAGTATAAACCTGGGAGTCATTAGACTTCACCCTGGGCTGGATGAAGTCACCTAGATAGAAAAGAGAAGACAGCTGAGGGCCAGCCCTGGGGCTCTCCCCACACTAGGAGTTCAGGAGGAGCAGCTGAGCAGAGTGAGAAATAGCAGTTATGGAGGCAGAAGGGAAACCTGTGGAGTGTGTTGTCCTGGAGACAAAGGGAAATAAATGTTTCAAGAAGGAGGCAGTTGTCAGTTGTATCGAATGTTCCTGAGGCGCAGAGTAAGATGAAGACTGAGAACTGACTGTTGATGTCACCATAGATATTGGTGACCTTGACATAGCAGCTTCAGTGGATTGGTGGGGACAAAAGCCTGAATGGAATGAGCTGAGAATCAAGCAAGGAAGTGTTTATATCAATTGCAGACATTTATTTTAGTAGCATTTGCTGGGAAGGAGAGCAGAGACATAAGGCATTACCTGGAGGGAAATGTGGGATCAAGGGAAAGTGTTTTGTTTGGTGTGGGAGATACTAAGATGAGTTTGGGTACTGATATGAATTAACTGATAAGGGGGAAATGAAGGAAGCAAGAGAGGAGAGGGGTTCTCTGATTTACCAAGGAACAGGTTTCCTACTATTTAAATGCTCTCACAAGCAAAGAATGCAAGATCTATTTCTCCATCAGCAGATCAAAGCATTTTCAGATTTCTGCACTAACCCACAGAAATTCTTGCGATTTTAAGTGTTTTCAGTATCTAGACATGTGTGCTTCTAGCTTGTTACTCAGTGCCTGCTTTCGCCTCCCTTTTGGGCCAGTCTATTTCCATTTCTGCCTATTTCAGGGAAATGGATTTATTTAGGAAAGAGCTAAGCTTTGTATACACAATATGAACAGCATAAATTTCCATTTATAAGCCATGGATCACTGATACAATTTAGCAATAAATTAGATAAACTGAAAAGATTAAATATTTTAACGAATTAGCATTCTTCCTTGTGAAACTGACTTTCTTTCTCTTCTGTTTCAGTATCTTATTCTATCTCATACTCGTTTCAGAGAGTATTTCAGACTCTGAAATGAGTATTATTTCTTCAGGTCATCTTTGAGATTCTGACTTTCTACTTTGGTTTCCATACCTTTCATGTCTACACTCACAGACACATGTATATCCATTCAGTCATGTGTACATCTGCATGTAAGTACATGACATAAGTATTCTTCCCTTCACTTGTTTCCTTTTACAACTTTTCAGTACTTCGTTTTTGCCCGTGGACAGGTTATGGCCCAAGTTTGCATTTTGATTGCTAGCCGCTGCTTGTCTTAGCATTGATGGGGTTCTCAGGGAGAGTTCAGTGGGAGCCAGAAGAATGGTGACCATAGACATTGCCATATGGTGGCACCTGCAGTGGAAGCTGTTGCTTCCCCTCTCTCATTGAGATAAACATCTCAAAGAAGAGCCCAGGATTAATCCTGGTCACCATTACCGTTCCCTGAATGGCCTCCCACACTGTCTCTGTGGGATCATCCAACCTCAGCACAGTGGCTGAAAGAATCTGCTAAAAATAATTCAGCACCTAATACTACAAATAAACACTAAGGAGCAAAAATTGACTCGTGGCATGAAAAAATCCCATTAATATCCCAAGTAAGGGCAGTTTCCTTTGTTTTTGTCTTATCAATAGGACTCTACCCCATAAGTTTTCAGAGAGGTTTCATAAGCGTTGGTATTTTAATAAGATATTTCTGTTGCAACAGCGTATAAGAAAAAGGCACAGACTGATAAGCTCCAGAATGAGATTGACATGTTGAAGGAGCAGCTGCAGCTCACCAAGTCTCAGTTAGACGCTGCACAGCATGCCCATGCTGTCAGATCCTCTAAGGTATGGTACCAAATTCTGAAACAGTGGTATATTGGGAAGGATTGGCATTAATTCCTTTTGAATGTTTGGTAGAATTCACCAGTGAAGCCATCTGGTCCTGGACTTTTTTGGGGAAAGTTTTTGATTACTGATTCAACCTCCTTACTCATTATTGGACTGTTCAGATTTCCTGTTTCTTCATGATTTAGTCTTGGTAGGTTGTATGTTTCTAGGGATGTATCCATTTCTCCTAGGTTGTCCAATTTGTTGGCATATAATTGTTCATAGTAGTCTCTCATGATCCTTTGCAATATTGTGGTATCAGATGTAAAGTCTCTTCTTTCATTTATAATTTTATTTATTTGAGTCCTTTCTCTTTCTTTTCTTGGTTAGTCTAGCTCAAGGTTTGTCAATTTTGTCTCTTTCAAAAATAAAACCAACCCTTAGTTTCATTGATCTTTTCTACTGTTTTCCTATTCTCTATTTTATTTATTTTTGCTCTAATCTTTATTATTTCTATCCTTCTGCTAACTTTTGGCTTATTTCTCCTTTTTTCTGATTCTTTGAGGTGTTACGTTATATTGTTTATTTGAGATTTTTTTTTTTTCTTAATGTAGGCATTTATAGCTATAAACTTTTGTCTTAGAACTGCTTTTGCTGCATCTCATAAGTTTTGGTATATTGTGTTTGCATTTTCATTTGTTTCAAGATACTTTTGATTTCCCTTTTGATTTCTTATTTGACCCATTGGTTGTTCAGGAATGTGTTGTTGAAATTTCCAAATATTAGTTAATTTTCTAATTTTCCTCCTGTTACTGATTTCTAGTTTAATACCATTATGGTCAGAAAAGATGCTTGGTATAATTTTAATCTTGAATTTATTAAGACTTGTTTTGCAACCTCACATATGATCTATCTTGGAGAATGTTCTGTGTGCGCTTAGAAGAATGTGTATCAGCTGCTGTTGGATAGGATGTTCTGTATGTCTGTTAAGTTAATTTGATCTATAGTGTTGTTCAAATGCTGTATTTCCTTATTGACTTTCTGTCTGGAGTTAAAATTGTATCTCCATGATAAATTGACCCTTTTATCATGATATGATTTTGATTTTCTTTGTCTCTTGAGATCTTTCTTTTTTAATAATGTAGACATTTACAGATATAAATTTCTCTCTGGGCACTGATTTGACATGTTGTGTTTTAATTTTCATTCATCTCAAAGTATTTTCTGATTTCCCTAGTGAGTTTTTCTTTGACCCATTAGTTGTTTAAGAGTTTGTTGTTTAGTCTTCATGATTTTTATTTTTCAGTTTTCCTTCTGTTGATTTCTGCCTTCATGCCATTGTGGTTGAATAATATACTTTGCATGATTCCAATCTTTTTAAATTCATTAAGAATCATTTGATGACCTAATATATGGTCTATCATGGTGAATTTCCCATGTGTATTTAACAAGATTGTAAATTCTGCTTTTGTAAGGTGCAGTGCTCTTTATATGTTTGTTAGATCAAGTTTGTTTATAGTGTTGTTCAAGTCCCCAGTTAGGTTAAGAAAAACCGAAGGTCATTGAGAAATCAAAGGCTGATCGACTAGACCTCATGTAAATATGAATTTGTGTTTTTTGGGGGGTGAGATGGGGCTATTCTTTTTTGTTTATTTATTGGGGTGACAATTGTTAGTAAAGGTACATAGGTTTCAGGTGTACAATTCTGTAATATATCATCTATATATCACATTGTGTGTTCTCCACCCAGAGTCAGTTCTCCTTCCATCACCATATATTTGATCCCTTTTATTCTCATCTACTACCTCCCTCCCCCCGTACCCTCTGGTAACCACTAAACTATTGTCTGTGTCTGTGAGTTTTTGTTTCTTCATTTGTCTTGTTCCTTTGTTATTTTCAGTTTTATATACCACATATCAGTGAAATCATGATTCTCAACTTTTTCTGTCTGACTTATTTTGCTTAGCATGATAATCTCAAGATCCATCCACGTTGTTGCAAATGGCACTATTTCATCTTTTCTTATGGCCGAATAGTATTCCATTGTGTATATATACCATATCTTTTTTATCCAAGCATCTATCGAAGGACACTTTGGTTGTTTCCATGTCTTGGCCACCGTAAATAAAGCTGCACTGAACATTGGAGCACATAAATCTTTACGGATTGATGTTTTCAGATTTTTTGGGTAGATACCCAGGAGAGGGATTGCTGGGTCATATGGTAATTCTTTTCTTAATTTTTTGAGGGACCTCCACCCAGCCTTCCATAGAAGCTGCACCAATCTGCATTCCCTCCTGCAGTGTATGGGGGTTCCTTTTTCTCCACAGCCTCTCCAACACTTGTTATTATTTGTCTTGTTGATGATAGCCATTCTAACTGGGGTGAGGTGATATCTCATTGTGGTTTTTATTTGCATTTTTCTGATGATTAGTGATGTTGAGCATTTTTTCATATGTCTATTGGCCATTTGTATGTCCTCTTTGGAGAAATGTCTATTCAGGTCCTCTGCCCATTATTTAATTGAATTATTTGGTTTTTTGCTACTGAGTTGTATGAGTTCCTTATATATTTTGGATATTAGCCCCTTATCGGAGGTGTTGTTTGTAAAAATCTTCTCCCATTTGGTTGGTTGCCTCTTTATTTTGTGAATGGTTTCTTTTGCTGTGCAGAAGCTTTTTAGTTTGGTATAGTCCCATTCATTTACTTTAGCTTTTACTTCCCTTGCCTTTGCAGTCAAATTCATAAATCCTCTTTGAATCCAAGGTCCATAAGTTTAGTACCTATGTTTTCTTCTATGTAGTTTATTGTTTCAGGTCTTATATTTAGGTCTTTGATCCATTTTGAATTAATTTTGGAACACGATAACAGAGAGCAGTCTAGTTTCATTCTTTTGCACATGGCTTTCCAATTCCCCCAGCATCATTTATTGAAAAGGCTGTCTTTTCTCCATTGTATCTTTTGACTTCTTTGTTGAAAATTATCTGTCCATATTTATGTGGGTTTATTTCTGGGTTCTCAATTCTATTCCATTGGTCTCCATTGGTCTGTGTGTCTGTTTTTCTGCCAATACCATGCTGTTTTGATTATTGTAGCCCTGTCGTACAAGTTGAAGTCAGGGAGTGTGATACCTCCATCATTGTTCTTTTTTCTTAGGGTTGCTTTTGCTATTCGGGGTTTTTTGTGGTTCCATACAAATCTGATGATTTTTTGTTCTATTTCTTTAAAAAATGCCATTGGGATTTTGATGGGGATTGCATTAAATCTGTATATTGCTTTGGCTAATATGGCACTTTAACTATGTTGATTCTTCCAGTCCATGAACATGGAATGTCTTTCCATTTCTTTGTGTCTTCTTCAATTTCTTTTAAAAATGTCTTATAGTTTTCCATGTATAGGTCTTTCACATCCTTGGTTAAGTTTATTCCTAGGTATTTCATTCTTTTTGTTGCATTTGCAAAAGGAATTGTTTTTTATTTCTTTGTCTGAGATTTCATTGTTGGTATATAGGAATCCAATGGACTTTTGTACATTGATTTTGTAGCCAGCAACTTTACTGTATTCGTTGATTATTTCTAATAGCTTTTTGGTGGCGTCTGTAGGGTTTTCTATATATAGCATCAGATCATCTGCAAAAAGTGACATTTTAACTTCTTCATTCTCAATTCGGATGCCTTTTATTTCTTTCTCTTGTCTGATTGCTCTGACTAGGACTTCCAATACTATGTTGAAAAAGAGGTGATAGGGGACAGCCCTGTCATGTTGCTGAACGAGATGGGGCTATTCTACTAAACTGATATGGTGTCAAGAAAGATTCTTTTGCTCAGTACTTTTTCTTTATAAAGTATGTTTACATTTTACGTATTATTGCATGTCTGCAAGTTTACAGATCACAGAACTCTTGAGACTTTGGGCCACTGTGTTTGTATTTTAAAGGATGTAAGAACAAAAGGACGCTCTGTGCTGCCTTTGGTTTGGAAAAATCATTGTGTACAGACCTGCCATTATATGAAGTGTTCCTGCACGCCTCACAGAAATATGCAATACTAGCTGACACATTTGACGTGGTTTGTCAATTGACTTAAAATTTTGCATATTTGTTTCATACCAGAACTTTTAAAGCCATGTATTCAAATAATTTCAGGAATATGAAATGCAGAAAACAAAAGAGGAAGAATTTCTGAAGCTAGTTGATAGATGGAAGGAAGAAGAAAAGGAGAAACTACTTGATGAAATGGAAAAAGTCAAGGAAATGTTTATGAAGGAGTTTAAAGAATTAACTTCCAAGAATTCAGCATTAGAATATGTAAGTATTAAACCGAGAAGTCCTCATAGTATTTGGTAGAGTTGTTGCCTTGAGAGGTGGCATTAGAATGACATGATGGCCAGTGAACCCAGAAGTTCCTTTATTGTACCTTGTACCTTATTGTACCCCTCCTCCCTGAGAGTCTTGAGGGAGCTCAAGGCGTACATAAGACAGAGCAAGTCAGAAAAATCCTTTTGTTGAAAATGGGAGCTTTGGCCCAAACCCCAATGCAGGACACTTGGTACATTTGATCAGATCATGGATGGTCCCTCTTTCCTTAGCTGATTAGGTTTGAAAACCTTAAGCCATAAACCCCTTGCTGAGTATTGGAACTTTCCAGAAAGGCTGACAAAGATCACCAATGTGAGCAGAGAAGGAAGTCAACCCAGAAAGACAGAGAAAGAACCTTCACAGTCCTGGCGGGCGAGGAAGACAGGGTCTGGAGCAGGCTGGATGTGGCTAAATGAGCCCCCTCCCTTGTGGGAGCAGCCTTGCTGCACACTGCCCTGGTTACATGCATGGATGACAGAGACACGCCTCACTGAGCTGTGACCTTCATCCTCTGTGCGCTCCTTCCCCACACAGTAGCCTGTGTCCTCTGGCTAAGAATGATGTGAGCTCTCTGGGCAACTCAGTCCTAAATCATCCTTAGGGAAAAAAGCAACGAGGGAGGCGAGGGAAGATCCTCGAGCTCCCTCTAGGGGCCAACACATTTTATAAATTAAAATAGAGGGATATTTTTGCAATACTGCTAAGATCCTTCTCTAAAACACCTTGAACTCTCGCATAAGAGTGGGCAAATTATGACCTGTGACCCAAATCTGCTATTCCCCTGTTTTTGTACGCCTCATGAGCTAAGAAAGGTTGATACACTTCTACATGGTTGGCAACATTCAAAAGAAGAATATTTCATGACATATGAAAGTTATGGGAAGTGTCCATAAGTAAAATTGTTTTGGAACACAGCCATACTCATTCCTTTGTATTTTGTCTGTGGTGCATTTGTGCTGGAGCAGTAGTGTTGAATGGTTGTGACCGAGACCTTCTGTGTCTCTCAAAACTGAAAATGTTTACCATATGGCTCTTTACAGAAAAAGTCTGACAGCCCCGTCCTATCTTTATAAAGTAAATATGGCACAAGGTTAACAATTGGTGAAGGTGAAATGGATGTTCATTGTACTGTTCTTTCAACTTTCCTGTAAGTTGCAAATAAAAAGTTGGGGGGGAAATAACTTAGGATGGCTCATTATGTATTTTCTGCAGGGCTTCCCTCAGGCAACTTTCGGTCAGTTCAGTTATCCCTATATTACCTCTCCTCAGTGGCTCTTCCTAACCGTCAGGATCCCTAAGCAGTACTGATCTCTCTATGCACAGTTTCTTTACCACCCATACCCCAGGATCCTCTCCTGAACTCACACTGTGGCGCCTTCTCAAAGTGGGATTCCCTATTACCCACAGTAGTGGATTGTGATACTAATCAATTAAGACTGACATGTCTCCCCCATCAAGTCCGCACTCATTTTTTGCCCTTGTGATAAGCTGTAATTACAGGTTTTTTTGCCTGAGATTCCTTTCATGGTCCTACACCTGGCTCCCCACCCCCAGGACAATTATGGGCTGGACTTTTCCCCACAGTTTTACCACTCCTACCTTTTTTTTTTTTTTAAGTAGATTTATTGAGATATAGTTCACATACCATACAGTCCACCGACTTTACGTGTACTATTCGGTGGTTTTTCTTATGTTTAGAGTTACGCAACCATCTTCATGGTTATTTTAGAACATTCACCACCCCAAGCAGAAACCTTGTACCCGCTGGCACTCCCTCCTCACTTCCCTCCCCACCAGCCCCTGGCAACTACGAATCTTCTTTCTGTCTCCATGGATCTGCCTGTTATGGACATGTCATATTAATTGAATCATACAATATGTGCTCTTTTGTGAGTGGCTTTTTTCACTTAGTATAATATTTTCAAGATTCATCCATGTTGTAGTATTTATTGGTATTTCATTCTTTTTTTTTTAATTGCCAAATGATATTCCATTGTTTTGGTGCATTCATCAGTTGTTGGAGTTTGGGTTGTTTGCCCTTTTTGGCTATTGAAGGTTTTTAAAATTATTATTAAAAATAGACTATTTTTTAGAATAGTTTTAGGTTTACAGAAAAATTGAGCAGATGATACAGAAAGTTCCATATGAGCCCCCTTCCTACCTTGTACATACTTTTCTATATTACTGACATCTTAAATTAGTACATTTGTTACAATTAATGAACCCACATTGATACGTTAGTGTATTAATTAAAGTCCCTTTATTCTGATTCCTTTAGCTTTTACCTAATGTCCCTTTTCTGCTCCAGGATCCTATCCAGGATACCATATTACAGTTAGTTGTCATGTCTCTTTAGACTCTTCTTGTCTGTGACAGTCAGACTTGTTTTTGATGACCTGGACAATTTTGAGGAGTCCTTGCCATGTACACTGCAGGATGACCCTCTGTTGGAACTGATCTGATACTCTTCTCATGGTCAGACTGGGCTTGAGGGTTTTTGAGAGGAAGACCTCAGAGTTAAATTGCAATTTTCATCATACCATATTGAGGATATATACTGTCTTCATGATTTATGACTGTTGATGTTGACCTTGACCACCTGGCTGAGGGAGTGTTTGTCAGGTTTCTCCACTGAAGGGTTACCTCCTTCCATTTCCTACTGTACTCTTTGAAAGGAAGTCGCTATGTGCAGCCCAGACTAAAACAGCGAGGAACTATGCTCCCCTACTGTTTTGTTTTTGAAGTTAACACACAGTATTACGTTCTGTGAATGTGAATTTCTGAGGGTGTTTACTGCTAGTTACTTTGGACTAACAAAGGATAAAATTAAAACATTATGTACCTAATGGGTTCATGGATGTGGCCCCAGGTGATGATGGCCACGTCACTAAGTTATCTTGAGAACCAGCTGTGCCCAGTTCCTCTGTTTCTGGCAACTGTCACATGCCCATCAAAATTTTTAAGATCCATTGTCTAGATTAGAAAGTTAGGTTTTCCTTTCTCTTTTTCACCCTGTGCATGTTCTTTTGATTTGAAGGAACAAAAAGGAAAATCAGTGGACAGGAGAAGCAGGAGAAACGCAATGAGCAACCAATAGGATAGTCAGATTTAAAATATGCTCCCCAGTTTTATTCTCTGTTTCAGTCTTACAAAAGTATAAACATTCGTACCAGTGATTTTGCATCTCATTTTATAGCAATTGTCAGAAATCCAGAAGTCCAATATGCAGATCAAGTCCAACATAGGCACATTAAAAGGTGCACGCGAGCTTAAAGAAGAACGTCCTCAGTATCCCCAGGATTTCCAAAATGTGATGCAACTTCTTGACAGTCAGGTATGTGACAGTGGACAATAACTGTGGTTGAGGCCTAGTTTTTCTTAGTGAAGTAATTAATGTACAGCTAGCATCATCTACAGACAAAGTGTACGTCCTTTTCAGCGACCGTGAAGGTGGCTAATTCTTTTTTTCTTATCTCCTAATACATGTATAATTCCTAATAGGTGTTCATTAGCTGCTTGTTGATTGACTAGTAGAGGTGGATACAGAACAGTTAGCAAAATTGTTTCATTTTCCCCTAAGATAGTATCTTTTCAAATTGGTTAGTATTACTTCAATATTTATTTTTCATATTTTGGATGTAGGTCTCACTTTCCAAAGGCATACTGAAGCACTAACTTTCTTTTCAGAGCTTAAATATACATACAACTACCATGTTTCCCCGAAAATAAGACCTAGCCGAACCATGAGCTCTAATGCGTCTTTTAGAGCAAAAGTTAATATAAGACCGGTCTTATTTCAATATAATATAGGACCAGGTCTTATATAGTATAATATAATATAATATAATATAATATAATATAATATAATATAATATAATATAATATAACTGGGTCTTACATTAATTTTTGCTCTAAAAGACGCATTAGAGCTGATGGTCCGGCTAGGTCTTATTTTCGGTGAAACACCGTACATTGGTGAACTGACGATCATTTACCTTTATCAAACATAATGACAAGCATTTGGAAGTGCACCTCTGTAATTAGCGCCGTCCTCACACTGGCTATTTTGGCCACACTGGTTTGGGGAACCTTGTGTTTTACCAGGAAACAAATAGAGGTTAAAGCTTATGAATTCAGGATTTTTTTGAAAAGCAATAATACATCATTTTAAAAAGTGTGGTTTTGAATACGGACGACTCCCACTTCTGCTTGCTTTGCTCCTTACGTCTTGCCTCCCTCCCAAAAATCCACCTTCCACGTCGCAGCCAGGCTGACCATGTCACTGTCCTGCCTAAAACCCTTCAGTGGCTCCCTGTTTTTCACAGAACAAAGTCTAGAATCCATAAGCAGCATCCACAGTCCCTGAGGATCCAGACCCTGTGTCATCCCCCACCTTTCTCGGCTTTACCTTGACACTCTCGGCAGCACAACAACAGCTCATGGTTCCCAGAACACGGCATTCTGTTTTCTGCTGTTGCCCGTGTGGCTTCGTCATGCACCTCTCAGTTTGCTGGACCTGTGGCTTACTCATTCACCTGGGACAGCACCTCTTCTAGAGGGTTCTTCCGGACCCCTGAGTTACTGCATTTCTGTAGTCCCCCGAGCAGGACCTCATCACATCCACAATATGTGGGAACTGTCTATTGTTATGTCCACTTCCCTCCAGGACAGGGCAGGATCTGTCACTCTGTCCTCTCCTAGCCTGCCAGGCGCTGCCCAGTGAGGTTTCTGGTACACGGTAGGGGATTAGGACTTGTGTCCTGAGATGAACTGTTGCCAGTTGCTCCCAGGCTGGTCTCTCGTGAGTTGAAGGACCCAATTATGAAATCCTCAGGTCCCACCTAAGTGTTTCCTGTTACCCTCCTGTGAACTGTGTTGTCAGTTTAGAACCCATGGACTCAGAACCTTGGTGGTTCCTTTTAGTGTCTTAGGTTGGCAAGTTAGCACCAGTGTTTTTGAAAATCAAATTTTATTGTAACACAGCCATACCCATTTATTTATGTATTATCTGTGGCTGTTCTGCTATCACTAGTAGTAGTGACCGAATCATCTGGCCCCCAGAGCCTAAAATTTACTATTAGCCCCTTAACAGAAACTGTTTGCTGATCCTTGCCTTAGAGAATAAGATGAAAACCAAGAGCAAATGTGTTTCAACATTTTTGACTGTATATATTCTAGAACATGCCTGCTAACATTTTGCCAAAAAGATAGTCGGGTTTCATAGGCATCCACTAAAAAGCAAGCTTCCATTTTGAGTAGACTTCATTGTTACAATTGCCCATACATTATTTTTGTTTTGCCGTTTCATAGGAAAGTAAATGGACAGCTCGAGTTCAAGCTCTTCATCAAGAACACAAGAAAGAGAAGGGTCAGGTAAGATTAGGAAACTATCCCTATGTTCATTGCAGCATTATTTACAGTGGCCAGGATATGGAAACAACCTAAGGGTCCATCGAGAGACGATTGGATAAAGAAGATGTGGTACATAGTATATACAATGGAATATTACTCAGCCATAAAAAAGAATGAAATCTCACCATTTGCATCAACCTAGATGGACCTGAAATACGTCAGACTGAGCAAGGCAAATACCATGTGATTTCACTTATATGTGGAATCTGAAAAACAAAGTAAACAAATAAAACAGAAGCAAACTTGTAGATACAAAGAACAAACTAATGGTTGCTAGATGGGGGGGTGTTTGGGAGAGTTGGGTGAAAAGGGGAGGAATTAAGCAGTACAAAGTGGCAGTTACAAAATAGTCATGGGGATCTAAAGTACAGCATAGGAAATATAGTCAATAATATAGTAACTATGTATGTTGTCAGATGGGTACTAAACTTATCAGGGTGATCACTTTGTAAGGTATATAACTGTCTAATCAGTATGTTGTACACCTGAAACATGTGATTTAGTATGTCAACTGTATTTGAAAAAAAAGAAACCAATGGCCTATATGTAGGTCATTTTTGCAAAGAATATTTGCGTTTCTTTATAATTAAGGTAATATTTGTTCACTTAATAAAGTTTTTAGGGTACTGTGTAACAAAAATTAAATTACTTATAATTCCAATACCAAAGATAACTACTGCTACTGCTTTGTTATAATTTCTTTTAGTCTTTTTTCTATGTTGTAAATCTTGTATTTGTATAAGTATAGAAACACACATACAATCTTACAAACTTTGAATTATGCTTTATATCTGTAACTTCATATGCTTTTCACTTAGCATATCACATTTTCCTATGTTTTAAAACATTCTTCAAAATCGTGATTTTTAATGGCTGCCTGATGATCTTATAGATGTATCATATGTTATTTAATCATTTCTTCATTATTGAATATATGTTTCTAATTTTTTCACACAAGTGACAATCCAAATAATTTTTAAATAAAGGCAGGGATTGTTCACATTAAAATCATTTTAATGAAAACAAATTTAATTATAACACTGATTCCCTTTCAGCTGAATGCACTAGAAATTTAAGTGTTAAAGTGATTTTACACTAATGCAAAACATCTAAAGTATATTTATTTGAGATCTTTTTTTTTTTTAGTAAAAATGGTTTATTTTTTCACTTTAAGTTGTATGTATTTTGTAGCTTTTTGTATCCCCTGTGTTAATCTGTTCAGGCTGCTATAACAAAGGACCATAAACAGGGTGGCTTCAACAACAGACATGTATTTCTCATGGTTCTGGAGGCTGGGATTGTGGGTGTTAGCCAATTCAGTTCCTAGTGAGAGCCCTCTTTCAGACAGCCACCTTCTCATCTTCCCGCTGTACCCTCACCTGGAAGGGGTGTATGTGTGTGTGGGAGAGAGAGACAGAGAGAGACAGAGAGGGAGGGAGGGAGGGAGGGAAGGAGGAAGGGGGCGAGAGAGAGAGAGAGAGAGAGGCACAACAAGAGCTCTGGTCTCTTCTGATAAGGGCCCTAATTCCATCACAAGGACCCGACCTTCATGACTTCATCTAAACCTAATAACATCCCAAAAGCTGCATCACACTGGAGGTTAGGGCTTCAACCTGAATTCTGGGGGGAGGGCACAAACATCAGGTTTGTAATGCCCAGGGAAAGGGATTAAACAGGACCGGTACTCTGGCAGTGCAAACTTGAGCCACTTTAGGTTTCTACTTCCCACACCTTCCTCTGGCCTTGCTTTATATGTCACCTGTGACTGCTCTATCCAAGTAGGTAGTCCCCTCCCTTTACTCTCACCACTTCGTGAGTAGAGCTGTGACCACTATTTTAAATCGTATTCTGCTTACTTGTTTACTTGTTTATGTTCTGTCTCTCTAATTAGATCACTAGCCCAATGAAGGAGGGACTCTATTTGGTTGTTCATCGTAATGTGCCAAAAATGTGATTGACACTCATTAACTATTTGCTGAATGACGGGAAGGTTGCTAGATGTCCAACAAAGGGATCACTCAACCATGTTTTTGTGGATGGAGAATTGCTGATTGTAGGATTCAAAAGAAAGTGCCGGGTTGAAAGAGTTGTCTGTCGGTCTGAGCATGGTATTTGAACCTATGCCCTCTTAACCTCAGGGTCCTGTTTATCTGCCTCACTGCCTGGCTTACCTGTCACGCATTAGGCACTTGGCCAACTGGGGAGGAGAAGAAGAACAGGCAGTGACAAAGAATGGTTGCTTTTCTGTAAGAACGTCCTCGCTTTCCTTTGAGATGATCTAAGGTAACAGTTCCTAACCAGAATGACCTGAGGCTCTTCCCCAATACACACACGCAGCTCTACAACTGCAGATTTTCATTCCGTAGGTAACTCAAGGACATGCATATTTTGGGGGTTAAAAAAAATCTAGACAATTCTGTTCTGGATCCATGGGTGAGCCACTGCTCTTAGATAATGTGGAGTTCCTACTCTTATTGTTGAAGGCATCTTCCAGCATGGGCATTTAGAGAGAGAATTCAGGCTTCCTTATTAACAGGGGGTGGTGAGTTTTATCCTTGCTCTTTTAAAGCCCGTTGTTGTAGTCTAGGCAGTTGTGGGACTTTCAGTGGATCTTCTGGCTGGAATAGAATGCACGTTGCCGAGTTTCACACTTGGCCACTGCAAGCTGTGATCGAGGGAAAGACCACTGTGTGTGGTTAGGAGGAAGGAGAGGCCTTCCTGGTTCTGAGTGGGGCACCGCGCCCCACGGATGGGGAGTGTGTGGAGTCTTTGTGCCACCGCTAGGCTACGCTGCTCCCTTGTCTGTTGGTTTTGCTTGTTCAAAAGCTGTTTGCTTCTTCCTTCTCTTCTCTTAAAACCTAACAGAGGGGCGAATTCAATCAGGTTTAGTAATCTCTGCCTGAGACCTAACTATTAATTATTCCACTTGATTGGTGCCTAGTGTTCCTACAATGCACATATTGTATTTCTCTGTTTAAGGGAAGTTATGTTTGCCAACTTTTTATTGCTTTACCTCGTTTCTTGGCAGTCTTTTTTTGTTTTGTTTTTTTTAAATCACATTGGTAGGAGTTCAAAGGGAGTCACAGATAAACGATGGCATACCCTTTTGACCCAACATAAGACTCTTTAGAGCTTGGGAGGTTGTAGAATGGTCACGTAATGAAAGGAATGGAGGATGGGGTGATGTGGACTGATAGGAGAAAAAAGAAAAAGCACAGAACTTGAAATGGTAGAAGGTCGTAACAGATGGGCTCAAGAGCTGCAAACTTTTTGAAATAATTTCTGTCTATCTCTTGCTTCGATATCACATTCCTCTCTTAGTACACTCTTTTCTGTACCTTTCTGGTGAATTCTCATTTCCAATTCTCAATTCTTTATTTTCCTATGTTCTCTTTCATGGGGCCTGGACTGCCTCCACATAATGTTGGTCCTAAACCTCCACCCAGAACCCTGGGGATCTTTACTGGTTTTTCCTTCTATTTTCCAGCTCAGTGTTTCCCAAACTACTTTGGGGGTACTCTTCCAGTCGTCTGTAAAAATGTAGGAAAGATTCTTGACAATGTCTCCTTGGGAGAGGTTCTTAGCATTCACTGGGATATGAAAGGTTCTCTTCAGTCCTCACTCAGGAAACCTTTTTAACTTGGTTCAACCCAGGGCTCGTCTCACCTCGTAAGCACAGAGCACTTCAAAGGGGACCCTGAAGTGTATTGATTGACATTAACTTTTTGTTGTCATGATCTGTTTTTAATGTAATTGGACTAAATTGGAGCAGTTTTAGGTTCACAGTAAAAGTGAGCAGAAAGTACAGAGTTCCCCAAGTCCACTGCCCCCACACTCTATAAGCACAGCCGCCCCCACTATCAACATCCCACACCACAGGGGTACATTTGTTACAATCGATGAACTTACATTGACACACCATTATCTATCATGCAAAGTACAAAGGTTACTTTAGGGTTCACTGTTGGTGTTGTACATTCTGTAAGTTTGGACAAATGTGTAATGACAAGTACCCACCATTATAGTGTCATACAGAATAGTTTCACTGCCCTAAAAGTTCTCTATGCTCCTGCCTAGTCATCCCTCCCTCCCCGCAACCCCTGATCTTTTTACTGTTTCTGTACTTTTCCTGTTCCAGAATGTCATCTAGCTGGAATAATACAAGATGTCTTTTCGGATTGGCTTCTTCCACCTAGTACTAGCCATTTAAAGTTCCTCCGAGTCTTTTTGTGGCTTGATAGCTCATTTCTTTTTAACACTGAATAATATTCTATTGTCTGGATGGACCACTGTTTATTTATCCATTCACCTACTGAAGGACTTTGGTTGCTTCCAAATTTTGGTAATTATGAATAAAGCTGCTATAAACATCCACGTGCAGGTTTTTGTGGGGACGTAAAGTTTTCAACTCCTTGGGGTAAATACCAAGGAGCTCTATTGCTGCGTCATATGGTAAGAGTATGCTTAGTTTTGTAAGAAACTGCCCAACTGTCTCCCAGGGTGGCTGCCCCACTCTGCATCCCCACTAGCAGTGGCTGAGAGTTCCTGCTGCTCCCCATCCTCACCAGCATTTGGTGTGGTTAGTGCTCTGGATTTGGCCATTGGAGGTCCATTGCTGTTACTTTTTGAGTTGGTGATCTATTTCTTCAAGTTTTGGGGGCTGATTGATTGTGTGCACGTACTTATTAATATCTTCCATGACATACACACCACAATGGGAAGCACTGACCTGGAAGCCAGACATGAAAGTTCAGTCTGAGCTCTTCTCCCTCCAGCTCTGAGAGTGGGCCAGATACTTTATCTCTCCAGACTTGAGTTTCCCCATCTGTACCATGGGGTCAAAACCTCTACCCTAAAGGTGGTGGTGTGGATTCAACAAAGTGAAGTGCTTCTTAACACACAGCCTCTAGCACATGGTGAGTGTTTGTTTTAAAAACATCGAGCAAGTTAGGAAGTGCTGCTCTAGACACTCTTTGTGCTCCTCACAGGCAATGTCAGCCCCCAGCCCCACCTCTATTTGAGCTGCACGTCGCTGTCTCTACTTCCAGGCCGTAGGTTTTGGAGTGCCCTTAGCCCCGATTACCAAGTTTCCCCCTCTCTGTTTAAGCACCTACTGAAATCACTTCAAGAAGCTTTACCTAAATTATTGAAAAAAAATTCTTCTTGAATTCTTCTTATCCAATATGTGATCCTTCCTGACATTAAGTCTCTAAAGATGAATCTATCTATGAATCTTTGGATCTCTCTGTCCTCTACATCTCTCCCTTTCTTTCTCTTCCTTCAACCATTCCTTCCTTCCTTCCTCCCTCCTTTCCTTCCTTCCTTCCTTCCTTCCTTCCTTCCTTCCTTCCTTCCTTCCTTCCTTCTTCCCTCCCTCCCTCCCTCCCGCCCTTCCTACCTTCCTTCCTTCTCTTTCTCCCTCCCTTTTTCCTCTACCCTCCCTCCTTCACCTTCCTTTTCTCAGTAAATATTTATTGAGAACCTCATAAGGGCCAGAGATTGTGCTAGTTGCTGGACGCATAAAAATAATTAACAGGGACTCTCTGGCCCATGGACTGCACATTCGAGCTGGGATGACACATGTGGACCTGTGAAGGACCCGACGGCATGGGGTCAGAGCCGCTCTGCGTGGGAGCAGAAGCCTTGATCCTTTATCACTGCTCATCCCTGTTATTTCATGTAATGTGCTCAAGTTTACTCAGCTCTTCACATCATCAGTGCTGTCTGTCTGAGCTCGCTGGGAACAGAAATGAAGCCCCTTGTATAGCCGGGTCATGGTACTCAGTGCTCAAAGATCGACTCAATGACTTAATGTGCCAGCAAAGAAAGCAGGGCATGTCCATATAGACTGCAGAAGACATTTTATGTGCAGGGTGTAGACTGATACCTTTCTGAACTTTTTTTTCCAGCTCCTGTCACATATAGAGAAACTTCGAACCTCAATGATAGATGATCTAAATGCGAGTAATGTTTTCTACAAGAAAAGGATAGAGGAGCTAGGGCAGAGACTCCAGGAACAGAATGAACTGATTATCACTCAGAGACAACAGGTATTTTGGGCTACATAGTGGCACTCTTTTTCTTTAAGCACCACAATTTATCTAAGGACATGGGCTTTTTATTTTAGAACATTTGTAGGTTGGGTAAGATAAAGGAGATGGAATATTTTTTTCCCCTGTGGTTGTTTGTAAAAGAAAATCCAATCATATAATTTTAAAAGGTATTTTAAAATACTGTAGAACAGATTTATTCCATTAGAATTCAGGAAAAAATTTCAAGGTAGAGAAGAATTTCTTTTGGTAATTACTCGGAGAAGCAGCCCAGTCCAGGTGCTGCTTTCATAACACTTTTGCCTCCTTGTCTTTAAAGGGCATGTGTCCTCTTGTGTTTTGGAGGATTGAGTGAAAAGGTTCATTTACTAAGTCCCGTGTCTGTCCATTATCCAGTAGGTCCCTCTCTAATTTCAAACATGTATCGTCTCGCTAGAAAACTGTTTTTCTTTGCAGATTAAAGAGTTTACCAGTAAACCATTAAACAGTGTCATTGAACCCAAAGGTAAGTGGACCAGGATCCCAGTGCTGGAAGCAAGGCGGTCCTCCCTTGCTGGGCATCAGAAGAATGTGGGGCCCCAATGTTTTACGGGTGCTAAGATGGCATTCCTCTCGTTATTTTAATTTGGGAGATCTGTTACCATGTCCCAGAAAGTTGAAGAATTTTAAGTACCTAAACAATTATTGAATGGTCTCCTCTACTTTTTATCAGAATATTGTTATGTACAGTAATATGCGCAGTAATCATTTGTCTCGGGACGCGTGTGCAGTCGGTGGGGTTATGATTAAAAGCACAGGGTCCAGAGACAGACTGCGCGCCACTCGCATCTTTGGAGCTTTGTGAGTCTCTGCCTCAGTTTCTTCAGCTCTACAGTTGGACTATTAATAGTAACTACATTATTGTTACAGGGATTACATGGGAGGACATGGGAAAAGTACACCTATTAAACATTCATTAGTGTTAGCTATTGTTATTGATATTAAACTCAATTATTCTAAAATACTATAGAGCCTTGAGGCATTATTCTTAATTGTGTGTTGGGGTTAAAGGTTTGTTCTATGTGTAGCGAGGGTATTACACAACCGACCGACTGTAGCAATGATAGCCACCCATTTCCGTATCATTCAAGAGCTAGTCTAGAAGGGAGACGGGAGCAGGTGTGCACTCTCACAGTGAAGCATAAAGCTTGCCCCCTGCCTGGTCTCCTTCCAAGGGATCCGCTCTTGGTTCCTGCACATTGCAGGCTGTTAAGGCGTCTGTGTCTATTTGAGAGCCACTAAGTGGGGGTTGGTAATGGGTATACGAGCTGGGTTGCCTCTGTTTCAGGGTGCCACAGGAGGTACATTAATCTACACAATCACTTCCCTCTTATTTTGAGAGAAAGGGTCGGGAAGGACCATAGTTCCCTATAACTTCTCTTAGCATAGTCAGAGATCAGATAGAGGAATACCTCTGTATTTACTTAGATAGGATAAATATTTCACTAAGTGATTTTTAGGAAAAGTTAGCTTTGTAAGGATTTCTATTAAACATCTTTATTGGATGAGTTGCTATATGTTGTTCAATTTTGTTTATTGTTTTCTGGGGGGAAAAATTAGGATAAGCGCTAGCTTGTGATTTTTGCCATTAATTCATCTTTTTGTTATTTCAGGGAATCCTTCAACCTGGCAAATTTTTGAATCTAAGTCAACTGGCCCAGCTGTACCTAGTAAGTTTCTATAATTAGCTCAGGGTTCTAAAAGATAGTTTTAAAGTGCTAAACCAATATATAACTTCTGCTTATTATTTTTGGAGATGTTTCTTTGAAAACCCAGTGTGTTTGGAGATTAGATTATGATCTATTTTGATTCCTGGCTTTGACCTAGTTCTAAAACCTAAGATTGCAAATATCCATGTGACGTGGTGGTGATTTATGTTAGCTATACCTAGTCTTTTGCAGTTTGCCTAATAAAGGGGTGACGACAACTTCTTTGGCATTGCTCCGGTTTGTACTTTCGGGTTTCCCACAGTAATACACTGTGAGAAGACATGACTGGTGGCCACCACGTTTTGGCATCACCAAGACTCTCAGTCCTGCAGGCTTCGGACTGATGTTCAGTCACTTGAGTTCCGCTCAGCACAGCTGCCTCGCAGAGCTGTCAGGATGTGGCTATCATCCAAAAAGGCATAATCTGGACAGTTTAGAAATGGACAGATTGTTTTCTTAATAATAGTTAAATAGCTGAGATATTTTTGTATCCATTTAGGAAAGCGGTGAAATTTAAGAAATAGAGGAGCAGGTGGTCCTGCGCAAGAGAGGGCCTGTGTGTGAACAGGCATCTGAGCACTAGTGTGTTGGGGGAGGGCCTGGACTGAGCTGGGCACCAAGCAACACTTGGCATAGGGTCCCAGGACTGTGCAATGGGGAAAGCAAATCGATGAGCGCGTTTCGGAATTTGGCACAATTCACAGGAGAATGCTAATGGTTTTAACCGCTCAGTCTTCTCAGATGCCTCTTGAGGACGCTTGAGGTTGCTTTAGGAAGCTGAAGAAGTTGAGAGGTGCTGAGGAGGGGAGGGTAGTTTAAGTGCCAAGAGTAGGGCAAAGGGGAGAGTAGAAACTAGACTTATATCTTATGAAATAAAGAAAACATATTTTCGGAGAAGGATGGAAAGGTTAAAGGGCACTCGATTATTATTGTTTATACTTTAATTATATGTGGCGCAATATTAGAATAATATTGTGTTCCAATAAAAACAGGTGGTGGGCTGGTATGTCCCATGGCCTGTAGTTTTCCAAACCCAGTAACTTCTACTGGGTTTTCAGAGGTTCTCTCTGGTTTGCTGTTTCTTAAAATTAACCAGCCTAAAGTAATCAGTATCCCAAAGAGGCATATTTTGGGGTGGCAAACCCTGCTCCTTTTCACACAACTCTGTAAATATACTAAAACCCACTGAATTATATATTTTAAAAGGGAGGATTATATTTCGATAAAGCAATTATTAAAAAATTGGTTTAGGCTAGTTGGTAATATCTTTATCATTTGAAACATCCATACCTTATGGTCTGTATATATCTTGACTAATTTGAGGAGTATTTGGTTATCATCTTGTTCAGATGCTTACACTTTAATTAGGGAACCCTAAGAGATTTTTTTTTTTCTATGCTGTTTCAGTGAATGCTCCAGCCCCACAGACTTTGGATGCTAAGTCAAGTCTAACAGTGGCACATGGTAAGTTTCAGCAAAGTCTCAGCATTTTATGTGTAGTTTCCACCCTGAGTTAGATAACTTATTAACTGAAAGTGCTCTTCTGTGGGGGTAATTATACAAAACAGAAAACATTTTAGTGAATGCAAAATAGTTAATAAAACTTCAATCTTCCTATGTAATAGTGTAAACTAAATATATCCCCCAAAGTCATACTGTATAAAATGTACATGTTGCTTGATTCATGAGAAGAGATTTTAACTTTGAGAAGTACTTTGATTATTTATGATTTTTGGTGGAAAGTGGTAGGTATTGGGTAAGAGGGTGACTTTCTACTAGACCAGCCAACCAGCACATGCCACAGGGCATATGTGATTGTTTTTATAACTTTCAATGTGGCAGCAAGTCACCTTTTTAAAACAAACAGTTTCAGTGATTGGTTGGGAAAACCTAGAAAAGACATGTGATGGAAACCAAAGGAAAAAAGTAGGAACCACTGGATGAAATCGCTGCCAGGATTCAGTTGTTGGAGCAGGCCATCGGGGTGATAATCGTGATTTAACGTCTTCTAGTAGACAGGGGGAATATTTGTGGCCATATTTCACTTTTATCTAATTAAGGTGCTTATACTTTTTGTAATTTTTTTTTAATGTGTTGTTTTCCTATGGTCTGCTGTAGATTATAAAAGAATTAAGATGGGAGGGGGACCATCTTTTTCCTGTTATACCTAATGATTACTTTATTCCACATTTGTTTTTTAGTCTTTTAACTAAACTTAAATCCATGGTCAGTCAAGTTGAACTTTTTGTCTCATAAATATTGTGGTCTGTTTATGATGGCTGTTCTCTCTGTCACTCACTTGTAATTATCCATTTTACTCACTGAATTACTCATTAAGCATTTATTGCCCCATAATTTTTTTTCTAAGATCATTTCAGGTGGATCAGATCCCTTGAGCATGTGTTCACAATATGTAATGCATAAATTCTCCACATAGTGGATGTTTTTACTTATAAATGTTTAGAACATGGAGGTGTTTTGCTTTTTTTTTTAACCTTTGTACCAGTAACAGATAAAATGTATGTTGGACTTATCTAAATTTGCTGTAATATTGAATATACAAGATAGTTTTCTCTGGCATTATTCTCTATTCATATTATTTTATGTCAGGTCTAAAATTTCTGTGTTGCCTCCTTTTTGGGGGTTGAGTTTTGTAAAGCATTGCTGGCCACTTCTCTTTTTGTATTTCAACTTTGGTCTCTTTTTCTTTTCTTTCTACTTTGTTCCAGTTAGCTTTCTGTATGACATTAGACAAGGTCTCCCTTTTCTTTGTTTTATATGTTTGGTGCCTGCTAAAGGACATACACAGTATCTATGCTACCCTGTCCAGTGTTACTTCAAGGCTCCTGACAAATCTGTTGGTTCGAAAGCAATGTGTTTCCCGTGGACCCTGCCCTGATTGGGCCAGGGCTGCATGAATCAGCCAGGCCCTCTTGCTGGCATCTTCTGGGATTGAAATGCTAGTTTTAAATGCTCACCAGACCTGACACCGGGCCGACAGCCCTTAGATTGGGATCGAAGCTAATTTGTGAGCATCTCAATGGGCAGGTGCAAGGAGGAGGCTTGTCTGGGGCTCACTGACCTGCCCCCACCCCCAGCCATGGCTGGGCGTCGGGGCGCAGGGACGGTTAGTCATGTATTGCATGACATGAATTAGCCCGATTACCTCTCTGTCTTTCCTTTTGTCCCAGGGTTTCAGACAACACCTGCGAGAGAAGCAGGATTGGGCAGAAGGGGATGTTAAACCAAGATTTAGCTGCAGTGGAGCCCTCAGCATATCTTGCCAGGAGCTTTAAAGCTGGGATAGCACTTTAGAATTTTCATGGATTGAGGTGATCAGTTATCAGATGTGGATTGCCCCAGGAAGGGGTGTGTGGGGTGCAGGGAGGCTGTTGCCTTCAGCTGAGATGAAGCAAAAAGTAGAAGAAAAAGGTAGGAGGAAAGTGCAGGATTTGAATGGTGCAGATTAATTATTTGGCTGGGCACAGAGTATGCAGAAGAGGTTTGAAGGAAATAAGGTTGGTTGAGACTGTTCCTGGCAACCATTGGGTTGACTGTATCTGTTTGGGGCTGTTCCTGCGGCATCGTGTGGCTGCTGAATACCCTGAGGTTGAGCACGGCTGGATTGGAGATCTGGGCTTTGGCAGCTTAGCCTGACCAGAGCATGTTCAAAAAATCAGAGCTGGGGAGCCCAGTTGGGATGTTAGTAATATTCTATGTGAGATTCCTCACCTAGGAATCAGGGTGTGGTGATGAAACGAGGGAGTGGCTATAACAGCTGTTCGTTGGCATTGGTGGAAAGGCTGGACAAGGGATTGGGGGACAAGGGCGAGGGAAGGGGCAGAACATGATGAGCTCAGATACTGGGTGGACAGCAGTACTGTTAATCGCATCCAGAAGACAAACCCAGCAAGGGCCAGTAGGGAGGCGTCATGGCATCGTGACCGACACCCTAGACTTTGACAGCGGGCAGTCTGGATTCACAGTCGACTCATGAAACCATATGCTTTCCTCACCTGCCAAATGGGGAGAATTATGGCTACTTCGGAGGGTTGTGGGAAAGGTCGAACGAGGCAGGACCTTCGGAGCAGGAGCCATGGAAGAGGCACTGGCGAAATGTTAGCTTTAAGAGTAAGGGGTGATGAAGTCCAACAAAGTCAGCTGGTGGGAGAAAGGGCCGAGTAGAGAGCTGAGAGTTTTTCTTATGGAGGTAATGGTAGGAAACTGATAGAAGGATTTTGCTGGAAGCAGTCAGCAAGTTCAGGGGGAGACTCAAGCCTCCGAGTGTTTCTGCTCTCATCTTGGTGATCTTAGCTCAGGACAGGAGCTGGGGTTTTGGGTGGGTTGGGTCTGTGTCTTAGAAGGCATGAGGATGGCAGGCCTTTCCTTCCCCACTGGGGACATCAGCCTGCTTGTTTGGGGAGCTGCGGTCTGGTCGACCTCACTCTTTTAGCCTCAATAGTTAGGAGCATGGGTTCGGGGATCTACCCCTCCCCAGGACCCTGCCCTATGCACCACAGCGAGAAAGTCAGAATTTTCACAGTTTATCCTGATTCAAGAGAAATCAATCACAAGATTATCCCTGTACTATAATGATAATAAATATGCATAGGATGATTTTTTGAGGTTTTATAGAACTTTTCCACATAACCTTATTTTTGTCATTTTCATAAAGTACAATAAAATAAAAACCATGTGACTTAAAACACCTGAAATTAATTATCATCCTAGAAGTTCTATTTTCAGCAGTTCAAACTACTAAAATAGTCTATGTGTACAACTTCAAATCGTAATGCTGAATAACAACTTTGGAAGCCCATGTTTGGTGCCCAGCAGTTGTACATGGATGGACTTAAATGCTCCTTAGTGGGGCCGTGTTCCTGTTTAAAATCAAAGTGGACTCCTACTTACTAATAGACTGTGATCCAAAAGTTAACTGGAAAATAGTTTGAAATGCATTTCTCCCCTATAGCCAATATTAGATATGTTGACTAAGGTTGCTGGCCAAACTGTAAGACCCTATTTATATATATATCCAAATACAACATATATATTTATTTGTATATACATGTTTTAAGAAAGGAAAAAACTCTTAAAATTACGCTGATGGTAACCACTTTGAGCACCTCTTGTAATTGCAGAAGTCAAACGTGATTTGTATTCATCTTTCATTATCGGTATATATTGAGTATTACAATTTTAATAGTTTTTTTTCTTTCTTAAAATGTGTACATATATATTTTTGGCACCCTCTGTGTGTGTGTGTTTGTCTGTATATTTGTATATGCCTAATATAGAGTACCAGAAATACCCTTTAATAAATTAAAAGACAGACCTTCAATGTAGGAGGTATTAAATCTGAACTAATACACGCAAAACACTTAGATCTGTGGCTGGCAACCTGGTGAGCACTCAGTAATTGTTGTCCATTGTTATCCTTGCCTGTCAGCTACTCTGGGGTCTGGTGGTAGAATGAAATGACCTCTGCCCTGTGGGTCCAGGTGGAGAGCTCTCTGGGGTTGCCCTGTGTCAGTCTCCAAGCTAAAAATGAGTGAACCATGCCCCTCCTAAGCCAGACCTCCTGGTTGCATTTCATTCCGTGTCTAATGCCTGACTGCCAAGGTTAGACCTTTAGCCAAAACCTTATTTCCCCCATGAAGGAACTTTCTCTTTGTTGACAGGATGGTGTTTGGCTTTATCCAATGCCCCCCTCGGGTTTCCTTGTGTCTACACAGTAACCTTTCCCTAGGAAGTCACCCAGAGGCCACCTCTCCCCTGCCACTGTTCTGGGGTGGGACTGGGAAAAGCCCATCTTCATCTGTCTGCAGCCATGCCCTGGTGACGCTCCAGGAGCAGAACTAGGTCTGAAACGCGGTTGAACGACATGGGTTTAAGAATGGGTCTCAGTTCTGCTGCTGATCCTAGGGCCACCTGTTCTTGTCCTGTGCGATCCTGGTCCTACCATTTGAAGACCTTGGGGCTATCAAGAAGTAGGAATCCCAGGGACCCGGGGATTTTTTTTATGTTTTTATCTTTGGGAATTGAAATCTTCTTAGTAATTTTCTATGTAGTCACCTGATCAAAATATTTTATAGGGAAAGTATGTATAAGGAAAAGTGAAAAAGATCTTTTGCAGTTGTGTCCTTGTGCATTAAAAGACTATCGGACACAAGGTTGATGAGTGATGAACTTTAACTTAATTATTTAAAAATATATTTCCCTGAGCATGGAGTTAATGGAAAGAGAAGATACCATGAAAAAGTGAGCAGCATTAACCGCCTGCCTCAGTATTTTTCCCCCAGTAAATTCTTGCTATTTTACACATGATTAAAATAGTATGGAACTATAGCTTTCAAAACTGTTTGAAAGTAAACTAATTTTACTTTGCTGTTGTCCTATTTGTACTATTCTTATTTTTCCTCATTAATAGAACAGGCATTCTCATCGCACATACTGGAACCAATAGAAGAACTTTCAGAGGAAGAAAAAGGTAACAAAGGGCTTGATCAGGGTTTATACCTGCATAGATTATATTTAGATAAAAGCCAAGCCTTGAAAATACGATCCAGTGGTTTTTATCACATTATATCAAAATTAGGAAGATGTTTAGGTTTGGATTATATTTTCAATCTACGTAGTATTTTGTCATCTTACTCCCCTAATATGCTGTTATGTATTTGCCCTGCTTTACTATATTCTTAACATATGAATAAGAAATTTCCTGTGTCAAGGAACTTGAAAAAAAATTTAAGCCTTTATGTCAATGCAGACATTTTCTGATTAGATGACAGTCAACACACACGTGTCGTGTGTCAGATCACAGTAGTTATTTCTCATAACTTGAATCTGTGAAATGAAGGGGTAAAGTGCCCACTTTGAAAATTATTGAAATAGAAAGGAAAGCATAATATTTAAGCTCTGACTATGGAATATTTATGTGCAGAATAATATGTTTTTGTGGAATTTGGGAGCTGTTACTGGTTTGGGGAGATAATTAAAATTATTATTGCTTACTCATTTTATCTGGCAGTTCTAAAACTTATTTTCTATTAATTTTTGAAACTTATGAATTTTTTTTACATTAATAGTATTTTCTAATGCTAAACTTGTGGTTCCTGAAACAATTATATTTGAATGAGTTTATCATAATTTTCTCCTTTGTAATAATGCTAATTTACCATATACCATGTCTTTAGGAAAAAACTAATTGTTATTATTTATGTGGGCTCTGGCTTTGTCACTTTAGTTAGGAGAAGTAAAATGATACATTCTAATATGTAAAGTCTTAACATTTCTTATAACTTCTGTATTCTCTAGACTTTTCCCAAAAATTTTTAAACAAAGCTGCAAATTGAGAAGTGACTAAGTCAGGCATATCCCTAACATCTGCATGATTTGTATTTTCATTTTACTTTCAAGTAACATGCTTTCTCTTTCTTACATATCATTTATTGATATCTGCAACACAAAATATCTTATTCTCTAAAGAATCTATGAAATGTGTCAGGAGGTTCATAGAAAAGCTCCAACATTTTGAAACCAGAGCCTCAGCTCATACAGTTCACATTCATTTAAAAAGTGAGTCCACTAAGTTCCAAGAGGAATCCTGATTCGTCCACCATCACTGCTTTGGTTCCAGGTTCCACCCACTATGTCATTCTGCCCATCTTTCCTTTAGGGTTCTTCTACACCACCACTGGTTGTTGCCACATTTGGGGAACCAGGGCGAGAAAGAAACTAATCTTGACCATCCTCCATGGGTTCAGACAGCTCTGGTGGGAGGTACGATAGGGCCGAGGACCACCCCAAACATCCCAGAGTCCAATGCACCATTACAGAAACTGACCGCATTCTTCTAGTGCCTTGGAGGAGCCAGCATGCTGGCAGCAGATTCATTTTCACCGACAAATTCCTCAGCTTGTGCTAACACTTTGCAGGTAATGCCTCTGCAGCGAATGCCTCAGGCAGTGATTTGCAAACTCAGAAGTAACTCATATGAGACAATTTCTGCATCCTTCTTTTTTGACAGTTGTGTAGAAAGGTACTTGATCTTGCTGTTTATAGGAGGTTAGAATGTGAGGGCCAGGAGCGACCTTAGAGGCCCTGTTATTATTCAGAAATTTGAAATAGGGGGATTAGGAGCTTACTCCAAGTCACTGAGTTTAATTTGTGACAGGGCTGGAATTAAGGCCAAGTTTCCTGCTTTCCATAGTTTGATGCAAAGAACAAAGTCATGGAGAGAGACAGGCTGGTCCAGGCTCTGCAGGGGTAACTTGGCGGCCGTAGTGGAAGTCTCTTTTACCTCTCTAGTTTTGATGTCCTCGTGTGAAAAATGAGGAGGTCTGTTACTAGATGATCAAGTCCTTTCCAACACAGAAATTCTGCTTTTGTTTTTGTTTTTTCCTGTTTGCTTTACGCTACAATTATTTGCTTACCATTAGTGATATATTGTATGTCTGATAGAACCGATCACATGCGTGGGCTGTTGTGCTTTGGCCATCTGCTTGCGTATGCTCCAGCATTTTTAATTAAAGGAAGTGCTGATCTCTAGAAAGTTTTGTTTTGTTGATATTGGTAAGCAGTAGGTGCTCTAACTAAAGTCTTCAGCTGCTGTTGGCTTTCAAGTGATTAATTCCATCTTTACATATATTATTGTTATTTTTCCTGTCCATTCTACATTCTTTCTCTTGCTTCCATCAGCCAGCCCCAGCCCTGTAAGAGTCTTTCTTACCACAGGTTTTCTAAGTTTTCATAAATGGCTTTCCAAAACAAGCACCAACATATAAAGTAAATTTGAGGACAGAGGGAAATGTTTACTCTGACGTCATTGGGGAAACTCAGTCACCAAAATGAACTTGTCATCAAGGTGGAGGGTGAATCCCGATCAATCAGCATGTGAATTCAACGCCTGCAATCAAAGGCCTTACGACTCTTCTAAGCTGTGGCCAAGCCATTCTTGGCATCGCTTGACCTTTGCACGTGCCCCCATGTCCTGGAGCAGACAGGGCCCAGAGCTTTTCTTCAGCCTATGCTTCTGCGTAATTCCTTTTATATCCCAGATACTGGCCAACAAATTATCTCTGTGTAATCGGGGCAGGGGATGTATCTCTTTCAATGGCAGCCCCATGACTCTAGGTGGTCTCTTGGTACCTCTTTTTACTTTTAGCCCTAGTTAGTTGTAGAGTCAATGGCCAACTAGCAGTCAAAGTCAGCAACGCAGCCATGACTTTAGCTAAGCCCCCTAGATTTTGATGGAGTGTCAGTTCCTAGGTCAGTTCCTTAGGTGGTTTCAGAATATTGGAAAATAGTGGTGGGGAAAACAGCTGCATAAGTACTGAGAATATAAAATTTTAAATTCCTTCTGACTTTTAATGGTAATCATGTAAAATTTTATCATTTTGACTTAGCAAACTGCAGTAGCAAAGTACAGAAAACATCAGCACGTAGGATTTTTCCCTGTTTAATGTACAAATACTAATTTGACTAATTTTGCTCTCAGCTAAACAATTTATCAATAAATAGAAATATTCTTTACAACTGGAATTAAACTATTGTTCAGAAAACATTGTAACCAAAGGCATTTTGTTTAAGATCTACAAATCCAGGTGCGGTCAGTACCTAAAAATCCCATCTGTTGAGAGGTGGATGAGGCCGGGGAAGAATGGAGTTTCTGTGGGGACACGTCTGCAGCACCAGGCCTAGGCAATGGCATTTGGTGCCACCCCTGTTGGGTGAAACATCCCTGTTTGGACATTAGAAGAGTAAACTCCAAAATGATAGCATCACTGTTATATTCTCCCAGATCTGCCTTTGGACATTCACTCAGGATCTAAGTGAATGTCCAGCACTGTGTCTCTTTCAAGTTTTTTGACATAGGGACTCAGTTCTTCAAGGTCGTGTGATTATGCCCTTCTCTGAATTCTGTTGAACAAGACATTTCTCTGTGTGTGTGTGTGTGTGTGTGTGTGTGTGTGTGTGTGTCGGGGGGGCGAAGGGAGGATAAAAGGAATAGGGAAGGAAATGTTAGGAGATTCTGGCCTATTATTTTTTTCTTTGTTTTTAATTATGAGTTGTTTTAAACAAAATATACTTTCCCTAAGACTTCTGTTAAGCTCTTTTTGATTTTGGCAAATATTTTAAGAGGGATAATTTCACACTTTAAGATTTTATGTGAACTTCTACTAAATTTATTATATAGAAACTTATCTTAAATAAATCAAGTTTTTTCTTCAAAAAATGATACATAGGTTCTAACTGAGTTTAGGAGAGATGAATTACTCAGGAAATAGTAAAATAATTTTAGAAGAAAACATTAATCTTCTAAATAAGTTTTTTCCATTGTGTTTCTTTAGAGATATATTTCTTACATTTCTTGTCTAGCTATAATTCAGTTGTGATCAAGAGTCTTTAAAGATATTTGAAGTTTTGAAGGAGACTTAAGAAAGTTCTAAAAGCTACAATAATTAAAACATTATATATTATGCTGAATGACTACAATATCCCCAAACTTAAAAAATTACCAATTCTTACTTGCGTTTACATGTTGTGTTTTATCATTTTCTGCTTGGAAATGTAATGTATGTTTAATTGTTTTCGAACACATTTTTTAAAACCTCATTTCAGGAAAGGAAAATGAACAGAAATTAAATAACAAGATCAATTTAAGCAAAACTTTGAAGAATAACCCCTCTCTCACTAAGGAAATAAGAACAGTCCTGGAGCAGAGTCTGGTGGAGAAGTTGGAAACCTTGGGGATTAATGCAGTAAGTTCATTCATTTTTGGAATATTTGCTGGTTTTGTTTTGTTTTGTTCTGTTTTCTAAATAAGAAAGGATGAGAGAAGGGAAAAAGGCATGTCAGTTCTTTCCACATTTGGAGACCAGAGGTTAATGAGATATCATTTCTCACTCTCTCAGAAGGCATTCACTGTGTGTCTGGCACCTTTCTAAGAGCTTTACAAATATTAACTCATTTAAACATAGAAACAAATCTCTGAGATAAGTGACAATATTTTCTCCATTTTACAGAGGGGATAAGTCACTTGCTTCAGGTCACACCAGCTAGTAATGAAGGAGCCAGGGATTGTATCTAGGCAGTTACACTGCTGCTTACAGTCTGCTGTTAACTCCAAATTGTTGCCTATTATAAAATAGCACTTAAGCAATACTTGTGAAATGAATGGATGAATAAATTTGTATTTCATGTTCTTTCCAGATTGAATAATTCTGGTACAACATGTTTTTTATATTCTTTGCTTCTTACATTTTTACTGACATACATAAAATACATAAATCTTAAGTGAACAATTTACATTTATATCCCATATGTATGTATTTATATGTCTATGTGTGCATATATGTATGTACACAAAAGTATATACATACATGTGTGGTGTGCACATGTGCATGTGTGCATAAGTACATACACATGTACGTGTGTGCATACATATGCATGTTTATGTGTATGGATGTGTATAGTGTGTGTATGTGTCTATACACATACGTATTTGTGTATACATGTGCGTGTGGATATACGTAAATATAGTTACGTGTGTATACACGTCTTCCTATACATATACATATGTGTATATACAGATTTGTATGTACGTGTTTCTGTGTATGTGTCTGTGTGTGTGATCTGTAACTCCACCCAGTTCAAGAGATTAATCATTTCCAATACCCTAGAAGACTCCCTTTTGACTTTCACTATTACTCAATACCATCCCCTACTCCTCAGCAAGAAGTAATGTCTATTCTGACTCAGTTTTACTTGTTCTTGAACCTCATATGAAGTCATACATCAAGTAGTATTTTGTATATGACTTCTTTTGCTTATGATTTTGTCTGTAAAGTTCATACCTATCATTTCATTTGGAAATAGTTTGTGGTGTAGTATTCTGTTGTCTAAGTATACTACATTTTATCTATTCTCCTGTTGATAGATATTCAGATTTCCAGTTTGGGGCTCTTTTTGACCATTACATTCTTGTACTGGCCTCTTGATGGACACAGGCCTTTCTTTCTCTAGGATATATATCTGGGAATGAAATTGCTGAGTCTTAAGCATATACATGTTTAGTTTTAATAGGCATAAATAGTTTTTCAAAGTGTTTATACCAATTTACACTATCCCTATCAGTGTGTGAGAGTTTCAGTCGCTTCACATTTTTCACCAATTCTTAGTGTTACCAGTCTTTTAAATTTAAACATAGACTCTTTTCAGTGGGTTTTGACCATCCTTAGGGCAGTGGAAATCCAACACATTCTTCTTGGAGGTGGCACTTGATCTGATGATGGAGATTTCTATCCTGAGCAACTGGGTGGACAGTGGGGTCACTTCCTGTGACAGGAAAAACTGAGGGAAGGGGGAGAGGGGATATGGGAGTGTGTGTGTGACACTGTTATCGAATAAACCGCCCTTTATCTAGTTTTCTTCTGTCTAGATTCCCATCAAATACAGATAAATTTTCTCAAATTACCTCTTTAGTTATGTTATTTTTATAATTGAAAGCCTCTGACTTTCTTTTACCTGTGGGATAACCTTTAAGCTTTTCCTTTCAGCATTCAGTCTCCTTTTTGATCTCCTCACCCATTCCTTTGTAGCATTAGCTACTGGAAACACCTTGACAATTTCTGCCCCAATGCCTATCTTTCCTGCAAGGAGGCCCCACCACAACCCCTACCCATCTGAATACTTCCTTGTTTCTACTTGTATGACTCCACGCATCCTTCAGGGCACGGCCCTCTTAAGCCTTCTCTAGCCACCAGGGCCTTTGATAGCCTCTCGCCATAACTCCTCTAGCCCTGTGGACTCATTCGGTCCGTATCACACACCTTGCACTGTTGGTTAATCAGTCACATACAGTCACACACATGCCTTCCGTGCTTTCACAGCCAAGTACGGCTAACTAGTCATATATAATCAGCATGCGTGTTGCGTCCCAGTAACACTGAGAGCTCCTTTTGGGGCCCCGCACAGTGTGTTATATATAGGGCGCCCTCCACCTTACATGCAGCAGTAAGGACGAAAGGTTGGCATAGTTAATGCTTACAAATGTCCATGAAATGAAAAACGTCCCAGGATAATTGATTAACTTAACATGTTATTCCCTAAGGATATACGTGGCATTCCGAGTGATCACTTCAATAGAGTGCTAAGAACCGTGCAATCAGCAAGACATGATCGAGACAGACAAATACCTAACATTCAGCAAGTTCGAGAATTCCTTGAACATCAGGTCAGCTGTAAAATTAAGGAGAGAACAGGTAAGCCTGTTACCGACGGCCATTTCATTTATGCTGATGGAAGCGAAATTCAACAACCTTTTAATCATTTTAAATGGTTCACAAACTTTGGCACTTAATTTGCAACTTTATTACTGTTTGAACCGTTAAATGCTGGGTCTTGGATTTCATTTTTACATTAAAAAAAAATCTCAGTAGTGTGGGCTCTAGATTCTAGAGATGGACTAGCTCATTTCAATACCAGTGCAAACAGTATTGTCGTGTTTTCTTCTGCTTTTCACGCAACGCAGACTCATGAATGACACCTCTATTCCAGATAAGTACAGCGCTTCTCAAGTGGATACCCCTTCATCTGGAGAAATACCCAAGGCAATACAACTTCCTCCCAAAAGCAGACAATTGATTAGACAAAGAGCTGTTTTTACTGATAAGACATCTGTTCCAAAGTGAGTATTTCCCAACCAACCCTAACATTTATTAATGTTTATCTTTGTCAGCTCAGGCCGCCACTACAAAATACCATAGACTGGGTGGCTTAAACAACAGAGATTTATTTTCTCACACTTGTGGAGGCTGGAGTCCAAGATGAGGGTGCCGGCCTCCTCAGGTTCTGGTGAGGCACGATTCTCTTCCTGGGCTTGCAGATGGCTGTCTTCTCGCTGTGTCCTCATATGGCAGAGAGGATGAGCTCTGCTCTCTCTTCCTCCTCTTATAAGGACTAATCCCTTCATGGGGGCCCCACGCTCATGACCTAAATAAATCTAATCACTTCCCAAAAGGTCCCATCTCCAGAGATCATCACAGTTGGGGGCTAGGGTTTCAACATATGAACTTTAAGGGGATAGAAACATTCAGCCCACAACATCTAACCCAGCAGAGACTCACACTTGTAATTTCCACACATCTCTCCTTGGAACTGGGAGACTTGTTGTTGCTCACCGTGTTTCATATACATTAAAAGCAAAAATCACCAATTCCATAGAAATTTATGTTAAATTACATTATTTATTCGTGCTGTTTAGAGATAGTTTTCTCTTGTTTTTTAGAAATAAGAAAAATGTCATAGAAGATCATTTTCCCAGAAAGTCTTCAACTATTATGTGAGTACTTAGGCGGGGGAGGTCATTTAAAAAATTATTTTCACTGAACATTCCTTTCTTGGTAAATTAGTATGCTTACTGTGGTTAATGAAAGCCCTGATTATTAAATGTTATAATTTATTGTTCCTTTGTGATGTGTCTTTGTTTCTTTATCAATTATTACATAATAGCACTTATCACATTGTGGCCTTCCTTAAGAAGTGGGATCACCCTGAGTTGTTTCCATTATCCCCCCTCAGTGGCCAGTAATTTTCAATAAGCTTAATAAATTAAATGAACGATATTGCCTTTTAATAAAGCCTGGATCCATGATAGTGTGATCAGATGATATTTTAGTGTCCTAGTGCCTCGTGGAGGTTGATAATGGCCCTAGACCTTGTTCTCTTAAGCTCCCTTAGGATACTAAGAATCCTAGGTTGGTCATTCATTAACTGTGTGCCACGCATTCAATTGCTACCCGTTCAAACCTTCAGTTTTCTTACCTGTACTATGGGGTGATGCTGCCTTTCCCACAGGATAGTTCTACAAATTTAATGAGAATATATGAAAAGGGCTTGGCCTCAGTGCTTGTGGGTACTCAGTAAATCATCAGTATATTATTGTTATTGATTATGAGGAAAACTAATTTTATAATTGAATTTTGTCATTGACTTTTTCTAGAGATAATTGATGCTATTAATCTTTTCATTGAGATATTGTGCATGTGTGTGTATACATATACATATAGGAGAGATAGTATAATACAGTAGAGACAATATAAATGATGATTTACTCTTCAAAAGCACTTTTCACGTATATATTCTCATGGGGAGAGCCTTATTTCATGGCATATAGTATAACTGAACATTGTCTGGAATTTAAGTGCTCAGTAAGTATTTTTTTGATGAACACTGCTCTGAACTTTTATTTCACTTTAAAATGGGGTGATTATACAAATGAGACTGTATATGTAAAAGCACTTTGTAAGGTGCAGTGTAAAAGTAAGTTATAAGTAATGATACTATTTCAAAAGATGGAGTAGTTTTACGGCAGAGTGTGTTTTTTTCCTACTGAGAAATACTTTTCTGAGGTGCGTAAAAACCAAGAATGTTGAAAATATACAAATTTGGATTTAGGGAACTGTCATAACTTCAGTCCATTTTGTTAAATATGCTGTGTGGTTGGTGGGTCTGGATTCGAAAGGACCCTTCAGCCTTTTGATGTGAGTCCTAGGCCTGGCCACCATCTTGTTCTGTGGTCTCACAGGCATTTGTTTGTTATGCTCCCTGGGAATTACCTGCGAAAGTTCTCACCACTTTCAGAGGCATACCACTTGTAAATCCTGAACCTTAGAAAACAACGCCCTCTGTTTGGGTTTTCATTATTCAGGACCTCTCCCTTTAGTTCCGAGGAAGAGCTGGAGGATGAGGACTTCATCCAGGCGTACACATCTCCAGACTTACTTCCTGTGCAGTCATCTAAAGGCAAGAGTGGCTTTGGCAGGAAAACCGTCAGAAGTGACACTGACTGGACCGAGGGCAGTGAAATTGAGGACTCTGATATTTCTCCCAAGCCCACAGGTGAGCTTTTATCATTGAAGATCCTGTTGGAAATTTTTGTTTAGGACAGTGGTTCTCAACCAAGGGCACCACACCCTGGCAGCCTGAGCTGGAGATGTGTTCCAGGAAAGAATGGGGCTGATCCAAAAGCCACTGCTGCACAAGGGAAAAATGGGCAGGGCTTAGCAACGAATTGATATTCAAGTGGAAGGAAGAGTCAGGGATGCCTAGGTGTATTAGTTTCCTAGGGCTGCTATAACCAATACCACAGTCTGGGTGGCTTCAATAAATTTATTGTCTCGCAGTTCCTGAGGCTGGAAGGCCAAAATCAAGTGTGGCAGAGTTGGTTCCTTTGGGGGCCATAGGGAAGGATCTACGTCTTTGTTCTTGGCTTGTAGAAGGCCATCTTCCCTTGTCTCATCACATCACCTTCCCTCAGTGAGTGCATTAGGTCCACATGTCCTGTTTTTATAAGAATACCAGTCATACTGGAATAGGGCCCCCCTCCCCCATGACTTCACTTTAACTTGATTATCTTTTGAAAGGCCCTAACACTAAATCAGGTCACATTCTGAGGTACAGGGGTTGGGACTTCAACATGTGAATTGGGAGGGGACACAATTCAACCCATAACACTGGGCTAGTATAAGAATACATTCTGCTGCCTTTTGGAGATGGGGCAATTCTAAAGAAACATAAGGTCCAAGTCTGTGACTGCTGTTAATTTGCTGAAGAGTAGTGGTACTGAAGGCTCATTTTTTTAAAAAGGAAATTCTGTTTAATGTAGTTTAATATATAGTTTAACCATATCAGATGTAATTATTATATTGTATATAATTTATATATATACCATATATTTATATAATTATGTAAAATATAACTAATTCATGTTAAAATAATAATGTTTTTGAAAATACCATTTGAATATTCCATTCATGCAAGTCACCTCACTGAAATTAAAGTTTCTGATCAGTACTTGACCGAGACCATCCTTCTTTGATTTAAAAATGACAATTTTATTGCTTCTAGCCTAGAGGATCATTATTTCTTTAAAGGAATTGTAAGTATTTAATGTAACTCTTTTAACTTGAAAAATACACCAGTTGAGTTTATTTTATAACTATTTCCAAAGCTTAAGACTTAGAGTTGTTTGTAAGGTTATCTTAGAACTGAAAATAGATACCATTTTGTGAAAACCTTTCCTATTTTCTATTGGTTGTTTAGGAACCTCCATTAAAACATTAACTGAAAAAGTTGAAAAGACGGTTTCAAATCACAGAAATGTGAATAAGCCAGTTGGTGGGATTAATATTGCTGAAGCGTTCCTCAAAAGAGAATTAAAAGAAGATCTAAAGGTGAAATCATTTTTACTTGCTAAACATACAGAGAAATTAATTTTTTAATGAATACATCTTAATTTACTTTTCATGGTGAGATAGAAAACAAAGATAATGATTTAGTATAGTAGAGGTTGAGATTTTTGCCTTTTCTTGTTTTCAGTATTGCCTTTCTTTCCATTCCATAGGGAATCAGAGATATTGGAATGATAACTGGTAATAATACCTCATGTGCTTATCAAACTTTACAGGTTTTCAAAATCCTGTCACATGTGTTATTTAATGCTTACAGATATTAGATGGTTTGTACACAGAAACTTGTGACTGGCTAGAACTTGGGGCCTCTAGATCTGCGTCCAGGGACTTCTCTGCTACCATGGTGTGACCTGGGGGTAAACTAGGGACTTGTCAGGGTTTAGCCCAACTTGGGAGCTGTAGCTGGTTGGAGAAATGCTTCAGAAGGATGTGTGAAGCGAGTTGACCGCAGAGCCCGAGCTCTTCTTCCTGAATAGAGGCAAGGCCCTAACACATTCTGAGCAGTTCCAACACCAAGGCCACTGGAAGTGTTTCTGTGGATGGAGATCTCCCAGTGTATTTCTGGGCACAGCTCGTGTGTGTTGATCGGATCTTCCAGTAGTGGTTGTTCTGTTCTTAATTTTTCACTTAAATTGGATTTAATTCTTCCCTGTTCATCTAGGGAATCAATCCAGAGCATTTTGTCAAACTACTTTTATTAGTGCAATATGTGTTACACAAGCCAAGCATGACAAAGAGCTGGGTCACCGAGAGAGAAAGGGCCTGGTAGATATGCCTGCTCCTTTCGGTTAGGGGCCAATTCTGCAGGGCCATCTCGTGATGTCTCCTACGGTAAAAGGTTGTATTATTACAGAGTAAGAGCTCCAGAGCCAGCCTTGCTCCTACTTGGGGAGCACCATGACTTCACTTCTAAAATGTAATGTTTCTGGAATTTTCTAAACGCATGATTGGTAGGTTAGGAAACATGTATTTCCATGGCAAGAAACAAAAACGAGGTTTTTCCCTCCAGTTTCACAACACGGATTTCCAAATCCATTTCATTGCCCTCCAGAAATGACCAGATGGGGGATCCTCTGAGGTTCTCAACTTTTTTATTATTCAGTGTCAGTGGCTTAGCCTGGCCAACAATATGCACCGTTTCTTTAAGAAACATTAATTATTCTCCATGTATTTCTTTCAGTGTGCAGACGTGGATGATGATGACTGGGACATATCATCATTAGAGGAAGAAAAATTTGGGGGGAAAAGAACTGGGAAAGAACAGAAAGAATCTCCACCTGTGAAAAATGAATCAAATTCTACGCAAGTGCCAAGTGCCTGGGGTGCATCAAATCTGAAAGGGCCAAAAGGAGAAGGTTCGCTGCTATTGTGTCTTGCCAAAGCTCAGTCCATTTTCCAGTTATTTGCGTCTCATCTTTATAAATATCTAATTAAACTGTGCTGATACATCATTAGACAAAAACAAGGCATAACAAAGACCTTGATGCTGTCTTTATGTTATTTTAGTAAGGACTGAATGTGTACAACTTACTGTTGTAATATTTGTATACATTTACTAATTATTTTTATTTAATTTTAGGCTTAATCTTTAGTCTTCAAAATTTTTTTTATATTATTTTTGAAAATGCCCATATAAATATACTCTTCATGCAGGTGCCCCATAGAAATTAAAATTTCTGATCATATACTTGAATGAGGCCATTCTTCTGGCAGTCTTCTCGTATTATTCTGTTTACATATTAAATATTTTTCTTTATTTTCTTTGAAGGAAGTTTCTCTTGTAGCATTGTAGCTGGTGGCATGAATGATAAATGAAACCATTAGTTGAAACCATTCCTGGATAAATCCTAGTGTCTGGATAAGCCCAGTAACTTAACTGTTGATATGTTAAATTTTTTAAATTAGAAAATGCAATTTATATTTTTTTATTAAAGCAATTCTTGCACATGCTGAAAGTCAAGTCGTACAGAGGGCTTCGCCATACCACCTATCATCAATTCTGTGTTAGGGCCTCTGATGAGTAACTCCTTGTCTCTGAGTAACAGGGTTAGACCACCATTTCTAGACATTTCAACTTTAGACATTAACTGTGGATATGCTGCTAATACACATGAGGATTTGGCTCATTTTCTTCACTCACTATGCCTCTCATGCCCCCTCTTCAGTATTTTTGTACCCCTATTTGTAATTTTAAATTAAAACATGTTAATCTCTACATTTGCTCTTTCCATTTGCTGCAGTATCTCTTGCCCACTCCACCACTGTTGCCTCTACCCTTCACTTCACCTTTTCTCTCCACCAGCATGTCAGCTGTGCCTTTACTTGCATATTGTCTAGTCATAACACTAACTTGTTCTGTAACCATCATTATTTGTGCTATGTCTAAAGATCGATTCTAACAGTTGAAAAAGACCATGTTTACGTTACAGTGACTCTAAGTACACAGGGCCAACCAGACAGACTTTCGATTTCTTTTCTCTTCTCTCAATGCCATGATACCAAGCCCCTCAAAACAAACAAACAAAAAAACCTATCTAGAGTCAACCTCAAGTGGAATTCTCTACAATATACTCTGTTTCCCTGAAAATAAGACCTAGCCAGACAATCAGCTCTAATGCATCTTTTGGAGCAAAAATTAGTATGAGACCTGGTATTATATATTATTATATAATATTATATATATTATATTATTATATAATATACATTATATTATATTATTATATAATTTATATTACATTACATTATGTTATATTATATTACATAAAACGCGGTCTTATATTATAGTAAAATATGACCAGGTCTTATATTAATTTTTGCTCCAAAAGATGCATTAGAGCTGATTGTCCGTCTAGGTCTTATTTTCAGTGGCTCAAAGCACTTTTTAACTAACTTCATATTTAAGCTCATCTACCCTTGAAAGTCTATTTTTACCATTTAATCCCTACTTAGCTTGTTAACTGTATTCTTTCTTTACCACCTAATCACTCAGAGTCGGTAACAACCACCACAGAAATGAATTGAGTACCGTCACATCCAGGCCCTTGCTGAACACAGGGAAGGGGAGATGCTGGGTGGAGCCTCCATGCAAGGGTCCTGGGAGGTATCCTAGAGATGTGGCCACTTCATGGTCACATTGCATTGTAGCCTCCTACATGGCTTGTTGGGAGCTGGGGGAAAGGACTGGGGAATAGATTCAGACACTGAGTGATAAATTACAGTATGAAGTTATGGATTTTTACAGACTGGACTATGTTTTTATAATCACTGGGGCCTCTTCTTCCCCCTTCTCTCTCTCCCTCCAAGGACTTCAAGATGAATCAAGCACATTGAAAAGCAGCTTAGTAACTGTGACTGATTGGAGTGACTCTTCAGATGTATAACTGAGATCCCACATGTCAGAACATCCAGATGCCAACAGTATTTCAGTATCACAGTATTTCAATCATCTGCCAGCACGATTCAAATGCTCCTGCCTTACAGTATTTCCTACAGTAACAAAGAAGCTGACTCAAAGAACAAGGGTCTTTTTAATGGCACCTAATACAGTATTGAAAAACAAAATTGTCAACAGCATTTGAAGCATATAAAGCTGTTTAAGACTTCTGCTGCTTAAATATGACATGTCAATGAAGTCATAGAAAGTTTCTTCTTCAGAACGGTACTCTAGTGTTTAAGTGTATTTTTTTCAACTAATTTTAAAGTGACAATTTTTTTAAATTATAGCAGGTTTTAGTTTGAATTAAAACTTTTAAAATATCTTTCCTATATATGTTATCACATTGGAAGTGTTTTATTATAAAATTCTGTTGGTGTCCTTAAAATTGAATTAGTGGAATTAGTGAAATCTTAAGGGTATATTGGTTCTTTTTCATATAGAAGCTTAGAATTATAATATAGCTAGGCCCATGTTAAATACATTTCCCAGAAGTACCTTTACCATATGCAGCTTTGAGCCATTGTAAGCATGTTGTTATTTAACAATTATTTTAGAAATTTAAATACCATTTCTGTAGCATAATCTTTACCTGGGATATTTTTATGAATAAAATGTAGCTATTATAAGTGTCAATTAATTTATCAGAATATGAATAGAAAAGATTGCGTCACTATTGAATTCATATGTATATGTGGGGGTTTTTTTCACTTTTTAAAAATGCCCAACCTGTATTATAAAATACCTCAAAATTAATTTAGTTCTATTCATAACAATGACATGTCAATGGTTAGAAAGTTCATATAGATTCTTTTTGCATTTTTTAAACTTTGTGGTATAATCTGTACTCTGTTTCCCAAAAAAGTAACTTTTTTTTATTAGTTTCAGGTGTACAAAACCAAAAAAGTAACTTTTTAACTAAATAGTTTGTTGGGTTTGGGATCTCTTTTTATTTTGTTAACCTTTCAAGTAAAGCACTCCATTACATCATTGTGACTGTGACTGAGTTATTAGAGATGATTTCTGATTAAACTTATCTTGTTAGGGGATTCAAGTTTGCATTGTTGGCTATGCTACATAACATCCTGAGCTAAAGTTAGAACAATTTTTTTATCTGATTCTATCCCCCCCACCCCATCCTTTTTACTTGTAATCTACTCTTACCTTTTTAAAAATTTCCCACAGGGGCCATTTTATGCAATTGTGCTCACTTTATATACAGAGGATGCCAAAAAAATGTATACACATTTTAAGAAAGGAAAACTGTATTAAAATTGTAATACTCAATATATACCAATAACAAAAGATGAATACAAGTCACGTTTGACTTCTGCAATCACAAGAGGTGCTCAAAGTGGTTACCATCAGCATCCAGACACTTCTGATTACGGCCAACTACTGCTTGAGCAATGTTGCCCAAAGTGTCCACTTGTATACATTTTTTTGGCACCGCCAGTGTAAGTTTCTAAAAGCTTTATTAACCGCCAAATCAAATTTTCATGTAGTAGGACAGAGATAAGCAACTTACAAAAACACATTGTGTCTAAGAAGGTACACAGGCCGCTTCGTCCATTTAGTCAACAGATACTGAGCTACCTGGTTTGCTTTTTTTTAAAACATGCATTATTAGCCCATTTAATTAGATCAACTTTGAGTTGCAGTTATTATTGTAAGCCTCATCCTAACAATGTGAGAAACTGAGAGATATTAAGTAACTTGCCAAAAGCCATACAACTATTAATAGACAGTGACAAGAACAGACTTTAAACTGGTTCTCAATTTCATGTTTTGTGCTTGCCAGGAAAAGGGTTGGGAAATGTGATGAACTTCTGCTAACTATACCCAATATTTAAAGCAAGTCTCTATATTTGTGTTGTAAAAGCCAATCCTTTAACTTATCCGTTTAGTCCTATCATTTTGTCCTACTAGACTTAGTTTCCTCATTTTCCTTTGGGCTATCACCTAATATTTCTCCACACTGATGCACAGCTAACTTCTTTCTGGTTGTTGGCAGACCTTTTCTGTACTTTTACCCTCTTTGGTCCCTAAATTCTTCAGGAGCTAGAATAGTTCAGTACAATCTAAACATTATCTTCACTAGCACAGCTCTGAAATTGAACAATTTGTTTCAAACATACTCACAAAACCCTGCACCTACACCGACCTGTAGCACCTAATCTCCCTTTATGGCTTTCAGTTCATTTGTATCACTGGAAAAGATATTCCAAGTACTATCATGGTCTTGAGCATTATATATATTATATATATAATATATATCCTTTTCTTTCCAGTGAGCAACTCCAAACAATGTGATTTCCCTTTTAAGGCTCTCATATTTCAGGAAAATGTTATATTCACCCATGCTGTGACTAGTATTGCAAATGTATTAGTATTACACAAGTATTGCTCACAGATAACACAGGTACCAAATCTTATCCAAAGTTTGACACTATACATTTTACCCTAGACTGCCTCAGTTCCTAGTCCTTATTTTGTTGTTCCCTGTGGCAAGTTACTTAAATTCTCTGCTTTCATTTCCTATGATCGATCCTATGGTCGATTCAGGATCCTACTAGTACTTTACCTCAGAGGGTGTTTGTGAGGATGAAGGGCTGGCTCTAGCAATCAAATCCAGTGTTCAGAAATCACCGGAGCAATTTACATATCTCAACAAATGGTAAGTCTGTCCTTTGCCCAGTTAGTCCCACACACAGGACCTAAGAGGCGCCAGAACTCAGCCTGTCCGTTCTGAGGAAGGCAGGTACCACACTGGCTCCAGGACCAGCCACGACCAGCGTTTGTAGCTGAGCTCTTGCTGATGCTCCACCCCCGAATGTGGTTTTTGTATCAGAGCAGCCTCGGCAGTTAAGGTGGACATGCTAGGTAATGGGTAATAACGTCTTGACCCCATTTATTACCCCTTCCTTGAGCTGTCATTGTGAATTACAGTGGTGACAGAGAGGTGTAAGAAACTAGAAAACTCTCTGCAGCCAGTAACATGTCCATTCCACCCAAATATCTTGAGGAACAGTCTCAGATGGCCCCACACTGTTTACAAGACACCACTCTTTATATAGCTTCTATTAAGTAGATGAAAGAAACATGAGGAAGGGAGACAAAGAGTGCAACAGCTGAGTGAGTAAGAAGGCTACATTATGAAATACTTTTTGACCTTTTGGTGCTAAATACTTTGCACGTTCTAAAATGTATAAAATATATACACATCCTGTAAATAACCTGTTTATTTTTTTTATAGAAAGCCACAACAGAAAATGATTAGTACATAACTATGTAAGAACATTTACATCCATACAATCAACAAATTCTTCGAATTCATATTTTAAAACTTTGAGTGTTCATTATAGGAGGGCTTTATGGGATCATTTTGTGAACAGTTCACTTTTACAACAAACTCAAGACACAGCTTGCAGCCATGCTTGTTAGACATAAGCATTTTTATCAAACTGTTTTGAAGGGTTTGTGGTTTTAAAATCTTCTGCACCATGATACTTTGTCCGAGAAGGCATGGCAGATGCGGCCCCATTGTAAGCGTATCCCATTCTGAAAGGCAAAACATAGTTCGGTGGATGCTATTTCACATGTAGGGCAAATAAAAATGGGAAGAAATCATTTTCCCCCTATTTCTGTCATAGCTAAATTGAAATCTTTTCCCTGATTCCTTTTAGTTAGCTTTCTTCCCTTCTCTCTCTTGCCCCAAGAAATACTTCTAAGTCAGCTGGTGTGACAGAGAATCTACAGAAGAAAATCATGGCTCGTTCATTTGTTCAGTTATTCTCCTTCAAAACTATTATTTAAAACTCAGCTTCCTGGAACCTAGGAGACCAGTGACCTTCATCAGCAATTTCTGCCGATGTGAAAATTATGATGAGGCCAAAGTGAAGACTATGCCCCTGTAGTTAGACCCATATTTCTACTTACACAAATAGCTTGGGGATGTAACAATGATGAGCTGGGGGTTTTTTTGTTTTTGTTTTTTAATGAACTATAATTAACTATATTCTATTCACTATAATAATATATTTAATATTAATTTTCCTAACCTTTCCCAATTCTGGATTTTTGAAGTTTCTAAGAATCATATGAACTATCTATAATTTGTCCCACGTATAATAATTTAGACTAGTATTGTACTTTTTAACAGGTCATTTTTATCTCTTTTTCATACCTGGGTGTTTTGTTGTTGTCAGATATTGAAAAGCAAAATATGACACCACCAATTATGCAGAGTGAGGCTCCCGCCCATCCAATAAACAGAGCAGCTCCTAATTCATACCTGTGAGGAAGTATTACACAAGTATTACGGCTTACTTATGGGAGGTGGGGGTAAGCAGTATTTAACACTACTAGCCAACATTTAGTAAATGCTTGTTATCAATGTTTACTATTGGAACTTGTACAGGAAGGAATAACACCTTGTATCTATCTATATAATGCTTTAAACTCTTCTCAAAGTGTTGTTACAGCCATCACTTGACTATATCTCCCCAACATCCCAAAAGGAAGATGAAGGGATCCTGCAGGCAAAGTAGAAGCAAAGCCACCAAAGCCCAGGTCTCCTGGCTCAGCCAACATCTTTCCTCTGGACGTTGTGTGAACCTCACAAAGCTTTCCATCTCTTTATTGTCTTATGCAGGATAAAGTATTTAGGCAAAAAAGGAAAGGTTGCCTTTGCTTTCACTTTAGTTCAATTCAGTAAATGTTTATTAAGCACCTGCTCTCTGCAAATCATGTGCAAACTGCTGAAGGGTGACAGAATATGCCACTTCAAACATGCCACATTGGCCTAAGGATTATTTTGAGCTGAAGGCAATTGAGCAGATACAAGAAAAACTCTCTGCCTTCCCCTATTTGCCTACAAGCAGGACATACATTTGCCCTCCCCTCTCCACCAGGAAGGACAGAAGTTAATCATGATACAACACCAGACTCAGCCCAGAGATGGCACCAGAGGAATCTATGTAGCATACTTGACTAATTAGCCCTTATCTTCCACTAGTTCCCCATATATCTGCCTTGCCATTAGTTGCACCTCCCAGAAGCTCAAAGTCCTTTTTGTCATCCCTTCTCTACAAATCTATTGTTCTTTTGTTAAGATGCTATATAAGCCCAAGTCCTAACCACCCCTTTAAGTTACTCATCACTGGGTACTCCCATGTGTATGTGTGATGCACATGTTAATAAACTCTGTTTTTCTCTTGTTAATATATCTTATGTCGGCCTAATTTACAGAGCCCTAGTAGACAACCTGGGAGAGTAGAGGGGGAAAAAAGTTTTCCCTCTACAGTGCCCATGAGAAGTCAGAGGTAGGTACAGCATCATCTTGCTTATCACTACAACCTAGTGGAAGATGAATAAAAAATAACTATCATTTAGTGATCAATTTCTATTAAGCATCTCCTAGATGGCAGGCCATCACTACTGATGACTGGAGCATAAGTGAAGATAAATAAGACAGCCCCTGCCTTGGGGAGGTCACCATATTAGGGTGCAAATAATGCTACTGAAGACAAAAAAGAAAATCACAGTGCAGGGCTAGAGGAAATCCTTTTAGGGGAGGAGCTTCACCCAGAGAAACAAGGAATGAGAAAAGTATACCAAAATCTCAGGGGCTATGTGTATTCTCCTGTTTGCCTATCCTATTCTTGAAGAATAGTGGTTGTTTTGTTTTTTAATGAAGAAGTGGTTCTCAAAAACTTTTTTGGCCCATTGACTACCATTGCAAGGAAAAAACTGATGGTTGCCATTTTCTACTTAAGAGGGCGTTTCATTGTAAAATGAAGTTAGAATAGGAAGGATTTATTTGGATCGTACAGAATCCACAGAGGAGCTGAGAATGGAAGTAACTGAAGGTAAGAAAGACGTGCCAAGGTCGGCTCCCTCCCCAGCCCAACCCCCTGACCAGGTACAGGGCCAGGACCAGGATGAGGTATCAAGGCCACACCATGATGTTGATGGCCTCTGGCGTGAGCGACCTGTGCCCATCCTGAGCTTTGGCTCTTTTTCTATGCGCTGTATCATTATGTGAATTCCCATCAGGCACAGGTAGGCCTTCTGGTGTGGTTTGAGTCACAGCTGTGGTGGGTAGTTTAACAGCAGGGCCCCAGCCACCAGCTTAGAGGGGGCAGGAAACAACACTTACAGAAGATTAGGGACTTACGATCCATTCGCCTATTTTGACTACAGATGCGATTTCATGGCCTGCGTTTGCAACTGGGATGGGGTGATGTACACAATACTTCCTGCCCCATGATTCCTTCTTTCCTCACTTTTGTGTTGCCTTCCCTGGGAAATCAAGGTGATAGCTGAACCAAGAAACACCCAAGCACCTCATCCTGCACTGGAGCCCTGATTGGGCTCTGGGAACCGAGAAACTTCAACTGTTCCTATTAGAAGCAGTGGCAGAAGAAGAAGGCTGGTGGAAGTGGAAAGAAACACCTTCAGTTGGTACAAAAAATAGCCCCAAAGAGGACTGATTAGGGAAGTGCACCAGTGAAAAAGAAGAGAGTTTCCCAGATCAAGAGTGTTTAATTGGTAGTTTTATAAAAGATACCTCATTAAAATATCATGTTATACATCAAAAAAGGATGTCCTGGATTTGTAAAGTAAACATTACCTGTTCTCCCGAATCCTGCTTTTATGTTGGAACGAGATTATACAAATAAAACAAGCACAGTGCCGAGCTGTGGGTGCCTATCATTTGACCTCTTACATCTAAACATCCTGTAAGTTAGCTGGCATCAGACCCATCCATTCTCTTCCTTTTACTACGAAGTCAACTAAAGGCATGAGAAGACTGAGAATTTCTGCTTGGAGGACATTACGATGAGATTACAATTTAATGATACTTTCTATTTTTCTTTATTTTATCCCCCTAGAGTTTAGGCTATCTCTGCTCCTGAAACTATGTATTACTTAGTGTGACTATCCCTGGAAGAAATAGTCTTGAGATTTTTCTTAAACTATTTAGCTTTCTAAAATAGGATGCCAGTGCCAGGTACCACAGTGGACTAAAAATAAGTCTCTAATTATTACCATGTTTCCCTGAAAATAAGACCTAGCTGGACCATCAGCTCTAATGCGTCTTTTGGAGCAAAAATTAATATAAGACCCAGTATTACACTATATATAACCCGGTATTATATATTATATTATATTATACCAGGTATTATATTACATATTATAATATATTACATTATATTATATTATAAAGACCCAGTCTTATATTAAAATAAGATCGGGTCTTATATTAATTTTTGCTCCAAAAGACACATTAGAGCTAATGGTCCGGCTAGGTCTTATTTGGGGGGAAGCACAGTAACAGTGGTCAGTTAGAAGTGAAGGTAGTAGAAATCATAAACCACAGCTCAGCACTATGAATTCATTTAAAAGAGCACACACACATAAATACAGTGTTGTTACAAATCGAAGGACAAAATACCCAGGCAGTTCAAATGTCAGGAATTATGCTTTATACTCATTTAAGCATCACGAAACTTTCTAAAGGGATTTAAGAATCACGATTTTGGCTTATATCAAAAACTATTCATTTATTTCCTGTTTTTAAATATATTTTGATTTTCTTTAAGGCACCAAATATAGGCTGTATTCCACGGAAAATATCATTTCCATGTGAATTCCTTGTGAATTGAGTCGGAGACATATATTTAATAAATAATACCAGTTAATTGAAGTCTTTAAGAGATTAAAGAGATTACACCAATAATTTTTAACAATTCGGCTGTGAGGGCTTTTGTGATTTGGTTCTTTCTCTTTCAGGAACTTTTTCTTCTTTATTCTGTTAAAAGACATGTATAGCAAACTTACTCAACAATGACTTGAATTCATACCTATTAGTGTGCGTGATCTGGCAACAACAGACTTGTATTACTGAAAGACAGGACTGAGAGAGCAATACAATATGCACTCAGATGTGTCATGGAGCACACCTCCTTTGACACTGATTGGGAAACTTCACCTCTGCCTGGAAATCTTTCTTCATTTTTGGTAATGCCAAGAAGCTGACTTCAACACCTCAAGAAGATTATCCAAATTTCAGACGATTTGTTTGTTGTAGGTCTTTCTTTTGTTAATGATATCCTCCTGGCCCTAGGCCAGCTTTCCCACTCATGGTGTTGCCTCTTGACTGAGCTGTTACAACTGCCAACATGTCTTCATTATCCTGAAAAGCTGTAACTCTGCTTAACACCAGACAGATCCATGATTGTCAGGTTGAGGACAGAACTTCATTTTATAGATCAAAGCACTGTTTTTGGAGCATCTCTCAGATATTCTGCTCAGTTGATAGGACTAATTAAAAACTGCCGGTATGACTTTAATTCATGTATGTAATTGAATGTGAATTTGGGAAACGAATAATAGGGGGAAATGTACTTCTATACAGACATTAAAACACAGATTACTCACTTGAAATTTTCACAATAAAAGGACCATAAAGATCTAAGATGTTAAATTGTACTCTGAAGTATTGGACAAAGTTATTCTCATCCACCTGGCTATGCCTGGGGCTCTAGGCTATTGCTCAGGTCTTTCATTTCATGTTGAGAGAACCAGAACTAGAACCACTCCTCATGAACTTAATTCTGATGCATTTCATACTTCACCTCATATTTCCACCATGAAACCTTCACAGTAATCCTGAGTTAATGGATTAAGGAACACCTCTTATTTTCACCTCCTATTTTTGTCTTCCTTACACCCAAATCCCTATTATGACTCGATTTGCCATCCACAGGAATTGGTGTAGCCTAGGGTTTCCAGGAGGGAATTCCCACCCGTTCTCAGGAATTTTTGTCGCTTTTCCTTTGCCAAATCCCGAGATATAAACTGTTTTCTGTTTTCCAGGATGAATCGTCTCCACAAAGTGACGGCCGATACTACCAACCACCTGGGTTTGAGGAGTCGATTTTCCCAATTTCCCGACCAACTTTTCTTGGGATTCGGGAACGGAAAAGCGAAAAAAATTCCTGAGAACGGGTGGGGATTCCTGCCTGGAAACCCTAGTGTAGCCTATTCTGGTAATGACCACAGAGATGACAGGCTAGGCATTGTGCTAATCATGTGTTTCAAGGTGCATGAGAGAAACACAGCTCCTTTCTCAAGGATCTCACTGTCTGAGGGGGATAGTCACACATTAAGCAAATAATTATGGTGATGTGTGATGAAGCTTAACAATAGACTCAGAAGAGCCTGTTTCTGCAAAGTAAATATTACCTGTTCTCCCAAATCCACACAGCTATGGTTCAAGTAAATGTCTATGATAACAATAGTTACTATTACTGTCAGTTTACTGTACTAGGATTTTTCATGTGTGCCAAGATTTTTTTAAACGTATTATCATATTTGGTCTTCACTGCAATCCTGAGAGATAAGCTTTACAAGTGAGGAAACTGAAGCTCAAGCCCCATATCTCAGTTAAGTAAATGGTAGCACCAGGGTTTAAACCCGTAACTGTGATTCCAAACCCTGCGCTGTTAGCCATCATCCCTTCTTCCTTTTATGTACACCTTCACTAAGTAAAAGATTTCATTAATGTAAAAAAAAAATACAATCAATGCGCTGAAGTTTTAGTTCTCATTTCATAAAGCTGTTTTCTCTCTCCCTGGCTCATTACCTTCTCAGTGGCTCAAGAGCTCTAGGGTATGGAATTTTTTCTAAATTCCCTCAGGCTGTTTTTTCACCCAGCACAGAAAGAGGTGGGTGTAGTAATTAAAATCAGGACATGTTGGACTTGAAAAAGAGAGTCAGCTCCTCTAAAAACAAAACTAAAACTGTTTAATGAATGAAAAAACTCTCATCCTTTTAAGATCCCCAGAGAAGTGAAGTGACCTTGCTGAAAGTCACAGAGCCAGGAGCCAGGTCTTTTGCCATCCAGGACAGTGTTTGGTTCAAACATATTGTCCTAGTTTTAATCAAGAGTGGCGGCAGCCAAAATAAATATTCCAATTACCTTAAAACAACTAAATATGTTTTAAAAAAAATTTAAGTTTAGAAATTACACCTATATATTATCAATGTTAACATTTTAAAATTAAGTTCCATTGGCATGCCATTCTTTTAAAGATTACCATCTAAAACAAACTTTCCTAAACTCACAAACTTATGTAATCCAAGGTCTATACAATGGATTTTATATTAAATAAGTATGCTAATTTTACCTACAAACACATATCCCCCAAATACTCTACATTCTTTTGGGGTCCCAGTTACTAGAAGCAGGGTGTTTAGTGCCCACCAAACTGTGTATCTCCCTTAGGCTGTCCTACTCTAGTCTCACATAATTCCTATCAGTTAACAGTTCTCTCCCATTGCCTGGGAGGTGCCAAAAGATTTCCCGCCCAAGGTTCCCCATGAGATTACTAAAAAGTGGCAGGTGTCTTGCAAATGGTGGCTGAAGTAGAATGGAATAATTTCAATAATAAGCATCTACTTACACATGGAAACTTCATGGAGAATTGTCACATTTAGGAAAACCAAAATAGAGACTGCTTTGTTGTTGTTGTTGCCAATTCTAAATTGCTCTTCTGTAGCTAGTTTATAACAGACATGCATGCTTTACCTTTCCATTTGTTATGATTTATCATGACGGTAGTTCAGAATTCTACAAATTGTATATATTAATAACAGGTAACACTTACTGAGCACTGTGGTAGGCGCTTTATATGTGTTCTCTTTAATCCTCTGCCCATTCAGAAGTAGGAGGTGCTCTCTGTTATCCAGACTAGGCAACTTCATCTTCCCTGAGGTCACAGGGGAGCAAGGCCAGGGTATGACCAGAGGTCTGACTCGAACACCTGCCTCTTAACCTCTCTGCTGCCTTCCCTCTCCAGATGTGTGTCAAGTGCTCAGTAGAAGTCTTTACAGAAGTTCAAAAACTTGCCAATTACCCATGGAAAGTGAAAAAATCATCCACAGTATAACTTAATATAATACTAGCCAAAGTAAATTGTAACTTACAAGAAACAGCTCATGTCCCCAAAATTACATAGTTCAATTCAAAAACAAATCTGTTGTCTGGCAACGTGCATGCCATTGATCTCCTCCATTCATGTGGATAATTGGGAGTTTACTGGGCCTGTATTTTAAGTGAGAAATGATGTGCTGAGTCATAATACCCCGAGTAGGCATAATAACATGTTTACACGCACATTCTGAAGTCTGAATTATCTGACACTGCAGAAGGGGCTGTTCTTCAAGACTGGAAATTCCTAAAAGAATCAACACAGTCCAGAGATACCTGAGAGCATGAGCAGCATTGGTGAGCACAAGAATCTGTGTGTGTAGAGACAAGTGTGCACATCTATCTGTATTGAGGGAAAAAGACACAGACAGACTTGCAGCAAAAAAGCTTGGGCCAATTAAAAGCATATCTGCATTTTATTCAGAATCCTCAACAGCCTACCTGAAAACATTTTAGAATTGAACCAGGTGTTGGGGGAAAATGTATGTAGAATCGGTTCTCATGAGGAGGGTCTCAAGAGTATCCATCTGACAGTTTCACATTGTTGCATATCTCTAACTCAATGCCATGACTGAGATGATTCGAAATAAGGAGAAGAAATTACGTAAGCCTTGTTTCTTTTAAATGGTTTCATGCTAGGTCCCTTTCAAACCTGTCTTCTACTTGAGAGCCAAGCATCTTACAACAATTGTCCTCTCTATTAGGTCTCCAACATTTCAATATACATTTCTCTATGGCTAACCGTCATATACTGCATAAGGTAAGGAACTGCTTTATTAATGTACTCTACTTTCTTAAGGGTCAGTACCCTTCAAAAGAATAGCTAACATTTATTCAGTGCTTACTATGTGCTAGGCATGGTTGTAAACAGCTGAAATGTGCTATCTCATTTAATCCTTACAATAACCCCATAGTACCTATTATCCCATTTTACAGATAAGGAACACAGGACACAGAAAGGACAAGTAACTTCTTCAAGGTTACACAACTAATAAGTGGCAGAGCTGGGGTTTACTCCAGGCAGCCTGGAACCAGGGTCCTTACTACTTTTTTAAAAAGTACAGTTTTTTAAAGTTTTAAAGGAATTTTTACGAACACAGACAAACATGCATGCGGCAAATTTCACAAGTGAAGCACGCATATGCAACCAGAAACCTGAGCATTACCAGCACCCCAGAGCCCTGCTGTGCCCCATTCTAGTCACGGCTGCCTTCTCTGACTTGTAACCACTTACGTGAGTTTTGCCTGTTCTTGTACTAAAATAAATGGAACCATGCTATATGCATTCTTTGGAGTCTGGCTTCTTTCCCTCATCGATGATTGTGAGATTTATCCAAATGGTTGTCGATGGTTCATTCTCATGGCTGTGTAGTGTCCCATTGTGTGACTATCCCCCACTATCTACTCTATTGCTGATGGGCATTTGGGTAATTTACATTTTAGGCTATCACAAAGAGTGCTGCTATGAACATTGTACGTGTGTGTTGGTAAAAATATGGATGTATTTATGTGGGGTACACCCCTAGGAATGGAATTCCTGGGTCACGTGTCCAGATTTACTAGATGCTGCCACACAGGTTTCCAAAGTGACTGCACCATTTGACGCTCCCACCAGCAGGGTGTGAGCATTCCGTTTGCTCCATGTCCTCACCAACGTTTTCCCTACCACAATAATTTTTTAAACTTTATTTTTTCAACCAAAAGTCATTAAATCAACATTTCTTGAGAGCCTATGTGTCGAGCACTCTTCCCAGTGGTGGGCACATCCGAGCCCGCGCTCTTAAACGGTATGTGACGGTGCCTCCTCTCCCGGTTCCCCTGACCAAAACCTCCACAAGCGTGTTCAAGTCCTTCTATCTCAGGAGAGATGCAGAGATGCAGACAGACAGACAGTCCTACACTACTGCTGACTGACCATCCTTGCTGCAAATGTCACGGAGCACGGACTAGCTGTAACAGGTTCTCAAATCGGCAGGATGTGGTCTCTTGCTTTAATAAGCTCCCGGTCTGATTTGGAAGATGCACCAATAACCAAGTGCTAACCGCCCAGTAGGATTATGATAGAAGCATTAGGCACAACACGAGCAGCCAGGAGGGCACCTTACCCAGAATGCAACCCCTGCAGGACAAGGAGGGGTTAACCAGGATGTGAAAAGAAGAGGGAAAGGCCCGGGGGGCGGGGTGGTAAAAGCTGAGCAACCAGAAAGCATGGCAAAGTAGCAGGAATTGTGACTTCATGTACTGGTCAGGAAAAACAAAACACAGTTGCCAAACACTTGATTTCCAAATAGATTTTTAAGTCATGCTAGCATAATAAAGCATCAGATCAATTGACCTGAAGTGGCCTTCGCTACCACTGAATAATGTCATAAAACAATACCTTTTTAATATTTAACAGTTGAATTGTTTTGTTCACATGTCACTTCTATGGACTCCCTTATGCAAGAATCTATGAGCTGTACCAACATTAATTCATTCTCCAAATAACCTCATGAATGGAGTAAGCGTAAATAAGTCAACATCCATAATTCATTACATTATAATAAGAACAGAAGTTAAATATCTTGGCAAAGTCACCTAGAGAGATCGATATTCCTTTCAACTTCAAGGAAAACGAGTGTAATCTAGAAATATACTTCTTGAACTGTCTATTGCTCATTTAACTTGACAGGTAACAATGAGAGAATTTATCAGAAAGTAGATAGCTGTTTATTTCTAACTACTAAGTAGCCACAATGGTGAAAAGATTTTACCTAAGCAAAGCTTAAATCCTAAAGTAGAAACTAAACATATGCCAGGAATAAAGAATGCTCGAGATAAGTAACTCCATGGTTTTAAGAACTCTGAAAATAGAAGAGCCCGAAGATGAGACCCAAACATGAGAATATCTGAACCAAAACATTAATGATAAATCTCATACACTAAAAGAGAATAAATGTAAGATCATGATGACCTATTTCCTCGATTAGGGCAATTGATTCAGTGCTCTAACTTTGCACGCTTTAAAAGAAGTTTCTTTATGTCAATCAAGTCTTACTTGGAACAGTTTATCTAAGACAACAAAAGCAAGCCATTCAGGAAGTTAGTGGTTTGAACAACAAAGCAACAGTGGAAATAATGTAATTAAATTTCAACTCCCTATGATGGTGAATCATGTTAATGGGTGCCTGTTACCAAAAGCTTGCACAAGGGTGGGGGTGTTTTGGAGGAAGAGGGGAGGATTTGGTAGATTTTGTTATTAGATTGGTGCAAAAGTAATTGGTGCAAAAGTAATTGCGGTTTTTGCAATATATATTTTTTTAACCTTTTAAACTGCAATTACTTTTGCACCAACCTAACACAACAAAAAGAAGGAAGCTGGTTTGAAACAGCCCAAATGGAAGAGTTGAGAAATAGTTTTCAAGGTTTTGCAATAGCCCACCCTGGAGTCATAAAACATAATCATAACTTGAATGAAAGCAAGAAAGCAAAACCAAAGGAAAAACGGGGCAATGACAGAAAACAACTACAATCTTAATTTTCATCTCCCTCTCCTCTATTAGAGGTGTTGATAAATGGAAAACAGATGAAATCAAGTTAGTTGATTTGTTGGTTTTTATAGGAGTTCTATTTAAATGAAGTTTGTGAATTCCTCTACATGTCACATGTCATTTTTATGCCCCTATTCAATCATTGCGGGTAATTAGAATCTGATTATATTTACAGTTCTTAGGCCTTGACAATTCCTTGATCTAAGTGGACTTTATGGAAGTCACGAGGGCCTTTCCTTGTGGAAGGCACTGCTGGGGACAGAGATATGAGAGAAAGTCCATATCTCAAGGAGCTAACATGTTCTCAATAAGCAGTTTGTTTCTTGTTGTTGTTGTTGTTTTGTTTTTTAAATAAAATCTGTATTTTCCATAAGGCCTTGGCATGAAGGGTCTGTTATTTGTAAATACTACCAATCTGTAAATCGTGTTATTTTCCATAACCCCTAGCTCTTGTGTTTTATAAGGGAAATTGGCAAATTGTAGGTGTTATAGCTTAAGTCACCACAGAAGAGCTAATAAAGACATCTATAAAGATGAGCGATATCTTAAATACTACATGAAATTAAAAAGCAATCTTAATAATAGCTAATACAATACAGTCATCGCTAATACAAAGTGTTTGCTCTTTTCTAATCAGTTCTAAGCATATATATATACACTTTCTTAACTCACAGTAACTCTGTGTAAGGAGTACTAGCATTATCCTGATTTTACAGATGAGAATCTAGACACGCAGAGAGAGAGTAGGTATAGATAGAAAGAGGAATGCTGGGAGACCAAGAGTGGGAATTGGATAGTTCGATGCAGCATCAAGAATGTAGAAAAGAGGAAAACCTTTCAGAGTCCGTAATTTCCAAACTGAGTTTAACCAAATACTGAAAGGAGAATAAGAAATCCCAATGGTACTAAAATGACTTGGGTGACTGAGCACAGCAAGCACAGAAAAGAAAAAATCATGAAAGACAAGTTGAAGTTACAGTGCATATAGGAATCAGCCTTTACCTTCTGAAGAAAGATTTAAACTGTTTTCAAAATTCTGACAAAGACATCCTTAATAATTGTCAGGAAAATAAAAACAGTGATGTAGAAAAGATAATCCAGATAAGTAAGCCATGTCTTTAATATATAAGACAAACCATGAGAAATATGGTTTTGTTGTATATGATACCAAACCCTGAAATAAAAATGTATCATTTAAATGAAAAATGGTATTTCATTTAACTATCATTAAAATGTTTCTAATCTTCAGGAGCACAGTCTCAGTTTTCATCTCAATGTTTGGTGTCATGCACATCTGTGCGAATCTCATTATCAAAAACTCGTTAGGAGAAAATTTATAAATCAGGAACACATCTTTTTAACATAGGCAGGGGAGTAAAAAAGTTAGTCTTGGGTCCAAAACAGCTGTTTTTGTTTCCCATTGAATAAAATTTCAGAATAAAAACTATTTTTAAATGTATGAAAGAAATTCTCTCAATGACAAATACATATAGCGTACTGTAACAAAAATTACGAAATAGGATATTATAAATCATGCAGTTTAGAGCAAGCATTCTAGACTTCGGCTACCTGGTTTGAGTCATAGTTCAGCCTATTAGTTTAGTCCAAGTTCTCTTGGACACATTAGGTGAACTCCTTCCTTAGTTTTAAAAAAGGGAGTACCAAGAGACCCTATTCCATAAGGCTGTTGTTAGAATAAAAAAATATTTACACTGTTCTGCTTGATACATGGTAGGGACTCAACTTGTTAGCTACTATTTTCATTCTGTGTCATTCTATTAGCATTTACTATTTATGCATAAACTATACTAAAGAGAAAAGTAGGAAATCAATTTTTTGAAGAGTTCTAAAGTGATGTAGACCCGACCAGCTATTTTAGTAATTTTAGTAACTTTTAAAAATTCTATAACATTTGCTCTGAAGACCGAAGAAAAATCAACAGCCTGACTGATAGCAAGACACATGCATACACGTGTGGCTTTCTACAGAGGCATGTGGTATATTCTCATGGAGCACAAAATATTTGATATATTATTATTTCTAATTTGTATCCCTGGGGTTTTCCCAATGCAAAGAAATACGCCTAGAGAAACTATAAAAAGCAGCAGCCCGTAGTTAAAAAACAACAACAAATAAATTGATCTGTAAATGCCAAAGCATTCACCTGCAACTGAGACTGGTCACATCTGGGTGTCTGTGCCACTCCTAGAGTATTTTTTTTTCAAAAACTTTGCATATGTACAATTTCTTTATAAAGTTTATTAGGTGCAGCTTGTTAAGGCCATAGTTAACAGAGCATAAAAATGAAAAACAGTAGTTCATTTAAATATCATTAAAATGTTTTAATCTTCAGGAGCATAGTTTCCTTTCAGTTTCACCTCAAAATTTGTCTAGATGCTAGCATCTGGCACATACCATTTCCAATGGACAAAATCAAGGCAAGCTTTTAATTTTCTGCTGTCACACTTCATCAATCTTTCCTCCCTATTTTACACCTCTATTCCACTTTTCCTCCACCTGGCTTTATTTTGTGATGTCCAGTGGATGAAGGTTAGAGCTCTAAATCCTATGCCTTGCACTCTTTAGAGACAAGATACCATGTAACACTAATGCAGTATTAAATGCATTATTTGCCAATAGAGCACATAAAATGTTTACTCCTGAATGATGTCATCAAACACCATTTAGCAGGATGTCTCATTTTCATAACCCATGTGGGAAATCTATGTACCTTCATTTAGAATATGACTTTATATACATTTCCTATGAGCCAGAAACATACAGTACTTACTTTTGCTCAACATAGAGAGGATCAAAGAATTCCGTTGTGATTTTGTTTGCATACAGGGAACAACCGGTCATTGAGCATAGCCCTAAAAAGTATCAGAGGGGAAGTACCATAGTTAGTGATATTTCATTAACACGGTGAACGTACCTTGTTCGGAAGAAAGTTACTATTTACCTGACAGTATGAAAACAATCCCAGCCAAACAAGCGATCTTTGCTTTGGTTTTATCTGAGCCTCCGACTTTGGTACACTTCATTCCAAACAGGGCAAATATGGAAGCAAAGAAGCCCAAGCTGACAGCGGCAATCATAAGTCCTCTACATGCCTGGATATAACCTGCAATTAGAGTCATTCACATTAACATCAACAGGTGGTTGTCCAGGGATCAATCCTTATTTTACATTGTCCTTTTGAATGATTGGTCTATTTTCCAAAATAATAATAATACTAATAACCATAATTGTTAAAGCAGGTGGTGAAGACAAGTAAGAAAGCAAGTTCGTCTATGTAGAGTGCCGGTTCTATGTCACCACACACTTTTTTTTTAAATTTATTTTTTAAATTTATTGGGGTGACAATTGTTTGTAAAATTACACAGATTTCAGGTGTACAATTCTGTATCACATCATCTGTAAATCCCACTGTGTGTTCACCACCCAGAGTCAGTTCTCCTTCCATCACCATATATTTGATCTCCCTTACCCTCATCTCCCAGCCCCCACCCCCCTTACCCTCTGGTACCACACACTTTTAAGTTTGGCTTATACATAACCCTCAGATTAGAACTTTGAGTGTTGTTATTCACATATGAGGAAACAGGCATGCAAAGTTTATATGATATGTCAAAAAAGAGTCAGAAAAAGGCAAAAATGGATTCCATCCAGATCTGACTACAAAATCCACGTAACACTGCCTTTCAGTGCAGGAAACATCATCTGCCACTATCTCAACCCTCTTACTCCCTTGCATATGGGCCTTTTAAATAGATATTTTAATGTTTTTGACATTAGAAAATTTATAATTGGGCAGCATGACTTCCCAAAGGATCAAATCTTCCAATATTAGTGAAACCTTATAAATGACAGCAACTAAAATATCATGAACCATGAGGAGTCTAAATCTAGAAGTATGTTAATGGCATTGTATTATTTTCAGGGTGCATATAAGAAAATTTGGTTAAAAAAAATTGGTTATTTACTAGAAGAATATTTTATAATTATTAAATTAACTGACTGTGTATATGCTTTCAAAGTAACCCTAAAAGCTTGTTCTCTTGGTTTGTTTGATCATTCTTCCTACACCCTGCATTTCCGCAGTCACATATTTTTATTTGCACAGCCAGGGTGGTGGCAAACTTCAGCCTGGCTTTCGTCCAGACACTAACAAATTTTAAATTAATAGGGTTTAAACTAATAAACTTTTACCACATAAGGTCATTTTCATTTCAGCCTGAGACAATGCCATATTTCTAAAATAGTCATGGCACCCACTAGGTGTAAGTAAATATTTGCTAAGCAAATGAACATACATGAACATGCGGTTTACATTTGGAATTAAACTTGTTAATCTGAAAAAAAAACTTGTTAATGCCAAAATACTGAAAGTCAGTTATTATAAGTATTCAAGCAAAGGCTAAGATAAAGAATAATGCTAAAGCTATGAGAATCATAAATTCAGGGAATAATGCTGGCAGGTGACCTTCAGTCCATGCTTCTTTGGGAAAGAATAAAATTTTAAGTTTTAATCCTAGTCCTGGGATCCATTTTGAAGAGTACACACGCTCTTTTTTAATTGAATAAATTTAGGGCCCCACAAACTGCAGTGACGATGATCTTCCGTTTTATAGTGTGAACTACTGCCAGACAGAAAATAATTTCACTGATGGTGAAACTATCAAAAACAGCAAAAGAAACTTACTTTGAGCAAAACAGAACAATGGAGGCTGATATTCGCAATCGCAATTATGTGGCAGGGCCCCATGGGTCTCTGCTGCCAATAGCACCGACCTAGCTCTGTTTTCCCCTTCAGCCCTCCAGTCCCCCTGCCAGAACCCAAGCAGCAGGCAGCACCGAGAGAAGACACCTGTTAGTGCTTTGCACGATTAAAGAGTGTCTACCAGGAGAACACAAACGGCTTTTCATGTACCACCAGAGCTACTGAAACAGTGTGAGTTCATTATTTTTTGAGATTTCTTTTCATCTGTGATTTTGAGGTGTTTTAGCCAACTCTGACTGTAATCACTAAACAGACAAAACAGTGTGTGGGATGTAACCTCATATAATATGTGTAAAAAAAAACAAAACTATCCCAGGAAACTTTATCATGCCCCATGATTTGCCTTTACTATAGTAACCTTATAGGTTTTATGAACAGAAAATGCAGGCGCTGGCAAACAGTTAAGCCCTCCAGTCAGCCCATTTAGACCATGGAATGCAGTTTCCCAGATGGTAAACAGTGGTTACAATCCGAGACCAAAGCATTCAATCGTTACTATGACTGGGAAAATAACAGCAGTCTTTAAACTTATTTAACCACTACGCATAACCTTTTTTCTGAGTTTCCCACTCAGGTTTTCCACCTTAGCCCTTGTAGCTGCAGCAGGACCAGTCCCTTGGCACAAGTCCAAGAGGAGAGATGGGGAGAGCAAGGATCCGACTTGGTCAGGTCCACCCTCAGTACCACTTAGAACCCTAATGTAGAGGGAAAGGTACCTCTTTCTCGAGTGAAAACAGTACCAATACATAGGCTGCTAACTTGTCTCATGCACCAAAGAAGGCTCCTCACCAGCACAATCATTGGCTAGATTTTCTGAAACAGGGAGCAAAGAGCAAGGGTTGGGGTTCCTGGGGACCAGGTCCCCTGCCAGCCATAAATGCAATCCAGTTGTTGGTAAGCCTGGTTTGTAAATTAGGGGTTACCAGTCTCTAAAACACCCATATACCCAGGCCTTAGCTGACTCTCAGCCAACGCAGTTTATCTTTTGCAAGGCAGACCTCTACAACCTTGCTTTTTAATAGTTCCTCAGGGCAAAACTTTTAAGTAATACCATCAAGCCAAGTGGTGGTAAAAACTAGTCAAGGAGGCCAGTTATTTTTGACAGGTCTAATTTACTGACACAGTTAATAGCTAATTAACACATTAAAGTGCTGAGGCATGCACATATTTACTTAGAACTTCTCTGAAGTATAATTTATAGTTAATTCTCTTCAAAGAAATGGCAAACATTTCCACTAACAAAAATAGATGGCATATACTAAAAACAATCCGCCTGAAAATGATTCTCAGCTGAAGTTCAAGTAGTGTTTTGAAAGGAACATGGGTTAGCAATAAACAGAAATCACTAGCTCATTCAACCATACAATTTTCAATTAGTAAAATACAGTAACTTGAATGAATTTTGTTAGAGGAAACCTTCAAGTTGTCCCTTAAAAGTTAAGTGTTTTCCAAACGGTGTGTACCTGATTTCCCATTTCAAACCAGTAAAAATGAAAATATTCACTTGGTGGAGATAATTTCCTAGTAACACAGGAGCTACTAGTTGCTGGATTAAAGGGAGGGGGGAAAAGTGCTTTTCTTATGCTAGTAGCTTTGTGTACTTTTTGCAAATCCTTTGAAAAAAGAGTAGTATGGGGGGAAGGCATGAACTTTGAATTTCAGCTCTGGTTCTTCTATTTACCCCTGTGTACCCTTGTTTACATTAGCTAATCTCTCTGAGTCTCTGTTTTCTCATCTGTAAAACAGGGATAACAGCACTTACTTCACAGGATGAATAATATGAACAGAGTGTCTGGTGAGGGTAGAAACGCATTGAAGCTTCCCTTCCATAATACTAAGATTGATTCTAAGCAGAAACTGGGGTCTTAACAGGGAAATCCATTAAATCTAGACAATTAGCTTTTCTCGGTCTCATTTTCCTTATAGGGAAAACTAGGATGACCATGATACCACTTGATGAGGAGGAATCAGAGCTTTGACCTCATATGGGAAATTCAAAATAATGACTCCATCATCTGCATCCAAGAGGCTTGTTCTTCCATCTTAGACGAGGGAGCCTGAGCCTTCTCTCTCCCTTCTTGGATTTTCTTCTCAATCTATACCTTATGCGTGGTTTAAGGGGAGGGTTTGCCTGCTCAGGCCTGTGGCCACCAGGGCCCACTACAATGCAGCCTTCCCCTGGCACTGCAAAGGTAGTGTCACGAAGTCCACGTGCAGCACGCTGTGGGCAGGACCTGCCCCAGAAGCAGCAGTCAACAGATGTGGCTGCCCTGGGAACACATGGCAGAGAAAAGACAAGCAGACGGGCCTGCTCTGAGAAGTTCCAGTTGAAGATGGGGGAATCAACTCCTCTCTAAATGAAAGTGCAGTCGTGTCACTGAATCCCCCAAAATGTTATTCTGGGAGATACAGAAAAGTAAATCCATCGCTTTGGGGTAGGCAATGCCTTCCTTCCTAAGCCACGAATGGCAGAGCCAGAGGGAAAAGTCTGATAAATCTAATAATGGTACACATTTCAAAGATTTGTATGAGAAAAGTCTTCAGAAATCTAAAAGACAAACAATGGGCTGAGACTGCAACATATAAAACAAATCAAAGACTGACATCCAGAATTAAAAAAACAACAAAAAAACATTTAAACCAAAAGGAAATAACAGAACCATGGGCATAGATATGGACAGGCAATTCACAAGAGATAAAATAAAATAAATGAACAGTACATAATAAGATGGTGAAAATCACTGGTAATCAAGGAAATGCCAATTAAAATAATAATATGATAACATGTCACCCATAACATTGGATGAAAAACTTAACGGTGAGAATGTGGAGAAATAGGTATTCTTATACACTATTGTGGAATGTTATTTGGCAGTATAGACTGAATAGTAAAACAAATATTCTACTGCCCTGATGATACCATTTCTCATTATCTACTCTATAAAAATACACATATGCACACACAAAGAGAAAAATATAAAAATTTTCAGTAAAGAGCTGACAATGAAAAGATGGAAGGGGTCCAATGTCCAACAGTGCATAAATGGTTAAATAAACCAGTTTGTCCAGACTAATGAATACTATGCAGTCATGAAATATAACTACTTCTATATGTGCAGACTGGAAAAAACATGTTATTAATTTCAGAACGTTGCAGAAAAATAGGTAATGTGATGTCATTTATGTATTTTAAAGTCATTATCTAGATACATGAATGCACTTGGAAGGATATTTTGCAAGCTGGGTTGTATATAAATGTCACTCCTCTATTTGATCCATTCTCAACTCCTTATAAGAGCTTAATAATTGAGCGCTATGCCTTCCTTCTTCCTCACTGACCACCATGCCCGCAAATCTTGATACCACCTCAGACACATAAGGTGAAAACTTCACTATTCTGCACCCAATAATCTCCAAGGAGCATTTATTTCTCTCTTCTCCCTTGTCCTCCCAACTGTCCTATAGAAGGACGCATACCTATCTAGCACACTATTTCAGGTAATAATACAGTTACAACAGAAGAATGCACTTCGGACAGTAACTGTCAATCTCATACTCCTGAATGCAAACCACAGAAACAAGAGCCTGCCTGTTCAAAGCATCTACCTGGATCCATGCTCTGCAGAGCACAGGAAATTCAACAGTAGTTCTAGGGAATCAACAGTGTCCCAGCTACTAATTTTACACAGCAGGACACAGACCCGGGTGTCACCCATCTAAAACTAGACACATATGCCCTTACAAGAAGGTCCCATCAAATACCACATTGAGCAACAGTTTGCTTTTCATGGCAAGCACCATCTTAGGGGAATTAAATCTTGTCTTTTATTTACACAGCTATGCAAATAAAAACTTGCAGTGCAGTAATAAAAGAAAAAGAAAACACCTCAAATCTAGAAATAATGTAAATGACTCTCCTTAAGTTTCTGCCAGGATCCATCTAGTCATGTGCTATAAAATCCTGAAAGAGCCCAGAACTTGAACAGTTATTGTCACCACGTTGACATCTACTGTTGTCTTGAAACTAAAAGTCAGTTTTTTATGTGCACATCTACCTGTTGCTATAATGCAATGCAATATAAAGCCTAATTAACAAAAACAATGCAGAAAACAATTTTTAAAAGAACACCACGAGGGAGACCCGGAGAGCAGACAAGGGTGCATGGACACAGAACTTGTCAGTCTCCCGCACAAGATTCTTGCTGGCGCTCTACCCTCTGAGACACAGCTAAGGGCTATTTATTTTCCTAAATTCTGGAGGAAGCATTAAAGCCTAGGCTGGCACGTTTGTAGAAGCGTTTTCTAGGGGGGCACTCCCTCCCCTCCTGCACTGTTGCCTTTTCTCCTGCCCACTTTTAAAAGAATTCACGAAGCGGCTAAAGGAGTTCAGGGCAAGCTGATTTCTCTTTGACAAGTCAATGGTACCATTTTAATCAGAATCTAGCTCTTCTAGGGAGGGCTGGATGGAGCAGACATGCCCCTTCTGCATGACTCCGTGTCCTAACAGTCCCACAAGAGAGAGATGGGCGTCCCACAGCCGTGTCCTCTACTCTCAAGACGGCAAAGCTGCTTCCCTCCACCCCCGATGCCTGAAAATCACCCACGCCATCCAGACCTGTCTGCGTATAACTCCCACCCCAGGGTCCCAGGCTCAGACAGGCGCCCCCGCTGAACAGACCTCTGGGGAATCTCCCCAGTTCCCTCAGGCCCTGGGGGGGAAGTGGGACCCGGACTCGAAGGAGTCTGGCCTGGGGGTCCCGCGGGGGTCGTGAGGCCCAGCGGGCGCCCCCGCCTGCTGGCCGGAAAGAAGTGAGAGCCGGAGTGGGGGCCGAGGGGATGCAGACCGTCCAGCGCCAGCATGGAGGGGAAATCCTTGCAGTTGGAGACACCCGTGGAGTCGGTAACGCACGTCTTCCACAGGTTGGCCCAATAGGTGGCGGTGGTGATGACCGTGCCGTCGATGGTGGACACCTTCCAATAGTCGGTGGGCAGCGTGGAGGACACCAGCACCCATCCCGAGATAGAGACCATAAAGGCGATAATCTCCGAGGCTGTGCTCGCCATGCCGCCCGCTGCAGCAGCGCTCGCGCTCACGTTCCCACTCCGCGCCACGACCCCCGCGCGCCCGATCCCAGGACTCCGCCTCCTGCACCCCCGCCCCCGCCCCGCCCCGCCTCTCCCATCCCTGCCCGCAGACCCGGCGCTAGGGGGCGCTCACCGACCTGAGGACGCGCCCTCAGGGCTCGCGGGGCGCCTTTAAGGTCGCTATCCAGGTCTTCCCAGCCGGTTGGACTGGCGACTGCGGTCGGGAGAAACGCTGGCCTGCGCTCCCTTTCGTCCCCTGCCACCTCATCTCGGGGGCCGAGGATTCGCGGAGAATAGCTCTCCTGTTGGACAGACTGGCAGCCGGATATGGACAACCCGTTGCGTCCCACCTCCCTCCTCCCCTCCCCAGCCTACCCAAGACAAACAGCTTGACTTCCAGAGTACCTTGTAAAAGCAGTGCGGAAAATGCCTCTTGCGTGCCCTGCAAAGACGGGGCGTGGGAACGCAGCCCTGGAGTTGCTGAGCTCTAAAGGTTTTCGTGCTACGCTTGTTTGGGTGACCCTGTTTGGCTTGTCAAGGAGGGATCGCTGTGGCAGTCCTGGTCTTGAAATAGGCTTTGCCCTAAAATTCTGCAGTTCTGTTTGGCCAGGTACTATGAGGAAAGTCATTGTACAGAGGTGCCTGGCACCTACATTCAAGATTGCCGCGTATGAAAGGCACAGGCTCCCTCAGAGCCTTCATTGCTGTCTGCAGCTTGAATGTTCGGGTCAGAATGCCGACCTGCTGATACTAACGCACTCCGCACAGGACAGGCATTTAAGACGTTTTTCCTGTAGGACTCTTCCAGCTCCCAGGTCTGAGTCTATTCAATGAATGATGGTTCTGTCACAGTTCTGTTTCTTGTTTTACTTTTTTACCACCTCCACCTTTCACACCTGATTAAAGAATAAACTCATTCATTCCTTCATTGCTGTCTTAAGGTATACACAAAGATCAGGATGTACTTTCGACTCCTGAGGTCACAAATCTGGGCACAAATGAGAGAACAAAGACACTGGCTTTATTATGGGGTTATTATTTGTCTGTTTAAAGTTCTTGCAGTTCTTGGGATGAACTTTCAGGATTCACTTCTTGCCAAAAGTAACCAAAGGTCTAAAACCTATAAAAATAAGTCCGCTACAATAAAGCTAGCTGCTGATCCTGTTTCACAATCTTTGTGCAGGGACACTTTGGTTCATTGTGAAGAATTTCTCAATTCCCTTTTGTCATTTTTTTTTTAACCAAATGGATACAGAATGAAATTTGAGGTGATTCGATGTCTATTGAGAAGACAGGAGGTTGGACTACAGAACCACCAAAACTTAGATTTAGAAGGACCATTGAAGACTGTTAGGACGTGCTCACACTCAATACAATTATCCTATCTATTTCTAGAGATAATACTCAGTTCATACTCTAACCTTCAGGGACACAGGTTCAGGGCATGGCGGGTCTAGAGATAATACTCAGTTCATACTCTAACCTTCAGGGACACAGGTTCAGGGCATGGCAGGGTGTGTTATGGTTTGGTTTGGTTTTGACAGCCTTTTTGAAAGTTTTTCTTCATATTGAACCCAAACCTATCTCTCCTTAACTTCCACCCAAATGCAGTCATGTGCACTGAGACACCCAGGGTAAGTCTTACTACTCTTTGGCTGTGCAGCAGCCCTTGGGAGGTTTGTGTATGTGTGCGTGGCCGTCTCGTGGCTTGTGTAAATGAGAATAAGGGTGAAGATGGTTGGCCTGGTGGGATGCAGACATGCTGACACTACTGTACTGTCCTTGGTCCCAACTTGTCCTGATGTGTCATGTTGGGTTCACCACTAGGTCAAATTTACAGACAGATTGGGAAGCACCTACCTAACCTCATCCTTTTAATCTTCCCTGCTATTCAAAACACTCACCTTTGGGTATTGACTACAAAGTGCCCTCTACTCTTTTGTATGATTTGCCTTTTTAAAGTGATTTTACCATCTTGTCTTGTGCCCTCCAGTATATTTCCACTATTATTTCTATGCTTTATTCCTCTCTGGATGATTTGCCTGTTTCTGATCCAATTTACTGTTTAGAAAGCACAAAAATTCATGAACAAAAAAATCAGGACATTCCCTACAGATTTTCCTAAAATTAAAAATTACACAAATTTTGGTTTTGCACGTTATTTCCTGGCCTTATTTGACAATCTTTTTGTGTATTTGTGTCTTCCTCATGGTAGGCACTCACTAAAATTGTTGATTCTTTTTTTTTTAATAAGACAAAACCCTTACTTACTTTTGACACACAAAACAATGTAGTGTTGTGACCCTGGAGACACAAACAGGTCCTAATTAATCAAAAGCTTGGATATAAATTTATTTGTTTGGAAGCAAAGGCATATTGTTTGTTAAATTAAGGAACTATGAAGTATGGTTTGGTGTTTTAGACCAGTTCCCGAAAGTTATTTAGCAGATAATGTAGCTCTATTATACTTTTAAAATCCATAAACCCAGATCAGCATTGCAACATAGCTTGCAGAGGAAACAAATTCTGAATTCCAACTTGAACTGCAAGAAAGATACTCCCCTCCACCCAACCACTCTCTGCTCCATCACTGAATCAGCCCGTTTAAGCCAGAATCTCTGGGGGTGGCTCTAGTAGTGATCTTTCCAAAGCTTCTAATTTACAACCAGGTTGGGAACCATGGCTCTGACCATTTGAGATTCACATACATGTGTATGAACCGTTAATTTAGTAAAACAGATGAAGTGTATCATAGAAAGAATATCAATTTCTTGGTTGAAAACTTTGAAAAAAAGAAATATTCTTTTACTGTAGAGATTATAACATACAGTTTCAATTTAAAAGGAGTTGAAAATACCACAAGCAACCCATAAATTAAGAGCTGGATGGCAGTACTATTAGTTCCTTTGCCAGCTCAAACAGACTAGGATCGTCATGCTTGTGGACTTGATTTATATTCTACTTTTATCCTTTGTTTATTCTATGAGGTTGGACAACCCTAAATTCTTTTATTTCCCTGGCATGTACTGCATATGTACTATAAAGAGTTATATTTTAGACCCCACAAATGCCTGACCAAAGGATGAAAAATATTAACTTTTTTTAATACCTGAAGAATATTATGTAATGAATCAACCATTTATTTTACAATGTCTTATATCTAAACTTTTCAAAACCAGTTTAGTCAGAAGACACCTAAAGTTACTACAGTCTACCACATAATTCAACATAAATATTTCCAGAAATTGAAACAGACCAAACAGAGATTTTTAAAAAGAAGTAATGGGTGAAAGGCCCGTTTTACTTTAAGATTACAGAGACCCAAATAACCTTTGCAGTTAATCTGCAAACTGATTTACAGAGTACCTTTCAACTGATAAATGCTTCCTTATTTTCTTTAAGATTCAGCTCACTGAAATTTTTATTTAACTATTCATAACAAACTATTCTTATTAAAATATAAAAGTGAATACAGTTAGAAAATTACTTTTCCAAATTATTCAAAGTAACATCTTAATTAACAATAATTTGGTCTTTACAAAAAAATAAAACTGTAGCTTTTTCCACTATGAAAACGACTAATTTATCCATAAATTAATAAGTTTGTCATGAATATATTTTAATGTCTTGAAATATATTCTGAGCCTTTCCACTTTTGAGACCTAAGCCACTGAGATTATCGTTGGAAGTTATTTCTTTGGCATTATTATGCTTATTAAGAAAAAATGAAGGATTCCTGGGTGGGGAGTGGGGGGGGCATGTTGTTCATTAGGAGTGAAACCAGTTTAGCCGACTGAACAGGAGATTTGCAGAAATTCTTTACTTGCGATTCAACTCACCTGCCAAACAACACAAGTGTGCCTTTCAACAGCTCAAGGATTTTCTAAGCATCAAATTTGGTTTCAGTATACATTAGCTCCTTCCTAGATTCCGGTGAGGTGGCGTGCATCTAATCAGGTAGGAAGAAACTGAAGTCCTGATAAATGTGGCATTAATTAAAAAAACAACTGCCCAGGAGCCAAATATTGTTAGACCAGGTTAAAGAAGACACGAATACCAATACCAAGATAGTAAAATAGCACGTTCTTTCTTCTTACATTTTCTCTAACACCCTTAGTTTGTCTCAATACTCTACACTAATTCTATATTTGTAATCTACTTAGCATGAAAGCCACATAGTGACAGGAGTCGTTTTGAGAATGAACACTCATGCTTATCATTGTAATACTGTCTGTCTGTATGTATGTATATAATATATGAGTATATATGCAAATTATAAGAAAACAAACAGTATCTTATTTTCCCACTTGATACCCTCTGAGACTGTACTGTATCAGAATATTTCAATGGGCCTATTACAAATTAGTGCCATATATCTTGTGGATTTGTTTTTCATGCATTCATTTAAAACCCACTCATTCTCAATTCTGAGGTCTCTTAGGATCACCTAGATTCCCCTTGAGCCCCTGAATGGGTAAAGATTGGGCCTCAGAAGCTCAGAGCTGTCTTGGTGAGCACCCTTCCCACCTGAGATCACTCTCATTCTGGGATGCGGTAACCGTCCAGCGCTCGTAGATGGCTTTGCTCTATTTTGCTGGTCAATAGACATCCTATGAGTGTTCATTCAACCTACCCACTCATGTTGGGCCGCACTGAAATCTACATATTTTGGGCAAGTTGTTTTATTTATCTGAGTTGCAGCTTCCTCATTTGTAAAATGAAAGAGTTGTTTTGGATGATCTCCAAGAACATTGAACTCCAGAAGTCTCTGCATCTGATTCCTATTGAGCTCAACCAATCACAGACAAAATCTACAAAGAGAAGAGAGGCAAGAGTTTTCCTCTGGTGTCCCCACCACTTTCTTCTCTTCCCACTTCGTGACATTACCTCGTGAGCTATAGTTAAAAGGGTTGTAGGTGTATGGGGTTGTGTTGGAGGAGGAAGTACATGAAGATAATGTTTTTTGAATCTCTATGTGTAGTGTTACTTTCAATTCTTATTTTTGTTCATTAGAAACATATGGCATGGTAGTTCAATTCATGTATGAAACAGGATGATATAAGGGATAGAGGGCAGATGAAGGAACTGACAAGACACCTGATAAAATTCTAGCTCTGTGTGGCCTTGGGCAGGTTACCTAATTGTTCTTCAACTATAAAACAGGAATAAATAATGGCTTCTTTTGAAGTTATTGTAAAGATGAGAGACAATGTGTATTGTCTCCAAGGACCTGGAACATGGTAGATATTCAATTCATAAAATGGGGATTATACCGTTCACTCATCCTCTTTCATTTCCTCTTCTCTCTTTAAAGTTAGAAAATGACATTTTTGCTGAAAGTGGTATTCATCAGAGTTAGACAGACATGCAGTAAGTAAATAAGAATGGACTGTATTGTAAATCTCAAAGTAAAAAAACAAGAAGTGTTTAATAGAGTGCCAATGAAGAGGCTGGTGCTGAGAGCAGAGGGTGAGAAACCAGGAACTAAGAGTGAAATTAGCCCAGAGGAAAGAAATTGTGTGTGTGTGTGTGTGTGTGTGTGTGTGTGTGTGTGTGTTTCGGTGGGGGTGAGCTCCAAAGAGAAGTGTGGCAAAAGTGAGAAATAAAATTAGATGGCAGGTGATGTAAAAGGAGGTGGACACCTACAAGACAGGATAAGGGTAACAGAAATGCAAGGAGAAAGGAAAAAGAAATAAAGGGGTAAAAAAAAGAGATGAGGAGGGGAGGCGGGGACCTATAAATAGTGGAAGGGAGGAGTAAGGTAGCGCTGAAAAAAGATGGGTGGGCGTTGAGGCAAATTGGAGAATTGTTTTCACAGCCCTCATCTTTCTACATTACTATGTATAAGGGGTGGGAAACAGCACTTTCTAGAGCCTGTTACAAATGAAGAGATTTTTCCCTCTCCCTGGTGCTCAGAATAGAGCTAGTGAGAGGTTTATTTAAAAGTACTCAGAAGTCCCATGTTTACCATTTGGCTCACTTCATGGGAAAAGTTATTGGAAGTTTAAAATGAATTCTTTAGAGGTCAAAACTGCAAGTTCTTACAGAAACATACCCATAAGCAAATAAATAATTATGAGTTTTTTCAAAATGTGGGCTTTCTCCTATTTTCAGCTAACAAACACATATATGAGAACCTTTTAGGTACCAGTTGCCATTCTGAGTACTTAACTCATTTAATAGCAACCTTAGGAAATTGGTAGTATTTTCGTTTCCATTGTACAGATCCTCATCTGTACAACCAGGCCACAGAGAGATGAAATGACTTCCTCTGGAAGGTGGTGGAAGTGGGGATTCAACTTAGCCAGTTTAGATCTAGCGTCTACACTCCTTTATGGTAAGTTGCTTCCTATCAAGACAACTCCTTGTAGCTTGTGTATTCCTAATATCCTCTGAGTATATGAAAACACACACACAATGAATTAAAGCAATTCTAGATAATTTGTATTTATCTTTCTAATGCAGGAGAATGGCTTTTATAATCAGATTGGAACAGAGTATCTAATTTCCTTATCAAGTTCATTGTTTGACTAGATGTTGTAACAGATGAATTGAAGTTCATTAATATGCTGTTTAACAATGTCCTGGGCAAGTCTGATTCATTATATCACAGTTTGTGTATGGAACATTTATCTTTAAATGTGTGTGTGTGTATGTGTAGATGTATGTATGTTTATACATATGTGTGTATATGTGAATGTATACACACATGCTAAAAACAGTTCCTTAGAGTACTTTTTCAAGTCTGTCTTTTCCATCCTTTGAGTTCTGTGCTATGCTCTCAGCTAGTTAGCATTTAAGAGCACCACCCTTTTACCTTATTATCCTGAATTAGGGGTGTTCTGCAGTGTGTGATGGGCTGTCTTTTCTATGCTTATTTTGTTTTATGATGAAGCTTGACCCATATTTGCTGAAAAATGTGTGCTACAATAAAACAAAGAAAAAGTGTCCCACTGAGATGTTAAAATGCAAGGTGTTTTTTGCGTTGTTGTTTTTCTTTTTCTTTTTCACCAGGTACGGCCTGGTTGTTTTTGAAATGGCTGTGCACCATGTCATGCCCATGGCAGTGCACGACGGTCCTTATTTTCTCATATCCTTGAAAATACTTGTTTTATCTGACTATGTAATTGTTTTTTTACTACTTTAAAACCCAAATTTGTCCATCTCCAAAGTTCATGTTCTTATTATATTTAAATGTTATCCTAGTCATTGTCATGCGGGAGACCCTGCTCGCTGCGCCATTTGTCGTGCAGGGAGGCCTGCGAGGTCTCTGCTCCCGCTCCCCACATAAGAATGCAGGATATGGTGAGGCCAAAAAGGAACACCCACGGAGCCACAGATGGGGGAGTCATACCACTATATTCTCTCTGGTGGCACTATACTCTCACTGGAGGCTGGATCCACACTGTCCGCAAGCCGCCATCCACACTTGCCAGCCAAGCCACCATCTTCTTGCTAGCCCCCATTCTTCCTCCCTTCCTCTCCTCTTCTCTCTAGCGTAGCCACAGCAGTTATATTAGTGGCCAATGGCTCACTGGTTACAGCTGACGGCCAACTAGCCACAGCTGCTGGCCATCCAATCACAGTTGATGGCCATTTACTACCTGAGCCAGCACCTGTCTATGTGAGGCCGAGAGCCTGGAAACTACTTTCTGGGGCTCTGCCCCCACATCATCCAAATTTTGAAGACATGTTTTTAAAGATGAAAAATACAAATACTGAAAAGTTGCAGACATTCCTGTATCCAAAGTTAAAAGACAGGTCATTATCCAAACAGTTTTGGTTCTATGGCTGTTTGTTTTTCACCATTGACCTCCTCTTACCTGATTATGAAAGAAAACTAGGGGTGTGGAAAGAGAAGTTTGTAATAATGCACTGAGGTATCAGGGAAACGTGTCTGTGTTTCAGTACTAGGGCAACGAAACAGAGGCTAAGAGATGAAAATAAAAGGGAAACAAGTGTAACATGTAATAACAAAGGAAGTTGTTTCCTTCTAATTTATAAAACATTGATTGGAGTGAAGGCGATAGGGTAGGAGATGAAGAGGATTTTTAATATGATCTTGTATTTGTGTGTGGAGTGAGGGGGGAAGCAGGGCCATTGACCAACCTCTGCTCGATTGGGTTGCTTTAGCCATCTCTCTCGATAGATAGATGATAGATGATAGATAGATAGATAGATAGATAGATAGATAGATAGATAGATAGATAGATATAGATCGATACAGATCTGATATATATCTCTATCTACCTATATCTATTATATCTTAGCACTAGAGATTTAATGCATCTAAAGAGCAATAATTAGTGCTGTTGTTCTTGTGTGTTTGGGGAGATGAAGAAAAGGCAGCGTAGAATGATGGAATTAAGCATTTAGATCATGTCAACATGACCAGTTCTTCTTTGCTTTTTTCCTTTAGAGCTAAATTATCCAAGTGTTGGAAAAGAAACTTGTGACCAGGATATCCTCATCACCAAATTTTATGCGTTAACTGCCAGGTGTGCCCAAAATGCGTTTTCTTGCCCACTGATCTTGGCCTTCCATTTCCTCTACCATATCCTTGAAGGCAACCCCAGCGGCCATGGAATTTTCCGGGGGTGCCTTTAAGGAAATGATTGAGAAAGCAGAGGTGATCAGAGACTGTTGAACATCACTGAAACCTGGGAGGAATGACCACATATTAAGGGAATAGTGGCCTAAATACGCTACAGCCAGACGGTTGTTTTGACTTCTGGGGATTCACAGCGATCAGGGAAGCCAGTGTAAGACAATGGGATTCATTGCCATGAGATGCTCAAAAAGCCCAGTGTGGAGGCAGAGCCCCAGAAAGTAGTTTCCAGGCTCTTGGCCTCACATAGACAGGTGCTGGCTCAGGTAGTAAATGGCCATCAACTGTGATTGCATGGCCATCAGCTGTGGCTAGTTGGCCATCAGCTATAACCAGTGAGCCATTGGCCACTAAGATAACTGCCGTGGCTACGCTAGAAGGATGGGGGGCTGGCGGGAAGATGGTGGCTGAGCTGGCAAGAGCGGATTGCAGAGAAGCGGATGCCGCCAGCGAGAATACAGTGGTATGACTCCCCCATCTATGGCTCCGTGGGTGTTCCTTTTTGGCCTCACCATGTCTTGCATTCTTATGTGGGGAGCGGGAGCAGAGACCCCGCAGGCCTCCCTGCATGACACCCATATAGTTCACTCAGTTTTTGCTCCTTTTTCGAGAACAGCATTATTATTCACTGAAGCAATTCAAAACACGTTTATTGGGTGCCTGTTACACTGCAGGCATCCTTCGATACATTGTAGGAATGGTGAATAAAACAGACAAACTCTCTACCCTAATACAACGGACATTTTCCTGGAGAAGACAAGAACACGGTAAGAAAAATATTTAGTGTATCAGATGATATACGCTAAGAAAAAATTTTAAGCCAGTGAGGAGGGGGGTGTTATATGAACTGTGTGTGTGTGTGTGTGTGTGTGTGTGTGTGAGTGAGTGTGTGTTGGGGGGTGGTTTTTGAGTTTGTTAGGTAGCCAGAGAAGCCTTTCCTGTGAAGATGACTTCTGGGTAAAGACCTGAAGAAATGAGTGAGTTAGCCATGTGGACAGTTTCAGGCAGAGCATCCCACACTGGGGCAGTGCATCTGACTTGTCTAAGCAACATTGGAGAAGCCAGTGTGACCGCAGCGGGGGGAATGGAAGGGAGAGCAGTGGGCGGTGAGGACAGAGAGGTAATGCGGCTTCCGTCTGTATGTGCCTGCACGTTTCCATGAGTGTCTGTGTGCATATCTATGTCTGTGTCTGTGTGATCGCTGTGTGTGTCTGTGTGTCTTTGTGTATGTCTGTTTCTGTATTCCTGTGTCTGTGTATGTAGCTGAGTGTGTATCTGTTCCTATGTTCATGTGTTTGTGACTGTGTGTCTGTGTGTGTCAGGGCGTATCTGTCTTCGTCTATGTGTGTGTCTGCATGTCTCTGTGTATGTCTGTTTGTATGTTCACATGTCTTGTGTCTTTGTATGTCTATTTCTGTGCAAGCCCATGCATCTTCGTGTGTGTTGTGAGTGTGTATGTATGTGTGGAAGGGTATATATAAGCTTGTGGAGGGCTCTATAAGTCCTAATAACAACTTTGGCTTTTATTCTGAGTGCACCGGGAAGACATTGGTAGTTTTTGTAAAGAGATGGGATATCTGACCTGCATTTTAGGATTACTGAGAATAGCTTGAAGGGAGTTCAGTGCAGAAGCAAGGATCCCAGTTGGAAGGCTGGTGCAATCGACTGACAGATGATGGTGGCTTTGATGAGGCTGGTGGAAGTAGAGCGGAAAGAAATGGTCAAATTTTGCATCTATTTTGAGGGTAGAGCTGACAAGATTTGCTGATTAGTGGCTTTGATGTATGAATGAAAGAGAGAAGCCAAGGAAGACATAAGGTTTTCGGCCTCAGCCACTGGAAAGATGGACTTGTTTCCTGAGATAAGGAAAGGTCTAGATGAGCAGGTTTAGGGGTGAATATCAAGAGTTTGGTTTTAGACATGTTGAGTTTGGGGTAC